>NC_036641.1:7152873-7195308 GCF_002806865.2 Cucurbita pepo subsp. pepo | reverse complement strand
TTTTTTTTTTTTTTTTTTTTTTTTTTTTTTTTTTTTTTTTTTTTTTTTTTTTTTTGTTCTTTTATTGTTAAGGTCCTATATTTAAGTTTTTTGGTTTAAAATCTTTTGGCTTTTTAGGTTTTAGAATAATCCATGAGAAAGATATTAAAACAAGCAAAGTTTTTAGAAATAGCTAATGGTTACCCTTTTAAAAATGAAAGAAAATGGCCAATAGTACTCACTTGAAATGATGAAGAATGGTAAATGATACCCCATTAGAAATGTGAAAAGTGACCAATAATTTCCCTTTTTAGAATGAAGAAATTTTGGCTCAGAAAAACTTTTGAAAATGTTGGCTCAAATATATCAAACTTTAACATCTTCACTATGGAATTGACAAATTTTCATTGCAAGTTTTTTTACCGCTTGATTTCAATAATTTGTTTAGAGGCTTCTTGTTTTTGTTTTTTACTTTTTTTGTTGTGTTAAAGTCGTATGTTTAAGTATTTTAATTTTTTGGGATTTATTATTTATAACTATCACTTATGGTACTCCTTTAAAATGACGAAAATGACCAATGGTTTCTTTTTAAAAAATGTAAAACATGTGGTCAAAGAAATTTTTTGGAACTTGTTCTTACCAAAAATATGGGTCAGTTCACTTTATCGTCCTAGACTATTATCCTAACAAATTTGGATCATAACTTTTTTCTTTCATCATGTTCTTTCAATGTTCCATTTAGTGCTTTCTTATTTTTCTGGGCGTTAAATAAGCATTATGGTTTTAGATAATTGGGTGTTAGGTTTATAACCATCTCTGAGCAATATACTTGTTAAAACGAGAAATTAGTTTTTTTTAGAAATTAGTACCTAACCAATATTCCTCTTTTAAAAAATAAAGAAAAAATGGTTCGAAAAAAAAAAAAAAAGCTTTTGTAACATATTGTTACCGAAAAGATTGTAACATGATTTATTTTAGGTTATGAAAAATCTTCAAGAACATTCTAGGAAAATAAAACAAGAATTTTTAAAAAAATGAACAATGGTACCTCTTTGTTATTATTATTTTATTTATTTTTTGGAATGTATTCATTTTAACATGTCATTCGGAATATATAATCTTAGTAACATAACATATGCATGTTTTTTAGCACAAAAATATATTGATATCTATTTATCCAACAAATTGCGACTTGCACGCTTGACTTGCACGCTTGACTTGCACGCCATAAGAAAAAAAGAAGACAGATGAAAAATATATTATGCCCAATAAAAGTGAATAGTTACCCCACGATTATTAAGAAAATCTAAATGTCCATTAAGTCTTGTAAGTCAATTACTCCTAGTTGTTCAATCATTTGATAACTAAAGTCATTATTTGAGAAATTCTCACTATGAGTCTTTTGAATTAAAAATTTCTATCGTTAAGGTGGAGAACTGAATTAAAAATTCTCTTTTTTTCTCATCAATCCAATAACCGTTCACATTTCTTCTTAAGTCTTTTGAAGGTAACTCAAATCTATTTAAAGGGAGAAATTCCAGAAATTTAAAGACAAATTTCTATTTACATCCAAAATGAAAACTTTAATTTAGAGAAAAGTCGAACTAATGCATCTCATTCCATGCATTATTAAAAGTGAAAATCAGCATCATTGTGTTATTACGAGAACACCCTTACAGGACATCTTTATTTTGTGATTAAAGAAAAAGTCTAAGCTCGATCCGTCTTATTCTGGACAACCAAAGGAAATTCTCTGATTTACAGGAGAGGTCCAATTGGCTCGCTTTTCCTTTTTCTTTAAAGAGGTTTAATTGTTTCTCTACCTATTATTATTTTATAGCTTAATTATAATTAATTTATAAAGCCTGTCGAATTATAAACTTAGTACATAATACTTTTTAATTTGTAACCATTTAAATTTTATATTAATTCTTTTCCTAACAAATATAGATTGATAAGCTAAATAGTAACAACATGTATTTATAAACTTAAAAAAAGTAGAAATTAAATTAGTTCAAAAATAAATTGCCAAATTCAGAGATGAGATGCAAACTTCCATAAAAGGACTAAGAACGCATGAAATTATATATTTAAAAAAAAAAAAACAAACAAATATTAACCAATTAATATAACAAGGATAAAAATAAAACACGAAGCAGGGGTACTATGGAGGTTTCATAAGCGAGAAAGGTTGTTTTCGTCATTTTAGATTTGGATAGTCTCCTCTCACGCCAGGCCATTCAAGTGGTTCTGTCAAACTTACAGTTTTCACTTAAATAGCCTATCACTTCCACGCTATCCACCCCTTTTCTTCAAACCAGGTAAAAAAAAAAAAGAAAAAACCCTAAGTTTGTTCCAATAAAGATGTTATGTGAGGGTGTTTTAGTAAATACACACTTTTATTAATGCAATGAAATGAATATGCTGCTTTTAGTTCGATTTTTCCTTCAAATAAAGTTTTCATTTTGAATGTAAATACAAAATTGTCCTTGAATTACTTAAATTTCTTCCCTCAAATTGACTCGAATGACCTTACACCAAAGTTGTGATGATCAAAATGTATGTTCTTATTTATCACGTGGTACCTTCTCTTTTTGTTGGCCATTCTTTTTTCCTTTTCTTTTGTCTTTTCTTTCTTCATGTCGTGCAAGTTGCGCATACTCTGTGACATGGGCAGCCTTGAATGGTCTCGTTTCTTTAACTATGGATTGTTCTTGAGTTCCATACTCATTATCCCAAACCCGGAAGTGGGCGGCCCCCTAAGATTTGAACAGAGCTGAGGTACCTTATAGTGCTAATTCTTACTGTGATTCAGAACATTCATTTCCTGACTGTATTAACCAAATCAAGAGCTTGGATGGTTCGTTTGTTTTAAGATTATGGGAATATTTGGTGCTCTACCGCTGCTGCATACTTTGATATGGCTGTTTCTTAGTGGTTCGATCTGGTGCCAAAAGGCAGCTGTGGTAAATATTGGTGCGGTTTTTACTTTCAATTCGGTTATTGGTAGAGCAGCAAAGCCGGCGATGGAAGCAGCAATCGCCGACATAAATGCTGACCCCAACATCTTGAGTGGGACAAAGGTGAAGCTCCTGATGGAGGACTCTAACTGCAGCGACTTCTTGGGCTCTGTTGGGGGTACAATCTCTCTCTCTCTCTCTCTCTCTCTTTGTTTTTTGTTTCATTTGTGTAGCTGAGCTGCCTTGTGGCGGCTCCTGTTTTTCCTTCACCTATGTCTAGCTCTCTTTGTCTTTGGTTTCATCTATATGGTCAACGGAGATGCTGTTCGTCTCCATGTCTAATCAAGGTGGAACTTTGATCCTATAGCATGATTTTTCACTTTTTCTTTGAGTTTCTGTAATTAGTACTCTCATTCAGAGTGGAGTCAAGGTAAAGAAGTGGGCACCTTCTATATGAAAGAATTTTCACTCAATTGTCCTTTAATTTCAGTGTTTAGAATTAAAAGATTATAGATACAAAAAAAGTTGGAATATAAAATTTTGCTCACTCTCCTCTGGTATCGTTCATTCCAAGTTCAGAAGCTATTGTTTGAGTTGGACCATAGTTTTGCTCTATCTAAGAACTAAGATTACATTGTGATTACCGGCGCTGCTTTTTGGGGGCACTGTTGACTCTAACTATAGTATAATATTCCATTAAAGGAGTTGTGCTAGTAAGAAGTTTTTACACCCTTATAAAGAACTTTTCGTTTCCCTCTCCAATCGATGTGTGATCTCACAATCCACCCCCTTCGGGGCCCAATGTCTTTGTTGGCACACCACTTGGTGTCCATCCTTTTGAGACTCAGTCTCCTTGTTGGTACATCGCTCGGTGTTTGGCTCTGATACCATTTGTAACAGTCCAAGCCCACTACTAGCAGATATTGTCCTCTTTGGGTTTTTCCTTCCGAGCTTCCCCTTAAGATTTTAAAACGCGTCTACTACATAGAGGTTCCCACACCCTTATAAACAATGCTTTATTCCTCTCTCCAACCGATGTGGGATATCACACCATCTTTTTCTTTGGGCGTTTGATAACTTAAGACGAGGAAGTTTTGATCTTATAAGTTCTAAGTTATACCTCAATTTTTTGTGTTTTTTCTTTTAATCTTTAAGAATTTAGATAAAATTCTGCCTAATCTTGATTTCATGATTCTCTTCATGGGTGGTAGCTTTGCATGTACTTGAGAAAGAGATCGTTGCCATCATTGGCCCACAATCCTCGGTGGTGGCTCATGTGATTTCTGAGCTTGTTAATGGTCTACAAATTCCTCAAGTATCATATGGTGCCACTGATCCAACATTATCGACTCTCCAACTCCCTTTCTTCCTCCGAACCACTTTAAGTGACTCTTACCAAATGGCTGCCATGGCTGACTTGATTGATTACTATGGGTGGAAAGAAGTCATTGTTATATTTTTGGATGATGATTATGGCAGAAATGGGATATCTTCTTTGGGTGATGAACTTCAGAAGAAAATGTGTCGTATTGCTCATGGATTTGGCTTGCCTTCTCTGGCTAATCTTACTAAGATCACAGAGATACTTAACCAATCTAAATTGCTCGGTCCTCGTGTTTATGTCGTTCACGTCGGCCCCGATCCTCAATTAAGAATCTTCACCATTGCCCATAAACTTGGTATGCTTTCCAGCAATTACGTTTGGTTTGCAACTGATTGGCTTGCTACAACTCTAGATTCTTTTTCACCAACAGATCTTGCTTCACTTGATATACTTAATGGGGTAGTGGGGCTACGCCCTCATACTCAAGAGTCTAAAGGAAAGAAGGATTTGTGGAATCGTTTGAGCAAAATGCAGCCCAAAGGTTTGGCCAATTCTGCGTTGAATGTTTATGGACTGTATGCTTATGATTCAGTATGGGTTGTTGCCAGGGCAGTGGATAAGTTTCTCAAAGAAAATGGTAATATAACCTTTTCATCTACAGGTAAAGTATTTGGCACTAGTAAAAGTGGAATTCAACTAGGAAGGCTTAAAGTGTTTAATGGAGGAAGTGATCTTCTTAGGATTATTATGCAAACAAATTACAGTGGTTTAAGTGGGCGAATTCAGTTTGGTGAAGACAGAAATATCATCAATGGTAGCTATGATGTGATTAATATTGACCAAAAGGAAATTCGTACGGTGGGTTATTGGTTTAACTACTCAGGATTCTCGATTTCACCACCAGAAGCCTTGACATTGAAACAAAAAGATTCCCCCTTAGATCAGAAACTCGACATTGTAGTTTGGCCTGGTGGAAACTCAAACATACCAAACGGTTGGGTGATAGCAGACGCTGGAAAGCCCCTAAGAATTGCATATCCAAGAAGAGCAAGCTTTGTTGAGTTTGTTACTCAAGTGAACAACACCAATATAGTTCAAGGATACGTTATTGATATTTTCAAAGCAGCACTCAAGCTTATTCCATATGAAGTTCCTTACAAATTTGTGCCGTTTGGGGATGGTCAAGTCAATCCTAGTTACGATGAACTCGTTCAATCGGTTGCAGATAATGTGAGTAGAGTGTTCTTCATTTGAACTTGTCTGAATTCCATGGAAATGGCTTGCTTATTCTGAAACTTTTTGGGTTCTAGGTGTTTGATGCAGCTGTTGGGGACATTGCTATTGTTACCAACCGTACAAAGGTTGTTGATTTTTCTCAACCCTATATCACTACCGGGCTTATCATAGTTGCCCCAGTTAAAGATTCAAAATCAAGTGCTTGGGTGTTTCTTAAACCATTTACAGCAGAGATGTGGTGTGTAACAGGATTTTCTTTTGTGATTATTGGGATTGTTATTTGGATGCTTGAGCACCGAATCAACGACCATTTTCGAGGTCCTCCAAAGAGGCAGATTATCACTATGTGTCTGTAAGGCTCTTATGGCTTCTCTCACATTGATCCTTTGACCAATTTTTGTATTTTCTTTTTTCAAGCACAATTTGAGGGTCATAACTCATACGAAGCTATTGTTGTGTGTGTTGCAGGTTCAGCTTTTCAACTCTGTTCAAGGCTAATCGTAAGTCCTTTACATTTTAGAGCTCCTATTTCTTTTCTTTTCTGTTTTCCTTTTCGGTAAGATTCAAAACATAATGGTTGTTTAGATGTTTTGTCAAAGAAAGAGAAGAACAATGATCCATATTGTTCTTGATTGTCTTATTGTTCTTATCATTGAATAAACAGAAGAAGCAACCATTAGCCCACTTTCACGAATGGTGATGTTGGTATGGCTGTTCTTATTGTTGGTAATAACGTCAAGCTACACAGCAAGTTTGACATCAATACTCACAATTCAGAAACTTTGGTCGCCAATACGTGGAATTGATGACTTGGTTGCAAGTAACGTGCCAATAGGATATCAGGTAGGATCCTTTGCTTATGACTATTTGACACAGAGCCTTTTCATACCACGCTCCAGACTAGTGGAGCTTCACGACCCTGATGATTACGAGAAAGCGCTGCGGCTTGGTCCAAAAGGAGGCGGTGTGGCAGCTATCATTGATGAACTGCCATATCTGGAGTTATTTCTGTCTAAGACCAAAGAGTTTGGAATGATCGGACAAACTTTTACTAGAAGCGGATGGGGATTTGTGAGTCTCTATCTATCTTTTCTTTACCTAATAATGCTATAGGCATAGTTTGATAGGAATCACGATTTTTGACAATTGTATGATATTGTCCACTCTGAGCATAAACTCTCATGGTTTTGCTTTACTTTGGGCTTCTCCAAATGGCTTCATCCCTTAATCGAGGCTCGACTCCTTTTCCGGAGTCCTCGAACAAAGTACACCCTTTATTCGACTCTTAAGTCACTTTTGACTACACTTTCGAAGCTCACAACTTCTTTGTTCGACATTTGAGAATTCTATTGACATGACTAAGTTAAGGGAATAGCTCCAATACCATGTTAGAAATCACGACTCTCCACAATGGTATGACTCATGGCTTTGCTTTGGATTTCTCCAAAATGCCTCATACTAATGGAGATGTATTTCTTATTTATACTCATGATCATTACCTAAATTAGCAAATGTGGGACTCTCTCTCAACAATCCTCAACATAATTTGTTTATATGCATAAGCAGCAGAAGAGGTCAAATTATAGTCCATGACTCTGAACATTGAATCTATTTATCTTTAAACTTTAAAAAATGTCTAATAAATTCTTAACTTTCGTTGCTCAATTTTTCAGGCTTTTCAGCGAAGGTCTCGACTCGCAGTTGATATGTCAACTGCAATTTTAAGACTCTCTGAGAATGGAAAGCTTCAAGAGATACACGACACCTGGTTCTGTAAGCTGGGTTGTCCCGGGCAGCGGGGAGGAGAAGCGGAGCCAGACCAACTTCACCTAATCAGTTTCTGGGGTTTGTATTTACTTTGTGGAATCATTTCCTCTACTGCACTTTTCATGTTTCTTCTAAGAATAATTGGTCAGTATATCCGTTATCAACGACAACACCGTCGTTCAGAGGTGGTTACACCGACCCCCATTCCGTCCAATACTGGCTGTACTCAGACCATTCAGAGTTTTATGCGGTTTATTGACGAGAAGGATGAAGCCATCAAAAACTTCTTTCGAGCAGCACATTTACGTGGTGCTCAAAGTGGGGAGCAACTCCAGAGACATTCCGGAGGGACAAAGGAGAAGGCTAATTTAGAGGTACAGCTGGGGACCTCGAGTATGAATTCAGGATAAACTTTTGTTTGCTATTTGTGTCTCCATAATTCTTAAGTGGACTTCAGGGGGCATGTCCATATTAAATCCCTTTGATTATCTCACTTAACTAGTAGCATAGTTTATATATATTTTTATAATTTAGAATATTTTGATCATCAGAACTTTAGTGGAAGGTAAGTCAAATCAATGCAAGTAATTTAAGGCCAAAATTCTAATTACATCCAAAATAAGAACTTTATTTAACAGAAAAGGCAAAGTAAAAGCAACACATGCATCTCATTTCATTGCATTAATAAAGGTGAAAAGCAGCATAAGCGTGTTATTACTTTAATACCCTCACACAAGTCATATTATATCTTTATTATGAAAAAAGATGAAGTTTAAGACCGATCGGTCTTATTCTTCTTGACAACCAAAAGAAATTTTCTGGTCCAATTGGAACGTTTTTCTTTCTTTTCCAAAGAAATCCGAGGAATTATTACTTCATAGCTTAATTATAATTTATGAAGTCTATCAAACTAGAAGCACTTAGGTCCAGTCAACACGCAATCAGTAGATGTTATAATAATTCTACCAACCTTTTCTTTTGAAATTTCAAGTGTACTCATTTTAACAAATATGAAGATGAAGGCTTTCTATCTCATAGAAATTTTATGAAAGAGACCTAAATAAGCCTATATAAAGTTAAGGTTAAAAACACTGAAAAAAAAAGAAGTAATAATTTAGTTCTAATGTACTTAGTATCTAACAAAATATTGTTAGGATTTACAAGAATTCTAGTAGATTGATAAACTCGTTCATGTTAAATTAATAAAAATATCATTTAACTCTTTTGTTTCAAAAATACTTCTAAATTTTTAAAATTTTCAATAATACCCTCAAATTTAAGAAAGAAATTTAAAAAAATACCATTACTATTAGTTTTGGAGGAAAACCGTTATACAAAAAATATCTATCTTTCAAAAGTGTTTAAAAATATCTTTTTAAGTTTTCAAAAGTTTCGTCAATACTCCTAATATTTTTTTAAAAAAAATAAAAATATATTTACCATTAATACCACATTTCAAAAATATTCAACTTTCAAAAGTAATATAAAAAAGGTTAGAGATAATTTATAAGGTGTCCATAGATTGAAGGTAAAAAAAAAAATTGATTTTTTTTTTTTAATACTACTTTAAAAATTTTATGAGTATTTTTTTGTAAACATATATTTTTTGAATTTTTTTTTAAAAAAATTAAGGGTATTAATAAAATTTTGTAAAGTTCAATTGTATTTTTTATAAATGTATTTTTAGACATTTTGAAAGGTGATTTTTTTTCATTATTTTAACATAATAATAACTACTATTTTATTTTGATAGACTTTTGCATGTAGCGATTAGATTGTGATAAATTTTAAAATAAAAAGGTTAAATTAAAAACCAAATTTTACAAATTTAAAAGTACGAAGGAAATTTATAGATTAAATGTTTCCTCTCATAAATATTAAAAAAAATGTTTATTTTATAAAATCAAAATTAAAGAATATTCAAAGAAATACAAACAATTTAATATATTAAAGATAAAAATAAATATAAATATTTAGAAACTGAAAGATTAACCAAAATTACATTAAAGATAAAGCGTCTGATAATTTGGGGATGAAAAATCGGACACAAAAAAGTGGAGGAAAAATTTTCGTGGGTGATCATTGTGAAAAGCTTCCACAACAAAACAACACAAACAGGGATAGTATCGAGGTTTCATTAACTAGAAAGGTTGTTTTGGTCATTTTAGGTTTGGATAGCCTCCTCCCACAGCAGACCATATAACTGGTTCTAACTGGTTCTGTCAAACTGGGTGTTCACTGTAATAGGCTATGGCTTCCACGCTATCCATCCCTTTTCAAACCAGGTATAACTCCTAAATTTGCTCTAATAATTGTTTTTCTGGGTTCAAACGTATTAGTGACCAATGGTAGACTTCATATTTTATAATTACAATATTTGCTGAACAAGCTCGGAAGTTCGTCTTAATTGGGTTCCCTTTCTAACCGTGGAGACGTTCTTACTCTTACATATTGCATTTGTGGAGTGTGAAGTCTCGAATAGACCATAATGGTCGGCAAAGGTTTTTCCTTTTGCGTTCAACTTGTTCGTCTTAGTGCACATTTCCTCGGGATGTGAATTTGGGGGTTTACGGTCATCGTTATCTTCTTTTATCTTGCCAAGCCTACAACTCTGATACACAGAGCTAAGTTTTTGGTTTTCTTGATATGAGTCAGCCTTTCTGGAGATTATTGGAGGCTACAGCTCTCGCTATTTGGTTGTACTTTGAGGATATCTTTCCTAGACCTTAGGGAACTTTTTTGGAGAACCATCTTCAATGTATCTAGATGATTTTCTAATTCTAGGAATTTTTCGAAATTATTTCTATTTTCATATTCAAGACTCCAAGTCAATTGGAAAATTTCTTCAAGCTTATCGGCTGATTGAAGTTATGTCTTCCATTTGGGTTTAATTATGAATTAGATAGTATCTTTAATTTCTTTGTCGTGTTTTCTTAGAGAGACGCTCTCCTAAAAACGTGAAATTTTCTACTGGTCATTAAGTCATTAAGGTGTGTAAATTACGCGGATAGAATTTAGAGGAAGTGTCCTTCCATGATCCTCAATTCTAGTTGTGTTTGTATGTTGTCCTTACACTGTGGTTGTATGGTACAAAACAAGTCATCTGCCAGACCACCACCAATGTGGAGATTTCGATTTTCTACTGTTTGAATGTGTTTTTTAGTGCTAAACTATTACACTGTCCTTTGATTGATTTTTGTGTGTTTTGAACCCTTCAGCCATCACTAACAATGGACGTCTACACATTACCTTTCTTTTCTGCTATAGACTGGGCTCCTTATAGTTGGCTTAGAGAGTGTGTCAAGCATAGAGTTTGTTCAATGTTAGTCGTGGTTGTCTTTTATTTAATCATTAAGCTCTTTTTTGTAAGAAGGAAACGTTCTTAAATTTGAAACCATTTTCCTTATTGTGGCTCAGCAATTTTCGGTCTACTTTTTTGGGAGAGAAAAATGGATTCTCTGCTTCGACAGTGCCTGTATCTCATATTGTTCGCTTGAGGAGGACTATAGAATGCAAGGAATCACGAATAGGGAAGCAACCAATTCAAGTGCCATCCAATGTAACCATCACATTACAGGGTCAGGATTTGAAAGTTAAGGGTCCTTTGGGAGAGCTTTCACTACTTTATCCACGAGAAGTGAAGATTGAGAGGGATGATGCAGGGATCTTAAGGGTTAAGAAGGCACTGGAGACTAGGAGAGCCAACCAAATGCATGGGCTTTTCAGGTAACCTCCACCTAATTTATTTACAATATTTTCACAGTAACCGATTAAGTTTAATCTTCTGAAACATTTAGCTTTTGTTTTTCTTCCTCTTAAATTTTAGTTTACATGGGTCACTTGCTATATGTATCTTCTCCAAAATTTGGTTGCCTCCTATGAAGATGCCTACTTGCCTCGCTAATCAAGTTGCTCATCTTTTTCATCAATTATGATCTGAAAAGTGCTTTTATGGATGAGAATACTAACGGAGTGGCCAACTCTAGATATTCCCTCCTTATTAATGATTATTTGTGGACGGCTAGAAAGAAACCAACTAAAATATCTTAAAATTCTGAAAACCCAAAACCACTTCATGTTATGAATGCAAACAACCAGCCATTGTTCCTTCATTTGTAATACAGATGAATGATGTCTGATGGAAAAAGAGTAATAAATGATGTACTCTGAGAAAATGCAGCTGTCGTGTCATATATGACCATTTCAACTGATTTCTTCAGGACCCTTACAGACAATATGGTGGTAGGAGTGTCCAAGGGGTTTGAAAAGAAACTTCAATTGGTCGGTGTTGGTTATCGAGCGATGTTAGAAGGAAAAGACTTGGTATTAAATCTTGGGTTCTCTCATCCTGTTAGAATGGCCATTCCTGACGGGCTTCAAGTAAAGGTGGAAGAAAACACCAGAATTACCGTCAGTGGATATGATAAATGTGCCATTGGTCAGTTTGCTGCCTCTATTAGACAATGGAGACCTCCAGAACCGTATAAGGGTAAAGGAGTGAAATATGCTGATGAAGTTGTCAGAAGAAAGGAGGGGAAAGCAGGGAAGAAGAAGTGATGGTTCGTTATTCATTGTTGGTTTTTCAATCTTTTTGAAATATGTACTAGTCTTTCTAGAATCAGAAAGGATTATTGGCATCATAATTTATTAGAGTTCATTTTTTTTCCTTCTCCCTTTTCTTATTAAATTTTCAGTTTAATATCATCATCACTTTTCAGTTCCTACCACATTTTTATCAGTTGGAAAAATGGCATCGAACTCCTAAAGATCGCCATCTAGTTTATACTTGCGCATGTAGCATGGACTCGGTTTTCTTCCGGTGCTAAGTGTGTCCGTGTGATAAGAACTGAACAATAATATAATTTCTTTTCTGCAACCTATGAATTTCTCTATATGTGCAAAGATAAAGCTACAGCAAGAAGCCACGCACCTAAGATCTGGCCATTTGTGTTAGCTCTCATGGCAGCCTGCTTTCCTACCTGCATATTTACAGCCACCGGACTTCTATGAGCATCTTTAAAATGTTGTTCTTACTTCAATTTGGATTAAACTTTGGCAGAGCCGGTGAAATTTTAAATGTAAAACCTATAAACCAAACTACAGTTTTACATGTACTATAATTGCAGAGAATGTAAGCTGTTATACGAAAGCATGAAAACAAGAGTCGCAATCTTATTTTTCACTTATGCACCAGGAAATTTCACTTGGAACATCATGCAAACTTTCTATGGTCATTCATAGAAGATGTGGAAAAATCAGTACAAACATAAAATTAAGTCCAGGAATCAGGATGCTTCATTTGATGCAATATGGTCATTCATATTCTTGTTCGTTTCTCCTAATCGTCTATTTTACATTTTCCTTATTAGCTATTACAATAAAACAAATACACAGCAGATAAAGGAAATCAAGCGAGGAAGCGATCAAAATTTGAAACACAGAAAGAAAAAAGAAACAACAAAAGTGAATCAGCGTCAAAGAGCTAAGCAAGAAGAGAGAACAATGAAGAACAGAGCACAGATTGTTTCCTCTTCGGACAAATCGTGGCAAAAACAAACATCAAAAGCAGTAGAAACAGATCATAGACAAGAATTCTTTGCCAGACGTATACGGATTATGAACAACGGAAGTTTACAAGACGAAACAAACAAAGAGAAGATATAACAATACCAAACGAAATTCATAGCTACAAAGAAGAACCGCCAAGGAGCATAATCGGAGTAGATGAAACATCAACAATACCAAAACGAGCAAACGAGATCCAAAAATCGAATGAAAATGCAAGTTCATCAAGTATATTACTTCAAAATCAGGTCGTATCTCTTAACCCTCATTGCAGTTTCCGGAGCCTCCAAATGTTGAACGAGAACAAGAAAATGAAATGCAGATCCATCATATCTGTTCCTGGCGGGAAAATAGTATTTATACTCGACGATAATTCCGCCAATGAGAATGACAATAATACTTTGAGATTTTTTTCCTTAATATATTTAAAACGCCCTAATTATTATTATTATAATTATTATTATTTAAGTCTAATTTTAATCCATGTATTAAGTTTTATTGTTTTAATTTTGATTTAGTATTTTAGTCATTTTAACAAATATTTAAATATAAGAACTAATTAAATTGAAAATATATTAACAAAAATAGTATTTTTAGGTTTAATTACATGTTTAATCTCGATTTTTTTTTTAATTTATATCTGTTTCGTCTCTGAATGACTAATAAAATCTTAAACTTTCAATATAAGTGTTTATATCGGTTAGTGTCGAGCCATCTTTGCATGCACCTCACTATTTCTCGTACGATAACCATCAAACTCTACTACATACTGTTCTTACCGAACAATCTTAAACTTGCAGGGTTTATATCAATTAATGTCGAGCCATCTTGCACGCACCTCACTATTTCTCGTACAAGAACCATTGAACTCTACTACATACTATTCTTATCAAACAATCTTGAACTTTCAGTGTTTATATCAGCTTGTGTCGAGTCGTCTTGCATGCACCTCACTATTTCTCGTACGATAACCATGAAACCCTACTACATATTGTTCTTATCGAACAATCTTGAACTTGCAGTGTTTATATCAATTAGTGTCGAGCCATCTTGCACGCACCTCACTATTTCTCGTACAATAACCATTGAACTCTACTACATACTATTCTTATCAAACAATCTTGAACTTTCAGTGTTTATATCAACTTGTGTCGAGCCATATTGCATACACCTCACTATTTCTCGTACGATAACCATCAAACCCTACTACATACTGTTCTTACCGAACAATCTTGAACTTGTAGTGTTTATATCAATTAGTGTCGAGTCATCTTGCACGCACCTCACTATTTCTCGTACAATAACCATCGAACTCTACTACATACTATTCTTATCGAACAATCTTGAACTTTCAGTGTTTATATCAGCTTGTGTCGAGTCGTCTTGCATGCACCACACTATTTCTCGTACGATAACCATGAAACCCTACTACATATTGTTCTTATCGAACAATCTTGAACTTGCAGTGTTTATATCAATTAGTGTCGAGCCATCTTGCACGCACCTCACTATTTCTCGTACAATAACCATTGAACTCTACTACATACTATTCTTATCAAACAATCTTGAACTTTCAGTGTTTATATCAGCTTGTGTCGAGTCGTCTTGCATGCACCTCACTATTTCTCGTACGATAACCATCAAACTCTACTACATACTGTTCTTACCGAACAATCTTAAACTTGCAGGGTTTATATCAATTAATGTCGAGCCATCTTGCACGCACCTCACTATTTCTCGTACAAGAACCATTGAACTCTACTACATACTATTCTTATCAAACAATCTTGAACTTTCAGTGTTTATATCAACTTGTGTCGAGCCATATTGCATGCACCTCACTATTTCTCGTACGATAACCATGAAACCCTACTACATACTGTTCTTACCGAACAATCTTGAACTTGTAGTGTTTATATCAATTAGTGTCGAGCCATCTTGCACGCACCTCACTATTTCTCGTACAATAACCATCGAACTCTACTACATACTATTCTTATCGAACAATCTTGAACTTTCAGTGTTTATATCAGCTTGTGTCGAGTCGTCTTGCATGCACCACACTATTTCTTGTACGATAACTATTGAACTCTACTACATATTATTCTTACCGAATAACTGTTTGACTCTGCTACATTCGATCGTCAAAGTTAATCGTATAGTATTGAATCCTAGATACGTGATGAGTATAGCTGAAACCGATTATAAGTAAAATAAAATTACTATAATTTTAACCATAATCACCAAATTCTTTATATTAAGAGGAAAGATTTGAAACCCTAAAACAATGCAACATTCTTATATTTATTTGAAAAAGTTGGTCCTTCAAGCTACTCAACAATTTGCTTGTTGTCATCCCACTTGTTTAATCTTTTTATTGCTTCTTCCACCTGCAATTCAATTCAAAAAAAATTTGTCATTTTTTCTATGGTATAGCAATTTTAGCTATTAATTATATATATTTTTATTGATTTTAAAATTTGTCTCTAAAAAAAATCATAAATTTAGCCTCGACTATTAGTTTATGGTGAAATTTTTTGTGAGATCCCACCACGGTAAGCATTGTTTATAAGGGTGTGGAAATCTCTCCCTAGTAAACGGGTTTTAAAATTTTTGAAGAGAAGTTAGAAAAGGAAAGCATAGAAGAACAGTATAGGTTGTTCGAAGGAGGTGGATTGTGAGATCCCATGTCGATTGGAGAGGATAACTGTGATGTCCCACATTGGTTGAGAGAAGAACAAAATACTATTTATAAGGGTGTGGAAACCTTCCACCAGGAGACACGTTTTAAAGCCTTGAGGGGAAGCCCGAAAGGGAAAGCCCAAAGAGAACAATATCTGCTAGTTGTGGATCTGAGCCATTACAAATGGTATCAGAGCTAGACACCGGACGATGTGTCAGCCTTCTTGCTGTTCCGCGAAGGGGGTAGACACGAGACAATGTGCCAGTAAGGACGCTGGCCTCAAAGGGAGGTGGATTTGGCGAGGGTCCCACATTGATTGGAGGAAGGAAAGAATGTCAGCGAAGACGCTGGACCTCGAAGGGGGTGGATTGTGATGTGTGCCAATAAGGACGCTGGACCCCGAAGAGGGTGGACTGTGATGTCCCACATTGATTGGGAGGAGAACAAAACACTACACTGTGGGGTGGATCCCACATTGATTGGTAGGAGAACAAAACACTACACTATGGCGTGGATTGTGATGTCCCACATTGGTTAGGAGGAAAAGAAAACACTGTTCATAAGGGTGTGGAAACCTTCCACTAGTAGAGGTGAAGACAATATCTGCTAGCGGTGGTTTTAAAAAATAGTCTCGAATTTTCTGGTGAATATTTATATTATATTTGTAATATTAGAATTATTGTTTTTATTTTACCAAATTCTATAAAAACTAACTTAATTTCAAGATATATGGTCAATTTAAAATTAATTATTTCCTATAATTATTATTATTTATTTATGATATATTATATACCTCTTTATTCCAATCTGTACGCCACGTCACCCATACCAAAATTACCGTCTGCATGAAAGTTCCACCCATCAACCCTATCCATATGCCCTGTACATAAATTAAAATTTTCATTAAATCTTTAATACTATTTTTTAACCAAAAATAATAATTACTTTATCAAATTTAATTTAAATAAGTAACGAAAAATAATTCATATAATTGCTAGGTAATTCAATTTCTATAATGGACCTAACTAATTGTCACATTCTTGTATCTTAATACCTTGGCGCCAAATTTGAAATAGAAGCCGAGGAGGGCACCCAAGGGCACGCCGACGATGTAATAGCAGCCGACGTTTACATAGGCGACGAATGCTTGCCACCCACATCCAACCGCTACACCTTTGAAGATCAAATCATAACAAAATTAAGCAAAACCCAACTGCCCCAGCTTCGATAAAATAGTGATAACTCCTAATTCTTTCAATTTGTGAGATCGTGTAGCACAACATGTTCTGAATTCGAATCAAAATTTGAAATACAAGTTCAGCTTTATCTTCACTCAACATTATTCATAAGACTTTAAAATGAGTATGTTAGGGGAAGGTTTCCACACCCTTATAAAGGGTGATTTGTTCTCCTCCCCAACCAACGTGGGACCTCACAATCCACCTCCCTTCGGGGCCCAGCGTCCTCGCTGGCACTCTTTCCTTCCTCCAATCGTTGTGGGACCGCCCCTAAATCCACCCCCTTTAGGACCAACGTCCTTACTGGCACACCGCCTCGTGTCTACCCCCTTCGGGGAACAGCGAGAAGGCTTACACATCGTTCGGTGTCTGGCTCTGATACCATTTGTAACGACCCAGGCCCACCGCTAACAGATATTATCCTCTTTCGGTTTTCCTTTTCGAACTTTCCGACCTTAAAACACGTCTGCTAGGGGAAGGTTTCCACGCCCTTATAAAGGGTGATTTGTTCTCCTCCCCAGTCAATGTGCGACATCACAAAAGTTGAGAAGGAGAAGTATATTTTATTACCTGTTAAGACGGGTTGGATTCCATTGAGGAGGAGGGTGAGAGAGAGAAGTGGGCATAAGTCGGAGACGGCGGCGGCCACGGCGGCGCCATCAGTGAAGATGTAGCTAATGACGTTGCGAAGAGCCAGTACAAGTACGGCACAAGAGATGGAGACAATGGTGGAGATGGCAACCACCACCGCCACGGAAAACGCTGCGGATTTTGGATTCCCACTTCCCAGTTCGTTGCTTACTCTCACACTGTAAATTACGGAAACAAAAATAAATAATATAAATAATATAAAACCAAAAAAACTTAATTTTTTTAAATAGGAAATTAAATAGTTATCAAATGCTTTTGGAATGTAATTTCTTAAAAATTAATAATTTTTACAATTATTTAAACTAATTGAAATAATTGAGAAAAATTACCTGGCGGCAGCGTTGAAGCCGACTGAAATCATGTAAACCCATCCATATATGGTCATACTACAAAATTACCACATATTTAAATTAATTAAACTTTAATTACACCATCAACTAACTTTTAACCGTGGTTAAAAAAAAAACTTTAAAAAATTATTTAACTTTCAATAGAATTTCAAAAATACCATTACACTATACTATGTTCCTTTAATAACTTTCAATCTTTTTAAAAAGTTAAAAAAAAAATTAAAAATAACATTAACACCCTTATTTAAAAAAAGTAAAAAAAATTCTTACCATCAGTATATGGTTCCTTTCAAAATTCATAAATATTTTTTAAGGGTTTTAATGAGATTTTTAAAATCCAAAATTATTTTTTAAATAAATTTAAAAGTTAAAAGAGTATTTTTTCCGTTTGCAATTTTTAAATTTTTCAATAATTTTAAAGTTTTAAAAGAATTTAAGAGCTGTATTAAAAATTTAAAAATTTACAAAAATGTCTTAAAAATATGAAATAAAAAGATATTTTTATTAATTTAGTCGGAAGAAATAACACAAATAAATTTTGATGACAGGTTGCTAGTATTGTACGGAAAATAGTAATTAAAGGTATGGTAGTGGTCAAAAATAATAAATAAGATTTAATATTGTCAGATAAATAATTGAACTCAAGGCTTGAATGAACCCCCTAATAATGAAGCTTTCTTCTTCTAATAATAATAATAGGAATAAACCAATAATTTCTCTATTTCACTTTATGATTTCTGCCATTATTTTTTACTCAACTTCCAAAATTGATCAATAGATTTCATAATTTTCTCATGCTATATCACTTATTTATTCCTTAAAATATGCCTTTAATTATATATATATATATATAAAAAGTCTAAAGTTTGGAGTATTTTTATTCATTTAAAATTAAACAAAAAAAAACCATAAAATTTTTAATAATATTTTTAAAATATTCTTAAACTTTAAAAGTTAATTAATACTTTTATAGTTAGTACTATGTTTAAAAAATATATGTGAAATAGGATTCACACCCTTTATATTTATAAATAAAAATTTTAAAAAGTTACCGTCAATACATAGATGAAAACTGTATATGAACACGTTATAATATTTTTAAAATGTGTTACTTGTTGGGTGATGAAAGTCCCACCTATGCTAATTTAGGGAATGATCATCAGTTTATAATCAAGGAATACTCTCCCTGTTGGAGTGAGGCCTTTTGGAGAAACCCAAAACAAAGCCATGAGAGCTTATGTTCAAAGTGAACAATATCATACCATTGTGGAGAGTCATGTTCATCTAACATGGTATCAGAGCCATGCCCTAAACTTAGTCGTGCCAATAGATTAGTAAATACTCAAATACCGAACAAATGACTCCAAAAGAAAAGGAGTCAAGCCTCCTCGAAGGTAGTAAAAAATGACTAAGACTCCAAAGGAGTCAAACCTCCTCGAAGGTAGTAAAAAATGACTAAGACTCCAAATGAGTCAAGCCTCGATTGAGGGGAGGCGCGGAGTCGAAGGAGTCAAGCCTCCTCGAAGGCAGTAAAAAATGACTAAGACTCCAAAGGAGTCAAACCTCGATTGAGGGGAGGCGCGGAGTCGAAGGAGTCAAGCCTCCTAGAAGGCAGGCAAAAATGACTAAGACTCCAAAGGAGTTGAGCCTCAACCGAGGGGAGGCGCACTTTGTCAAGGGGAGGTGTTGGATGATGAAAGTCTCATATCCCCTAATTTAGAGAATGATCTTTATAATCAAAGAATATTCTAAGGAAAAGTCGAAAGCAAACCCATTGGAAGTGGACAATATATTTTTATTTATTTATTTTTTAAAAATAAAAATGATATATTTTAGATTTTTTTTTAATAAAAGAGAAAAAGAAAGAGAAGGATTACCAAATGGAGAGGGAGTCAAGAGCGAGCTCAGGGTTGTCAAGCAATCCAGCAAGCAAAACCAGAATCTGAAAATACCAAGTCTCCAAGCACAGCATCACCGCCGACGCCGCCGACAGCTTAAAGAACCCAAACAGCCCCGAAAACGCCTGCACATTGAACCCCCGCCACGTCTTCTTACAACTCCCGCTCTTCACAATGTAAACAAATTGCCCCACCACGATCACCCACCACGACAAGCTCAGCACCAGCGACACTCCCAGCAAGCCCAGCCCCATTTTATAGGCCGCCAACCAGCTCAACACCACGTGCACCACAAGCGTCCCGGCCGATATGAAGGCGCTTGGAAACACTATGCTCTGCGCCTGGAGAAACTTCTGGATGGGGAAGTTTAAGGCGTAGGCGTAGATTTGAGGCACCAGGCCGTACACGAAAGTCTCGGATGCTGAAGCTATATCCTTGGATTCGCCCAGAAAGAGCAAGATTGGCTTGCAGAATATGTAAGGGATGGTTAAGACTACGCCTGTTAGAGTTAGTAATATGGCTGATCTCTGTAAATATATGCCTAGCATGTCGTATTTCTCGGCGCCGTATGCTTGCCCGCATAGCGTCTCCACTGCGCTTCCCATTCCCAACTGTTTGGTTAAAACATAGATTGATGTTAACTTACCGAATTTGTTAGGAATCACGACTCTTTACAATGGTATGATATTGTCCACTTTGAGCATAAACCCTCGTCGCTTTGCTTCATACCAATGGAGATAGTATTCATTGCTTATAAATCCATGATCTTTCACTAAATTAACCAAGGTGGGACTCACTCCCAATAATCCTCAACAAATTTTATCCAAGCGAACCTGTATCGAACTAGGCCGACGAAGCTCGTGGATTTATAAGTAAGGAACTTTATCTCTATTAGTACGGGTTTTTTTATGAAACCAAAAGTAAATCCATGAGAATTTATGCTAAGAGTGGATAATATCATACTATTGTGGAGGTTCATGGTTCTTAATATGGTGCCAGAGTTATGCCTTTGACTTAGTCATGTTAATAGAATCTTAAGTGTTGTTGTGAGCCTTAAAAGTGTAGTCAAAGGTGACTCAGGGCTCTAGAGAAGGAGTCGAGCCTCAATTAAGGGAAGGTTGTTCCAAAGCTTATGCTCAAGATGGACAATATCACCGAGCCTAAATTAAGGAGAGGTTGCTCAAGAGCTAGAGGACTCCATAAGATTATGGGTCATGAGAGCTTATGCTTAAAGTAGACAATATCGTTGAGCCTCAATTACAAGGAGGTTGTTCGAGAACTCTAGAGAAAGAGATCTCCCAAAGACCATGGGTCATGAAAGCTTATACTGAAAGTGGACAATATCATCGAACCTCAATTAAGGAGAGGTTGTCAAGAGCTCTCGGGAGGCTGTTTGAGAGCTCTAGAGAAAGAGATCTCCCGAAGACCATGAGTCATGAGAGCTTAGGCTCAAAGTGGACAATATCATACCATTTGTGGAGGTTCATGATCGGTCCCCACCTAATTCTCTGTCCCACCCTACTCGGAATTTATATATATAATATCAAAAGTAAGGATTTGTGTTCATAATATGGGGTTAGCAATGTAAATTACCATGAGACCATAGGCGAAGACTTGAATTCCATTATTGCCAAGAGAGGAAGCGGCAAGCTCAAGGTTGCCAAGGTGGCCGGAAAAGATCTGCGTGGACGTCGACATGGCGTAGTTAATCATGTACACAAAAACCGCCGGCGCTGCCAAGTAAAACAGAAGCTTAATCTCGATCCACGTGGCTTGACTATAACGCTGGACCACCGGCATCTCTGTGTCCGACAGAATCCTCTCCAGTTCGTCGCTGCCTTCGTGCTTGTTCGAACACAACGACTGAGACGACAACAACGCTGCCGCCGCCGGCTGCAGCAGCGCCTGTCGGAGATCATCTTCATAAGCAGATCCCATCTTTTGTCCCAAAGAGAAAGGGATTCTTTTTGGCTTTTCGTTCCTCTGTTGAGCACCAATTTATAGCTGCGGACTGTTTTTTAAAATATCAAACTTTATCAAATTTCATTAAATACCCTTCAATTTAAAAAATAAAAATACACCTACCATTAATATAAAAAATATGCATAAAAATTAAAAATTAATTGTAACTGTCTAGATTCACCGCTAGCAGTTCCTCTTTAGATTTTTCCTGGTTAGGGAGAGGTTTCTGTTAGACGGACACGACTCTAGTCTCATACTAATGATCATGCGTTTATAATTCAAGAATACTATCTCCATTGTTATGAGCCCTTCTGGGAAAGTCCAAAGCAAAGTCATTAGAGCTTATGTTCAAAGTGGACAATATCATACCATTGTCATTTTTCTGGATATCATTGATTAATTTGGTACTTATTCTTATGAACTAATGAAATACCTATGGTTCATATAGCAGTTTACACACTCTTACCCAGGGTGTTTAGTTCTCCTACTGCAAATTATTATATTTATATATTAATGGTAAAAATACTTTTTTTAAAAGGTGTTTTTAAAGTTATTATTAATTAAACATTAAAAATTAAAAAAATAAAGGGTATTTTTTATTTTGAAATTTGAGAGGTTTTTTTTTTCCTCCAAAATTAATGATAATATTATTTTTTTTAAAATAAAAATTTTTTAAAATTAAATGTACCAATTTAAAAATATTTATGAACTTTAAATTTTGTAGCACCATTCTACCTGCCCCAGGCGGTAACAATTAATTTCTTATGGTGGGACCCACTTATTGACTATTCAAGACAAAATTGATTAAGTGAGGTATTAAATTAAACTTTTAATTAAAAATATGATTTTGGTCTCCTTAATTTAAAATTGATTTCATTGTACTTTACAATATCCCAATTTAATTCTCATGTTTTTCCATAATTATTTAATTTTTCAAACGTAACTTAAAATTTAAATTATTAATATTATTTTTAATAACAAACTACCAAACAAAAATGGCGTTTTAATAATAAAAATACTTTTAGTTTAATTACCAACACCGACGAAAATAAATAAATTGTTAAAACAATAAATAGGCACCAACGTTTCGTCTCTTTCACACACAACCTCGTCCCACGTGAATCATTTTTTCACCATTATATTTTCTTCATTAAATAACCATTAAATTTTTATATCAAACATCAAATCATTTTATAAATATGATGAAAGTAAATTATATCTAACCACCAGACTCACCCGCACATATTGTCCTCAAGTTTTCCACACTCTTATAAATGGTGATTTGTTCTCCTCCCCAACCTTCAGGTTCTAGCGTTTTCGTGGCACTCTTTCCTTTCTCCAATCGATATGGGACCGCCCCCAAATCCACCCCCCTTGGGCCCAACGTCTTTTTACTGGCACACCGCCTCGTGTCTACCCCCCTTCGGGAAACAGCGAGAAGGCTGACACATCATATCGATGTGGGACCACCCCCAAATCCACCTCCCTTTGGGGCCCAGCATCCTTACTAGCACACCTCCTCGTGTCTACCCCCCTTCGAAGAACAACGAGAAGGCTGGCCCAATGTAGGACATCGCAATCCACCCCCTTCGTCACATCATATCGATGTGGGACCGCCCCCAAATCCACCTCCCTTTGGCGCCCAGCATCCTTACTGGCACACCTCCTCGTGTCTACCCCCCTTCGGGAAACAACGAGAAGGCTGACCCAATGTGGGACATCACAATCCACCCCCTTCGAGGCCTAGCGTCCTCGCTGGCACTCTTTCCTTCCTCCAATCGATGTGGGATCGCCCCCAAATTCACCTCCCTTTGGGGCCCAGCGTCCTTACTGGCACACCTCTTCGTGTCTACCCCCCTTCGGGGAACAGGGAGAAGGCTAGCACATCGTCCGGACCCCCCTTCGGGGAAATCCTCCGGTGTCTGGCTGTGATACCATTTGTAACGACCCAGATCCACGGCTAGAAGATATTGTCCTCTTTGGGCTTTCCCTTTCAGGCTTCCCCTCAAGGGTTTAAAATGCGTCTGCTAGTGGAAGGTTTCCACACTCCAAATGGTGATTTCTTCTCCTCCCCAACCGATGTGGGACATCACATTATATTAATAATGTTATCGTACCATAATATAAATTACAAATAAAAATGACTCAATAATTATTAAATAATAAAAAAATAATTACGAGATTTTAGATCATAAATTTCCATGGAAATAATTTTTGTTTCCTTAAAATTAGGGTTAAATAATGCACAGTAATTATTGAATTCAATAATCAAAGTGGTTGAACAAAAGTAACTTTAATTCTTCAACTCTTATCCTTTGGAAGGCTGTTGCTTGTGTCATTCCATTTGTTTAATCTTTTCACTGCTTCCTCTACCTGCAATCCCAATTGTTATTCTATTTTTAATACTTAAAAAGACTAAATAAAAATAAATTTAAAACTCGACCAAAAATATAAGATCAAATGAAAATTATACGAACAAAAGAGTATTTTTGTGAGATCTCACCTCGGTTTGTGAGAAATGAACTAAACATTCATTGTAAAGGTGTGGAAACTTCTTCTTAGTAGACATGTTTTAAAAATATCTGCTAGCGGTGGACTTTGACTATTACAACCAATCACTAAAAAGTTTGATGCACTGATTGATCGGAGTAGGGCTAGATTGTCTCTCCATAATAGATGTTTTTTTAAAATCGTGAAGAGCGTAACGAAATGCTAGTAGTGGACTTGGATTTAAGCGGAAATAAATGAAATAAGAGAGAATATGCATAGAAAAATAATGCTACCTCTTTATTCCAATCGGCTCGAAGGGTCACCCATACTAAAATGCACGTTTGCATCGCCGTGCCACTAAGCATCCCTAGCCATATGCCCTACACATGAAATAAAAAGACAATTTATTTTATTTTTATTTAACGTTTTTTTTCTCCGACCACTCATAAAAATAATTTGGAAGGTAATTTTTTAAAATATATTAAAATTAAATTACAAAGTTGATAAACTAACATTTTACTTTTATTAAAAATAAAAATTTGAATAAATTATTCCAACAAATTGAACCAACCTTACCAAAAAAAAAAATTAGTCTACCGTTAAAAAAAGTTTACAGACTCAAATAATTGGGATGAACCTAAAAATGTCCAACCTAACTCGACTCGACCTTGTTAAAGTGGATTTCTGCCCGGTGCTTTGAATGCCAAAGTGGACAATATCATACTATTGTGGAGAGTCGTATTCGTTTAACATGGTATCAGAGTCATGCCCTAAACTTAGCCATGTCAATAGAATCTTCAAATGTCTAACAAAGGACTCCAAAATAAAGAGGAGTCAAGCCTCCTGCCTCGAAGGTATATTAAAAAATGACTAAGACTTCAAAAGAAAAAAGAAGTCGAGCCTCGATTAAGGGAAGGGCCTCCCGCCTCGAAGGCATAGTAAAAAATGACTAAGACGACAAAAGAAAAAGGAGTCGAGCCTCGATTAAGGGGAGACGTACTTTGTTCGAGGGGAGGTGTTGGATGAAAGTCTCACACCAGCTCATTTAGGGAATGATCATGAGTTTATAATTAAATAATACTCTCTCCATTAGTATGAGGTCTTTTGGAGAAGCCCATGAGAGCTTATGCTTAAAGTAGACAATATCATACCATTATGGAGAGTCGTATTGTCTAACAGACCCGACCCAACACACGAAGAACCGTACCTTAGCTCCAAGTTGAAAGTGGAAACCGAGGAGAACTCCGAAGGGCAAGCCAACAAAGTAATAGCAGCACACATTGACCAAAGCAACAAAAGATTGCCACCCACATCCCACAGCCACGCCTACATTTCTTTTATTAACACCATAATAATAATAATAATAATAATAATAATAATAATAATAATACCAGATAAAACAGGCTGGATTCCGTTGAGGAGGAGAGTGACGGCCAGGAAAGGGCAGAGGTCAGAAACGGCGGCGGCGACGGTGGCGCCGTCGGTGAAGAGATAGCTAATGACGTTGCGGAATGAAAGGACGGCGGAGGCGACGAGAATGGAAACGAGGGAGGAAATGGCTACCACCACCACCACTGAAAAGGCTGCGGATTTGGGATGCCCATGTCCTAGTTCATTTCCCACTCTCACACTACCAAACCCAAACCATACAAAAATTAAGTATTTAAGAAAATTAAAAAAAAACATGTTTTTTTTAAGGATGAACACGACTCTCCACACAGTATGATATTGTCCACTTTGAGCATAGCTCTCGTGTTTTTGCTTTAGGCTTCCTAAAATGCTTCATATCAACTGACAGATTACAAACACATGATCATTCCTTAAATTACCCGACATTCATCCAACAACTTTGTTTATTTTTTCAGTGTTTCTCGTCCAAATTTTTTAGCTTTTAAAACTTTACTCAACGGTTTAATTTTTTAAAAATAATTGTTTGAGTAATACACGATGTGACCCGTTTTCATTTCGAGCTTAATTTTTAGGTTTTTAGCTTCAAAATTAAATTTTAAATACTAGTTCAACATTTTTTTATAAATATTTTTAAAACTAAAAACATAATTTTATGACCTATTTAAATATATATATATATATATATATATATATATATTATTGGGAAGAAAGAGAAAGAAACAATACCTAGCAGCTGCATTGAAGCCAACAGAAATCATGAATGCCAATCCGTTAATGGTCATACTGC
Source organism: Cucurbita pepo subsp. pepo (assembly GCF_002806865.2). Taxonomy (NCBI): domain Eukaryota; kingdom Viridiplantae; phylum Streptophyta; class Magnoliopsida; order Cucurbitales; family Cucurbitaceae; genus Cucurbita; species Cucurbita pepo. The sequence continues at coordinate 7,169,008 of NC_036641.1, read as the reverse complement.
AAATAAATAAATAATAAATAAATAAAAACTTTAAATTCAGAATTATCCCTTCTTTTTTTTTTTTTTTATAATATAATTTTAAAATTTAAATATTAATGTAAAAAATTAGGTAAGGGAACACACCAAACATTGCCTTACAAAACAATCAATGAATCAAGTTCCCACATACCCTACTCACTTTTGTCGGTGTCGAGTAACGACAACGAGCACGTTTTTATCTACTTAAATTATAAATTTAGTTTCTATAATTTTGATAACTTTAAAATATAATTCTTATTTTCCTAAATCATAGATTAGGGCTTCTAAAACATTACTATCTTATTTGGATTAAAAAAAAAAAAAAAAAAAAAAAAGGAAATAAGGGAGAAAATAATGTAAAACAACTGGAAATATCTAAATAGAAGTAAAAATGTCACCTCAAAGGCACCATTTTCTCCGAAGAGTACTCCTCCTGATCGGGATGCCAACTTTTCCACCTGTCGCAAAGAAAAATTCAATCCATCCAAACGAATTAAAGATTTTCCAACGCAATAAAGCATAGAAAGATAAAAATATGGAGTAAAATGGCAATCAAATATTATCTTACTCATAGTTCAGAAGCGCTTTTGGGAGGGTACCTTCTAATGCCAGTAGAAAAAAAAAAAAAAAAAAAAAAAAAAAAAAAAAAAAAAAAAAAAAAAAAAAAAAAAAAAAAGATGTTTGTGCCCGTTTGACAACTTGAAAAAAGAAATGAGAATTTATGTTTATAAGGACGTAGAAAAATCTACCTGACTGACGTGTTTTAAAACGTTGAAGGGAAGTTCAGAAAATAAAGTTCAAAAATGACAATATCTACTAGCGTGCTTGAGTTGTTACAAATCATATCAGAGCCAGACACTTGAGAATGTACCAACTTGGAGGTTAAGCCCCAAAGGGGTGGACACAAGGCGATTTGCTAACAAGGACGTTGGGCTCTGTTTAGCCCGAAAAATGAGACATTTGTGCCCCTTTTGGCAACTTGAAAAATAATGAGAATTTATGTTTACAAGGGTGTGGAAAACTCTCCGTTTTAAAACCTTGAGGTGAAAAAGTAGAAAGAGAACAATATATGCTAGGAGCGAACTTGGACTATTAAAAATGGTAACAAAGCCAGATACCGAGTGAACTTGGACTATTAGAAATGGTAATAAAGCCAGACACCCGACAATATCCCAACTTAGAGGTTAAGCCCCGAAGGAGTGGACACGAGGCGATTTGCTAACAAGGACGTTGGGCCCCGAAAGGAGGTGGAATGAGGAGTCCCACATCGATTGGAGAAGGAAACGAGTGCTAGTGAAAATGTTGGGCCCGAAGGGAGTAGATTATGAGATCTGACATCGGCTTGGGAGAAAAACGAAACATTTTTTATAATCACGTGGAAAACTTCCTAATATAAGTGTTTTAAAACTTTGAAAAGAAATCCAAAAAAGACAATACCTATTAGCTAGCGGAGTGTTTGGACTATTACAGCATTAAATACAAAATCGAATTAATTTAGTTTCAAAATTTCGAGTATTTCTAAACCTTTTTAAAAAATTCAGGAACGAAACAAGAACGACCAAGAACGAAGAAAGGAAGAGAAAAGATAAGTACCAGATGGAGAGGGAATCAAGAGCCAACTCAGGATTATCAAGCAACCCAGCAACCAAAACCAGAATCTGAAAGTACCAAGTTTCCAAGCACAGCATAATCGCCGACGCCGCCGACAATTTAAAGAATTCCGGCAGCCCCTTAAACGCCGCCCAACTCAACCCTCTCCAACTCTCCTTAAACCTCTCACTCTTCACAATATACACAACCTGCGCCGTCACAATGATCCACCACGACAGGCTGAGCACCGACGACGCCCCAAACAACCCAAACCCCAGCTTATACGCCGCCGCCCAGCTCAGCACCAAATGCACCACCAGCGTCGCCGCCGATATGTAGGCGCTGGGAAGCACCACGCTCTGGGACTGAAGAAACTTCTGGATGGGGAAGTTAACGGCGTAGGCGAAGATTTGAGGGATCAGGCCGTACACGAAAACGGCCGCCGACGAAGCAATTTCCGGCGACTCGCCGAGGAGCAGCAAAAGGGGTTTGGAGAAGACGTAGAGAAGAGTTAAGAGACAGGCGACTAAGGTTAGCAAAATTGAGGATCTTTGTAAGTAAATTCCTAACATTTCGTATTTTCCGGCGCCGTAAGCTTGGCCGCACAGCGTCTCCACGGCGCTCCCCATTCCCAACTGTTACATCAAATTATCATATAACAAATTCAAAATTAATATTTCAAATTATCATATAACAAATTCAAAATTAATATTTCAAATTATCATATAATTCGTTTAAGTTTTCTTTTTTTTTTTTTAATTTTTCATTATTGTTTTTAAAATTCACGAAATTAATAGGCCTATTTGATAAAAAAAATAATAATTTTGTATATAATATTAAATAATTTTTAATTTTTTTTAATATGTGATAGATATTAAAAATTCTAATAAAAAATAAAAAAAAATCTTAAATTTATTAGATAAGTTCAGATTTTATATTAAGTATAAAATTGAAATATAAAAAAATCAATATCTAATATATCAAACGATAATGAAAGTCCCACATCGACTAATTTAAAGAATGATCATGAGTTTATAATCAAAGAATACACTCTTCATTGCTATGAGTCCTTTTGAGGAAACACAAAGCAAAGTCATGAGAGCTTATGTTCAATATTATACTATTGTGGAGAGTCGTGTTCGTCTAACATGGTATCAGAGCCATGATAGCCACGATTCCACGTCTTATGAGTACAAAATTGAATTTTTTTTTTAAACATTTTAAAATTTAAAATTTAGAAGCATATTAATTACAAAGTTGAAGTTTAAAAAAAAAACATAAAGCATAAAATTGAAAATTTTAAAACTTTTTTAGATATTTTAAAGTTTTTTTTTTTCTGCATAAAATTGAAAATTTCAAAACTTTTTTAGATATTTTAAAGTTTTTTTTTTTTTTTGAAAGAATTAATATATATAATAGATAAGATCATTTTTAATAAATTCAACAAATTAAAAAAATTTAAACCATATTAATTACAAAATTAAAATTTTAAAAATTAAATAAGTTATAAGCATAAATTAAAATTTGAAATTATATAAAAAAAATTAAATTTGAAATTTAATGTTTTATTAATTGAAATTAAAAACATACCAAGAGACCATAAGCAAAAGTTTGAACGCCGCTGTTGCCGAGAGAAGCGGCGGCGAGTTCGGCGTTGCCGAGGTGGCCGGAGAAGATGCGGGTGGACATAGACATGAAGTTGTTGATCATGTACACGAACACCGCCGGCGCCGCCAAATAACCCAACAGCTTCAGCTCGATCCAAGCCGCCAGCCGGATTCGAACCACGAAGGGCAATTCTGTGTCTGATAATATCTTCTCCAGCTCGCCGCTTGGCCCATGCTTCTTCGCCGCCGGCTGCACCAATGGCTCCTCAATATCTCTATTCTCATACCCATATTCCATCTTCTCTCTCTCCCTCTCTGTCTTAGCCCTTTAATTTATAAGTCTTTTTATGACGTCATTAATATTTTAATTTTATTTTTGTGGTGCTTCTTTTGTATTGGACAAACTAATTAAAAGCTGTAGTTTATGGTATCATTTGCATGTAACTTTTTAAATAATATACACCGTGGATAAGATCGGAAGACAACGGGATGGGACACGTTACTACTTCAAATAATTGGTTCTCATGTTAACCTTCAAATAATTATTTTGTGATTTCACGTCACTTGGAGAGGGGAAAGAAGCCGTCTTCGTAACGGCGTGTAAATCTGCCTCTAACAAACGCATTTTAAAATTGTGAGACTGATGGTAATATGTAACGGGGTAAAGTGAACAATATCTATTAATGGTGAGCTTTAAGCTATTATAAATGGTATTTGACTGGATAGTGTGGATAGTGAGATCTCACATTGGTTGGAGAGAAAAATGAAGTATTCGAGTATAGAAATCTCTTCCTAACATATGTGTTTTGAAATCGTGAGATTGATAGTGATACGTAACGGGCTAAAATGGACGGCTAGCTGTCGGCTAAAAGTTAGAAATCTCTTCCTAACTTTTTTTTATTCTTTTTCTCGATTTAATCATATGATGACCACTTCTTCAAATATATATTTTTTTCGAAAAATACAAAATTTCATTAATTACTACGTCATTCTGACCATCAATTAAAGGGACGTGAGGCCCACTAATATTAGGAAATTATAAACAAAAATATGTTTTTTGTGGATCTGAGTTAACATTTCTTTTATCTTTTTAATTTTTATTACAAATATTGTTTACTTTTTTACATCACTTGGTTAGTTGGTATTTTAAATAAAAATAAAAAATAAAAGGGGTTTCATTGCATTTAATAATTAAACGGGCACAAGTACAAGCGAGCATAAATTCTTCAATTAATTAACAAAAAATAATTGTTTAATTGCATTTAAATATATGAAATGAATTATCTTTTGTCACGGCTGATTATAGCTATAGTAATTTAATTTATAATATGCTTGTTAAATATAAGGATCCTAATGCTAAAGTACAAATAGAAGGGAGCAAAAATGAAGTGGACAGCCGTCCTTTGGAACCAAAAGGGTAACTTTTAAGCTCAATAATTGAGTACTAAATTACTCACCAAATTTGTCACATCACGTGATGCACATTCACCACTACACAAAATAAAATCCTAAGTGATTTGCATCCCACCAAATTAATTTTGCATCCGGTAAAAGTTGAATTAAAATGTTGATTTGTGATGTCCACATTGAATGAGGAGGAGAACGATATACTCATTATAAGGGTGTGAAGTAGCCTTAAGAGGAAACCAAAGAGACAATATTTGTTAGCATCTGGACAGTTACATGATCTCTTTTATTCCCGTCTCTAAACTTTTAGAAGCCTTTTAATCTTGGGGTTGTTTAACGAAGAGCATACTTGTACCTAATTAAGAGCACCTAATTCGCAAGCTGTGGTCAGATGGATAGGACTTGTGTCTAATCAAGAGCACCCAATTTTCAACAGTATAGGACTTGTGCCTAATCAAGAGCACCCAATTTTCAAATTGATGTCAACTATATGCACCCAATTCTCAAATTGTGACCGTGCTTAATCGAGAGCATCCGATTCTCAAATTGTGGTCGTACTTGATCAAGAACACCTAATTTTCTGGTGGTCAGGTGTATGCACCCAATGCACGTAGTGCTTAATCAAAAGAGCACCCAATTTTCTCGTTGTATGCATCCAATTCTCAAATCATGTTCATGCCGAATCAAAAGCACCCAATTCTCAAAAGCACCCAGTCAATAAATAATATCATTCTTTCAAAATCAGGAGGCAATTTAATAGTTCATCAAATCATGTTTAACCATCATTTTTATCATCAACCCTAGCAATGTGGATCTAACCATCCATCTTCATTTCTGCGGCGTAGTTAACCCACGCAATAATTAAAAGAGTGGAAACTGGCAGGTGAAAGTATTTGTTTGTTACAATTGGAATAAATACAACAAACTCAACAGTTCTTGACAGGCAAACCCTGCCTGCTTGCATCGCTCTCTATTCAAAAAAATTGAGTCCCACCAGGGATTTTCTTTTCCCTTATTGATGAAAATGGGGAATAAAAAAACAGGGCGAGTTCACGACAAAGTCCCCTGCTGCTTAATCAGAGACTCCTGAAGTTTGCTCATTGCTTAATGAGATTCCGAATGACGTATGGAAGGATACCTCCATTGTTGAAATAGGCAAGCTCCACCTGCAGAGGAATCAAAATCAGAGGGACGCTGACGCTGTGGACTATGATACGCGCCTCTCAAGAGGTTGTGAATGAAAAAGCATACGAAGCCGAATCCAATGATTGGGGGGAAGGAAAAGAAAGAGGAATTACCTCGGTGTCGAAGCGAACAGTGCAAGTGAAAGATTTTCCAGAATCAGTGGTGACAGTCACGTCTTGGCCAGGCCTTATCTTACTGATGTCGTCCGGGAGGTCAATCGTGTAACGCTCGTGTCCAGTCAATCCGAGTGAGTCAGCATCCTCACCAGACTTGAAACAAAGTGGGACGATACCCATTCCCACCAAGTTACTACGATGAATTCTCTCAAAGCTTTTGGCAATTACTGCTTTAACTCCCTGATGCCAATAAATACAGAAGATGCTTAGTCCAGGTTCGATTTATAAAAAAAAGAAACTCTGAAGAAACAAATTTTCATGGGTTTCAAACACTCACCAACAACATTGGACCCTTGGCCGCCCAATCCCGAGAGCTTCCACTTCCATACTCTGCCCCGGCCAGTACAATGGTGTCTTGACCAGCTGACTTGTATTTCTAAAACATAAAATAGATTGCAAGAACTGAGTCATTATTTTAAAAAATATATATACAAAAAAATCATGAATTAATTATTAGATTTCGACATCATTTAATATCACAATATAAGCAAAATGCCTGTAATTTTTACAAGGAATGTTTCGAAACAACCAGTCCTTTTCTTCGTTAGATAATGAAATTAACAATATAAGGAAAAGAAAAGGGAAAAGAAAAGGCATGGTATGAAGAAAGATCAAAATGACGCAACTTCCACAGGAGATGACCAATTTTCAACAACGTTTCTTCCAAAATTAATGACCAACCACTCCTTTACAAGTGTGGTTGTTTAATTATTAGAGATGGGTTTCTTCACTTCACAAAAATAGAAGAATAAAGATAGGAAGAAAGGCTTGGATCCCACTTGATAGCAGCTTTAAGGATCCGACGTCTAGTTTTCACACATTTCTTCACTACAAGTGTCTACGTTTCAAGCTAGAGTCAAATCGAGAGCAGGAAAATATTGGGGAAAAGCGTGCATATAAACTACTTTCTTTTATAAAACAGTATGCATATATAAGAGAACTAAAATACTCACCTCTGCTGCTTCAAAAACAGAAAGTTTCTCTCCAGTGGGAACATGAACCGTCTTCGGGCCCACTTCACCATTTAAAAGCTTGTTCACAAGACGGATATTGGCAAATGTACCCCTTGCCATCACCTCATCATTACCACGCCTACTTCCATAAGAATTGAAATCCTTGCGATCCACTCCACGCTCAAGAAGGTATTTTGCTGCAGGGCTGTCCTTGTGGATGCTTCCTGCAGGGGAAATGTGATCCGTAGTGATACTGTCTCCAAAATTCAATAGGCAGTAAGCATCCTTAACACCATGTGCTCCGGGAGGGTCCATGGTCATGTTCTTGAAGTAGGGAGGTTCATGAATATAGGTGGAATTGGGGTCCCATGAGTACAGGGTGCCAGAAGGAACTGAAAGTTGGTTCCACATTGGGTTTCCTTTTGTAATAGATTCATAAGTGCTTTTGAACATGTCAGGCAATACACTGGATTGAACAACCTAATATAAATTTCAAACACGTTAAATCCATTATTCCTTTTAAAATGTATACAATTTACTTCATCGAAAAACTACCTACCTCAGCTATTTCTTCTGTAGACGGCCAGATATCTCTGAAATAGACATCCTTTCCATCCTTCCCTTTTCCAATTGGCTCCTTCTCAAAGTCAATATCAACCTGGAAAACATTTTTTACACCAGTTAACTCAACAGATTTATACCGACTGTTAAAGGGTGACAGACCTTAAAAAATAAATAAAAAATTAAGTGCTTATATTCTTCTTAATTAAAAAAAATGTATATTTGCTGACATTTAGGGTTGAAAATTTTCCGTCAAACATCACCCAAACAAGGCAAAGGGAGACAATAGAACATGATCGATTTGAAACTGATTAAAACAGTAGTAGCATATTTTGATTGGAAAACGATCTACAATTGTTATGTTACAAATTAAAGAAGCAAAAGAGGGTCTCGTGACCCACGAAATCCCTATTCAAATTTTAAGAAATTCCTCTACTTCCTATCTGTAAACCAACAAAGAGCTCTACAAGCAATGCACTAAATATAAGCTGGATGTACCGCCAAGAGTAAAGCCAAAATAGCCTAAAGTCATTTATTAGTGGCCAATTCTATTGAAAAGAAAAATAGAATAGAGTTGCCAAAACTGCCCTGTACTAAATAACTGCAAGACCATAAAACGTTCAATAACAGATGTGGAACTTTCTAATGGAAAGTGAAATAAGTACACATCAGAAAGCCGGCTATTAAATGTACTATTGAGCCATGCTGACTGCTGAAGTTAAAACACCGAGTAAAAAGGACGCTTTCCTATTTTTCGACCTTAAACTACAAAAGACGAGTTAAAAACTACAAACAGGTTAGGGCAAGAAAGTATTGATTATTTTCCATACCACTACCTCTCTGAAATCCACCTTAAAACTTAATTTGAAGGAACCAAAACAGTACGTATACATTTTATCCTTCCACAGCCCAAAATTAACCCAAAGAAAAAATAAATATGTAACAGCCAGAGCATACCGTGCCAGCTAAGGCATAAGCCACCACCAAAGGAGGTGAAGCAAGGTAGTTTGCTCTGGTCAGTGGATGAACACGACCCTCAAAATTCCGGTTCCCAGAGAGCACAGCAGCTGCAACAATATCTGCATTACAAAGTACTTACGAAATTAGAATTATCAAGGTGAAAAAGATACAGTAAACTTGCTCAATCGTATTTAACACGTAAAGCCAGCCCATTTTGTAAAGCAATCACATTCCCCGTTTACAAGATCTTATCAGCTCATCTTATTCGAAAATTACCGTTGTCAGATATAGCAGCAGATACTGATTCATCCAAATCCCCAGAATTCCCAATACAGGTTGTACAACCATAGCCAACTATATGGAAGCCCTGCTGATTAAAATAAGGCTGCAGTCCACTGCATCAGTCAAATGTAGAATTATTATTTTTCATGTTTTTAAGTAACAAAGGCAAGGTAATTTTTTTAGATAAGACAACCAATGAATTCATCCTTGTTAAATAAAAGAAGCTAAAAGATCATTCTGTAGTATTCCGATTCCCATTATTCTTTTTTATTTTCTTAAAAATGTTTTTTCGTTGATATCTGAGAAGGCTAGCATCCCTGTTTTTTCTTCTCTTTACTTTTGTTTTACAGCACGTCCATTTTCAAAACGGATTCTTTGTTTCTTATTTCCAATTATTTAAAACATCAATAAAAGTGATCTTCTTAATCATTCTTCTGTAAATATACAAAAAAAATTATGAAATGACAATAATTTGAATGTTCTTTTTAAGTAAACTTTTTATTTTTTTTAATTTAAAAGTTTAGATAACATTTTTATTTTTACAAAGTTACGAACAAGAAACAATTATTGTTCTTTTCTTTAGAAATAGAATAAGATGGGAAACGAGAAATAAGAAATTAGAATGTTACTAGACTAGACAGTTGTGATATATAACAATTACGTATGATAATTAATTACCTCTTCAGTAAGTATTTTGTCACAACTCCAGAGCCTGGAGCAAGACTTGTTTTCACCCATGGCTTGACCTGGTGCAACGTTAAGACGGCATGATTAACATGCTAAGGCAATACTTCCACCCCTCAAACAAGGCCAAAACGGATAAAAGCGAGACTAAAATGAGAAAAGCTAAAATCTCAATGCTTGAAGAAATCATAAAACATAGGAAAAGGAAGGAATACAAAAGGGGTCTCTTAAATGAATTGAACGCCCTTGCCCATAAGTACCTGTAAACCAAGTTCACAAGCCTTTTTTGCTACAAGAGCAGCCCCTAACATAACGCTGGGGTTTGATGTGTTGGTACAGCTTGTTATGGCTGCAATAACAACACTACCATGTTTTAGCTCAGCTGGTTGTCCATGAAATGAAAACTTTGCCACGTTTTCCTGTGCTTCTTTTGGTATAGCAAATCCCTAGAATCAAAACAAGAATAGAAAACAATTATAAAATTAACATAAATTATGCTGACTTGAGTCAGTTTCAAAAAAAATTATAAAAAAATATATTAGCCAGACAATATGTGATAGAAGTAACACACATACCTTGAATCCAACTTTGTTATCAAGGCAAGCATGCCAATCAGACTTCATTTCTTTCAAAGGCACACGATCATGAGGTCTGTAATGTTACAGATGCAACATATGAGATTATAAGACTAAACGAAAGATTCTGATATAAAACATTAAAACCCAAATCTAGTAACCCAAAAATGAAGAGCAATGAAGATTATTAACAAAGCAGCAAAGAGCCCCATACCTTTTTGGTCCTGAAATGCATGGCTCTACATCCGTAAGGTCCAATTGCAGGTAAGATGAGTACACTCTTTCTTGTTGAGGCTGAACACCAAACATGACCAAACATAAGAAAACTACTATTGCTACATCTAAGAATCAGATGAACAGCAGGTTGACACTCATAACATAAATAAGAATTGTAATATGCAAGACTTTACCTCTTTATAGTCAACAAACATTTTATTTGCCCGGAGGTAAGCTTCAATCATCGACACCTACAGTTGGCAAACAAACAAATTATACAGGTTCACTTCTTCTATACAACTTACTTATCAATGAACTACGATAACACCCACAGTTTCATCACTTCTTCCAGTTAACTTGAGATATTGCAAGGTAACATGATCCACAGGGAAGAAGCCCATAGTTGCACCATACTCAGGAGACATATTTGCAATAGTGGCTCGGTCAGCTAATGACAGCTCCTCCATGCCATCCCCTACAATCACACTCATACAAAAAGTCAAACCATCCGCTAAAAAGTAAAATTGTATAAAAAATAGCTTATTGATAAGTAACAGATTGTAATTACCATAGAACTCAACAAATTTGCCAACAACACCGTGCTTCCTCAGCATTTGTGTCACAGTCAAAACCAAGTCAGTAGCAGTGACCCCATTGCGTAATTTTCCAGATAACTTGAACCCAACAACACCAGGCAATACCATGCTCATTGGCTATCAAGAACGAAATTCAAACATCAAACTCTGAATGGCATAGAACTTAACACAAAGCAATCACAATAGCACAGTATAATGTGCGATGAATCTATAAAAGTAGATAAATGAAAACAAAAGGCCAGAACTCAGTTACCTGTCCAAGCATTGCCGCCTCTGCCTCAATACCTCCAACACCCCAACCAGCAACCCCTAAACCATCAATCATTGTTGTGTGAGAATCAGTTCCAACGACACTATCCGGGTACAGCAGACCACTGGTGTTGAAAACCACTCTTCCAAGGTATTCCAAATTAACCTGAAATATTAAAATGTTAAATTTAAGATTTAATGCTAGTATCACTTTTCCTTATTTTCATTTCAGTTAAACCAAAAAAAAAAAGGTTGAATTAACATAGACCTGCTAGCAGAAACAGAACAATTTCGCGAATGTAAAATTTCAGATTTCTAGCTGACTTCAAATATTAGTTACCTGATGCACAATGCCAGATCCAGGAGGAACAACAAGCATATTCTGGAATGCATTAGACCCCCATTTTAGGAAAGCAAATCTTTCCTTGTTCCTTTGGAATTCAAGTTCCATATTGGCCTGAACTGCATTTTCTGACCTTGCTACATCAACTTGAACTGAATGATCAATAACGAGGTCCACGGGAACCTACATAGTAGATGCTAATTCCAGTTAGAAATTTATGGAAAGAAATGCAATGTCATAAATTTGTTGGCCAAGGGTATGTACATTCTACATTAACCTGCACGACAGATGTTAACTGCAAAAAAAGATATGATAACTTGAAAAGAAGATAATGCGCCTACAGCATATATTCACTTTGAAAGAGAAATCAATGGATTATGATCAGGAGTAAAACAGCACTTTCATGTCACAGTTTTTCTTAATAATTGAATATCGCCATGTAACATTTCAGCATATTGCTCACATCTTGGCAATCAAAATAAGATGTGAAGCCGTTGGTCTTAGTAGTGAATTAAAATAACACGTTCACACCAACACATGCAGAGTACATTTAAAGAAGTAACTACATACCAGGGGATTTATTTTATTGGAATCACTACCAAGTTTGTTCATGGCATCACGCATACAAGCAAGATCAACAACCGCTGGTACCCCAGTAAAATCCTGGGATCATGGAAATGTTAGGAGGGAGAAAATTTGAAAACAACAAAAAGAACAAGACCATCCATGAAAATCTCAGAGCCTGTAAACAGTACCTGCAAAAGGACACGAGCAGGTTTGAAAGGAATTTCAACTTGCTTAGGGGAGCTATTTTCCCAATCAATAATTTTCTCGACATCTTCCTTTTTCACTTGGAAATTGTCACAGTTCCGAATTGCAGATTCAAGCAATATTCTGATGGAGTAAGGCAGTCTATCTGTCAGGCAGAAATGTAAAATAACATTGAGAATTCACATAAAGCAAAACAAGACACAAGAATCTTTTGAAGAAAGTAAGCCATGGGCCCAGTACTCTAAAAACTAGAGACACTAGCAGCACAGCTAAACGTATCAACACCTAAAAACAACTGTAGAAATTTAATAAATAAGATTCCTCCATTAGTAGTAAGTTTGAAAAAGTTACCAATTCTCGGATCATTCAGAGACGGTAGGCTGTAATACTTCCCAAATTCTCCACCTCCAGGCTTTGGAAGGCTCGTTAAATTTTCCTTGAAAGGATTTTCGGCAGCTGAAACCATAAAAATACTTAATCAGAACAAGAAATACAATTAAGTCTTCAAGTCACGTCATCAAATTCCGTTAACACAACATGTCTATCCCTAAGAAACAACACAAATTAAGAGCGAAACAGACAAAAAGGTAAAATTAAAGAAAGCAACATACAATCATAATGATAATCAATAATATTCGAACAAATAAAGTTATAACACAGCAACCATATCCAGAACAAATCGCATCATACAAACACACGAGGAAAATGAATAAACAAGGTAAAATTCCGCCGCCATACCCATGGAAGAAAATTTTCGGTGGAGACGTTCAATCGCAGGAGCAGTAGCTCTGATCTGAGCACGAAGACTGAGAGGAGAACGCCAGTGGACGCCGTGACTCCAGCGAGGGACCGATCGAAAAGCAGATGAACCACTTAGAGATCTGTAAGTAGTATTAGCGAAAGAAGGCGGAGAGAGCTTCGGAGAAGAAGCGGGGAAGGATCTGGAACAAAAAGACGGCGTGAATAGCCTCGCTCTCGAAACTCTGAGTAGCGCAGACGCTGAGGCCGAAGCCATGATTATATACGAATGGCAACCAGGATCAGGATCACGATCACGATCACGATAAGAGCAGAATTAAGGGATAAGGATTGAGGAAATGGAAGGCGTTATGGGAAGAGCAAAGTGATGGCTCTGCAGTCGTCGTCGTCGTCGCCGTCGTGGTTCTCAGCGAGAGGGAAAGGCGTGTGGAAATGGAATGAGACTTAGGGCTGCGTGCCACTTTGCGCCTTGGAACTGATCTGGCGGGCAGAGTTAAGAGCCCACAAGAACGCTGGAGTAATACTCCTCTACGGTCAGGTGCAGTGTTCCTCATCACCCTAAATTTCAAATTGGCCCTTTGGTTTGATGACGGGACCTTTAAAAGGACCATTTTGACCTTTCTTTAGAAAATAATAATTAAAAGTCTTAAATTTTCGTTTTTACTATAAAACTTTAAATTCCATCACATATTACATTAAATTTATAAAAATAAATGTATAGTATATAATATTGTGCATTTATTTATAGAAAGGTCAAATTAGACTTTTTGATTTTGGATGGTGAGGTGGCGGAGTATTAGTGGCGGTGCAGCATAAGAAAAATGAGCGGGGGCACAGGGAATAAATTGATTTTTAAGGGTAGGCCAAGTTGGGGAAGTTTCGGAAAGGGCTGAGTCAATCGGCAAAATTTGGAATATTTTTGTTCTCCCCATAATCTGTAAGATCTGGGAACGTGGAAATTCCTAATGAAGCCACGTATTTTCCCAATTTACTTTTTTATATTTAATAATTACCTTCTTTTTAAATCTTTATTAAATTAAATAATTAGGAGATTTATGTCATCAATCAATCAATTTCATTATTACTATATTTAACATTTTCTTTTTAATATCTAAAAATAATGTATTGTCTTTGTTCAAAAATATAAATACTTGTCCTTTCTTTTTAAAAATCACATGATTTGTTTAACAAAATTAATAAAAATATTTTTGAATTTTGCATTTTATTTTTAAAAAAATAGTTTAAACTTAAATCTAACCAAATTAAAAAATGTTAGAAAATGTTTTTACTTTCTGTTTTCTTTTAATGGAAATAGTTAATATTTTATTTTAAAAATCGGGAGTTCTCAAAAAAATTGTTAATATTCTTAAATTTTTATTTAAAAAATTTTCAAAAAATAGCTTGAAATAAAAAATAAAAAATCAAGAATACTCCTCCCACTAGTACTATAATTAAGAAAATATTCATAAATTTTAAAAAAATGACTTAAAAAAATTTAGAAATACTCTATGAAAGTTGAAAAACGGCAAAAAAATAATAATAATAATAATAATAATAACTTTTTTTTTTGTAAAGGGGAAAGGTATTAACACTATCTTTAAAAAGTTCACGGGCATTTTTGAAACACAGAATTAATGACAAGGTTTTTTCTTTTTTTTTTTTGATTTTTTTAATAAAAATATTAAGGGTTTCTATTAAAAATACTGATAAAAATAATTTTTTTATTGATAATTATAATAAACTTTTAAAAAAGAGAGACGGCGTCGTTTTAAACAACGAATATTGTTCAATACCTAGTGGGATTTTAAAATTGTTTTCCAAAAAGAGGAAAATAACAAATAAAAGAGTGATATAAATAAATAAATAAATATATATATATATATATATATATATAATTGATAGAAGCATTATTCTGTACGTAATCATTTGGAGGCCAGGGTGACCGCCGTTGCGATGATATTATATTTATTATTATTATTATTAAAAATAAAATAAATAAAATTTATTTGAACGGTCGTTGTCTTCGGGTAGGGTTTTCAATTTGGTTTTCTCTTGTCAAACCTCGTGGGCCTGGGCCTCGATTCTTTCCTGTTTTTCCTTTTCAAATAATGAAAGTCAAAAAACAAAAAGAAAATATCTAAACCCTTTTCTCTTTATTCCCTTTTTTTTTTTTTCATTTAAAAAAAAAAATCATCTTTTAAAAAAACTCGACCAACCCAATCTAATTCATACGGCTTAAATCCAATTTTTATTGGATTAAATTCAAATAAATAAAATTCATGAATTTTCTTATAATCAGGTTGTATAAAATAATCTAAATTTATTATTAAGTTTAAAATATAATATAATTATTTTTATTTTCTTTATTAATGGTAGTTTTTTAAAATATATATCGAAATTAAGTCGTAAATTTTTATTAAATATTTAAATAAATTGTCTCAACAATATGAATCAATACATATATACAGGAGCTGGATTCGTTATAACTCAAACAATTATATTAGTTTTAAAATGAAAATGACAAGTTTTATTGTGATGTCCCACGTTGGTTGGGAATAGGACAAACCACCCTTTATAAGGATGTGGAAATCTTCCCCTAGCAGACGTGTTTTAAAGCCTTGAGGGGAAGCCCGTAATTGAAAGTTCAAAGATGACAAAATATCTACTAACGGTGGGCCTGGGTATCAGAGCCAGACACTGAACAATGTGTCAGCCTTCTCGTTGTTCCCCGAATGGGGGTAGACACGAGACGGTGTGCTAGTAAGGATGCTGGGGCCCTAAAGGGGGTGGATTTGGTGGGGGTCCCACATCCTTTGGAGAAAGAAACGAGTGCCAGCGAGGACGTTAGGCCCCGAAGGGAGGTGGATTATGATGTCCTACATTGGTTGGGGAGGAGAACAAACCACCCTTTATAAGGACGTGGAAACCTTCCCCTAGTAGACATGTTTTAAGGCTTTGAGGGGAAGCCCAAATAGGACAATATCTGCTAGCTGTGGGCCCCAAAGGGGGGTGGATTATGATGTCCCACATGTTAGGATCGATACCAGTTGTTAGGATCGCACAACAACGCACACGCTCGATCTAGATGAACACAAAGAGAAGGATAGAGAGAAGTTGCAAGGAGAACTCTGGCTAAAAGGATTTTTTATTGATGACTTCAGGCATGTACAACAAGAGAGTACAGAGAATAGAAAAGTACATTT
>NC_036641.1:7041423-7151440 GCF_002806865.2 Cucurbita pepo subsp. pepo | reverse complement strand
TTGTTAGGATCGATACCAGTTGTTAGGATCGCACAACAACGCACACGCTCGATCTAGATGAACACAAAGAGAAGGATAGAGAGAAGTTGCAAGGAGAACTCTGGCTAAAAGGATTTTTTATTGATGACTTCAGGCATGTACAACAAGAGAGTACAGAGAATAGAAAAGTACATTTTCAAAGCTATACCGGACCAGATATATATAGGGTATATTTTACTATATATAGCTTTACCAGATTTAGCCTTTACCATATATAGCTTTACTATATATAGCTTTACCAAATATAGCTTTACCGGATATAACCGTTGACCAAGCTATAAATAAGTATCAGGCTCCATAGCCTAACACCACATTGGTTGGAGAGAATAACAAACCACCCGGGGTGGATTATGATGTCCCACATTGGTTGGAGAGAATAACAAACCACCCGGGGTGGATTATGATGTCTCACATTGATTGGAGAGAAGAACAAACCACCCTTTATAAGGACGTGGAAACCTTCCCCTAGTAGACGCGTTTTAAGGCTTTGAGGGGAAGCCCATAAAGGAAAGCCCAAATCGGACAATATCTGTTAGCAGTGGACCTGGGTCGTTACGTTTATTTTATATTTTATATATCAAATGAGTCATGACGTGGAATGCCTGGCCATTTTTAATAATATTATTATTATTTATGCCCCGCTTGCAAGTGGAAACCAAAGAGTTTGAAAAAGGAAATAAAATGCAAATGTGGAGCCCATTTATAAGCTCTTCATTTAGTATTTTTTCCAACTATTTAATTATCAAATGGTTTGTATTAAAATTCGTGTAGTATGTTGTTATATATTTTTTTATTAACCAATTAAAATTAATTTGATTAAGTAAACGAGGGTTGAGTATGAATTTTAAAAATAAAAAACTACATTTATTTATTTATTTAATATACTAAATTTAGTTAGGATTTAAAAACATTTTAAGAAAACTTCCACCGCTCCAAAATAGAAGCATCATCAAATCTAGATGTCTTATGATCTATTACACGAGATGAGTGTTGCGATAGTTGTTTTAACTCAGGAAACGAGTCAACCGTGTGAAATTTGGACTTCGCAAACAATATTGACGTACGCTCGAATCTCAAGTCAGGTTTGAGATAACTATTTTGGAAAATGTGAGTGAGGAAATATGTTGAAAGCCGTGTTATAAAGAAAGCAATGTTATAAGCTGAAAGTGAGTAGACAACAACAACGACTTTGGTAGCATATGACTCGGATATGAATTATTGACGACTAGTCACATCCTCCTATTGTACACTTTAGGAAATTTTAGTGACCAATCATACACCCCCATATTGACCACAACAAGAACTAATAAATACATAGCTAAGATGAAAGCATGTAAAAGGGGTTTGGAACAGGCATGCGGTTATGGACAACATGTCCTATATAAACATGATCGAGACATTCGACATGCGGCCACCGTGCATGATATTTAATATTTTGAAATGTAACAACGTACAATTAATTTTTCAATTTAATTATCATGCAAATTATTTACAGCTAAAAACTTATTTTTTTTTTAAATTCATATATTTGAGAATAATATTAATATTAATTGTTTAATAAACTAAAAAAATAAAAAATCTAAAGCATATTATTCAAAATATAATTATTTTACTAATTTGATTTAATAAAAAGTAAATTAATAAATATAATAAAATTATATTATTTAACGAAATTATATAATCTCTTGATTTTTTTTTGCTTCTCCCTTCCCACTTTATTTTCCCTCCACCACTTTTCCCGCCTGTCCCCGCTCAATCCTCCACCTCCCGCCCACCCCACACTCCATAAATCCCCAAACCCCAATCTCCAATTTTCCTCATCCCAATCCCCTTCTTCCCTTCCAATTTCCGGCAACATGAATCGAAGATCCAGAGCGTTTTCCCGATCGTCCAAATCTCACTCCGAGACGTTCCATAAGTATCTAAAGCCTGGTGCTCTAGCGCAAATTCGGAATTCCCGGATGATCGCTCGATTCAATCGCGTCAATTTGGTATCTCAGATCTACTCCACTCGTTCCTCATCGCTTTCGCCGCCGACTGCACCGATCGACTCCGCTTTGCTTCAGGTGAACATTGTTGATGCTTCTCCTTGCTTTGCTGGGAGGGTGTACGGTCCACTCTGCTTGCAGAGGAAGAAACTTTTGGCTGCTAAGTCGTTGTGGTTTCTTAGTTCTAGTCCGACGAATTTGACTCCTGATTCTCCGCCTGATCCGGTTATTGAAGTGTTAGGGGGGTGAATAGTGTTGATGTGTCGACGAATGGAATAGTTTTGAACCTTGTGAATCGATGTTTTCGTTGTGAATTTCATATCAATGTGTAATACATGATACCTTTTGTAGGTACTCGTTGATGAGTTCTGTGAAAATTTTTCTTGATATTAACGGAATTGATATAATAAGATCTCTCATATTTTCGATCTATTGTGCTTGAGACTTCAAGTAGGGCTTTTTCTACTTAATTTTTGGTCAATATATTTGGGATTCTATTGAACTACTCTAATCTAGGTCTCATTTTGGACCTTAAAGCTTGGGGATTATGTTGAACTTCTGACCGAACTTCACATTGACTTCAAACTGAACTCAACTCTAGTCTACGACTGAACTCAACTCCAGCAAATTTCTCCAATAATGCGGGTTTGTTTTCTCTTGTTTACTTGGTTTGCTCATCAGTTTGCTTTTTATTGGCATGTGGATCATGGGTTTTTGGCTATGGATATATTGACGTTAGAAATTGCATCAAGACATTTATTACATTTAGCCTGAGTTTGTAGTCTGCAAAGTTTGAGATAAACAAATTACCATATCCAAATCCCTGACTTTCTAACTTCAAATCAAGTCTGAGTTTAATGTTCTTTAATGGTATGGCTTGTACTGTGGTTGCCAAATATCAATATGATGCAACTGATCCTTTCATCCGATCATAAATAGGAAAAGATCCTGATTCAACTGTGTATTGTTATTTGGAGAGTTGCATTTTCCATTGTTTAATTACCATACCATATCGGCAGTGTATGCATCGGATGTTCAGTTTTCATAATCAGTATTAAGTGGGATTTTGATAATTTCTATCTTGACTCATTTGTCTTGTTCATATTTCCATTTCTGAATGCTCCTTTGTTTAAGGATGTTAGTTAGTTAGACCACTATTTGTTTTTACAGAGAATCTTAATTGCATCTTCCTGCAACATAAAGTTTCATCCCTCAGTGTCCTTTTATGGCAGTAGCTAATCATCATCTATGATGTTAATTCCTCTCTTGCTTTAATTGCCTTGCTTATATTTCCATTTTGTAAGGCTCCTTTATATAACAGTTTAGCTAGTTTGGACACACTTTGTTTTTAAGAACAACTTTCATTGCATCTTCTTGCAACATGATTGTCTCATCCTTTCATGGTAGTAGCTAATCATCAGCATAGTTGATGATTCCTCTCCTACTTTAATTGCCTTGCATATATTTCCATTTCGTAATGCTCCTCTGTTTAGCAATCTTAGCTAGTTAGGCTACGTTTTCTTTCTGCAACATAAAGTTTCATCCTTTTATATCCTTTTATGGCAATAGCTAATCATCAAGAACATGGATAATTCTTCTCCTGCTTTAATTTTCTTGCATATATTTCCATTTCATAACGCTCTTTTGTTCAACAATGTTAGCTAGTTTGATCAAGATTTGTTTTTAGGGATCATGTTCATATCATCTCTGAATGTCCTTTTTTGTCAGTTCTAAATCTTAAACTATGTTGATAATTCGCGTCCCGCTTTATTTGCCTTGCATTTATTTTCATTTCTTTATGCCACTTCGTTTAATAACGCCCGATTTGTTTTTACTGATAATTTTCATTGCATTTTCCTGCAACATAAAGTTTCTTCTCCTAATATCCTTTTATGACAGTAGCTAATCATCAACTACATTAATAGTTCCCCTCCTGCTTTAATTTCCTTGCATATGTTTCCCTAGATAAGAAATAAATGAGGTGTGTTAATGATTCCATGACAAGATCCATATTATGATTTAGATTTAAGAAGATTTTATTTGTCTTTAAGATTATAAGTACACTTAGTGGTCATTATGGTATTGATGGCCATGAAAATTACCCCTTTCAATTAACCAATAGGTTATTGTAAGGTTTATTTTTAAGGGTATAAATAGTCATTCATGTTATTCTTTTAGTAGGAAGATTTTGGATATGAATATTAAAAATGAAGTTTGCATATTATGCTTTTAAGCCATGTGCTTGTTCCATTGCCTTTCTTGTATTTAGATTTGCATGCTAGAGTCATTTAAGTAGTCTTGATCAAGCTATTTTGTGGAGTGATTTGAATCACGAGTTTAGAAACGAGTTTTCTTCACTCTTGATCTTGATCATCAAGATAATCCGTTCCAAAACTTTCTCTTGAGTTGATTCCTTATCATTTTTAGGTTCTTGGATAATTTCGATCTAGAGATCTCGTTCTTAACAAGGTTTTTAGATAAAATCCCAAGAGTTACATATCATCAACGTTCGTTTGTATAACAATGTTAGCTAGTTAGGCCACAATTTCTTTGAGGGGCATTTTCATTGCATCTTCTGCTACATAAAGTTTCATCCCTCAATTACCTTTTCTATCAGTAGCTAATCGTTTACTATGTTGATAATTCTTCTCCTGCTTTAATTACCTTCCATATATTTCCATTTCTCAGTGCTCCTTTGTTTAACAATGATAGCCAGTCAAGCCATGATTTGTTCTTCATGGCAATAACCTTCCATGGCAGTAGCTAATCGGCAAGAATGTTGATAATTCCTTTGCTACTTCAGTTGCCTTCAGTATATTTCCATTTCTTAATGCTCCTTTGTTTGATAATATTGGCCACTTAGGCCCTGATTTGTTCTTAAGCTTCATTTTTTCTTCCTGCAACATAAAGTTTCATCTTATAATCTGCTTGATCTCTTAACTTCTCATGAACAGAACAGTTGTTAAGAACTTGAGCTGAGAAGTTAAAAGTGATAGCTCTCCACTCAAGAGTAAGAACCCATTTTTAACTTACATAAATGATTTTCAAGTTGCTAATAATTAGTATTTTATAGTATTGATTGCATTTATTTATTTTAAGTCAACATTTCCTTTTCTTTATGATATTTGAAATTATATTTGTTTTTAATTTTGGGTCCAATATTTATGTAATAAGTTCTTCAAAACGTTTATAATAAATTGAATTTTAGACGGTGAATTTTAAAAAATATAGAATAAGTCGAATTAAAAGTTGAAATATGGGTAAAAACTTTTTAAAGTTTAGGGATCAAATAGACATAAATTTAAAAGTTTAGAGACTTATTAGATATTTTTTAAAAGTCTAAGATCAAATTTCTACATAATATAAATATCAATAAAAAATATTTGATGTAAAAGTGATAAAGCACACATAATCGAATAATAAATGTACATACCAAATGACTTATTTTGCTTGATATCTATTTCTTTTTTTTTAAAGTTGGTATTTTTGTTTTGTTATATTTTATAAATGTTTTTAAAATTTAAGCTAAGATTTAAAAAATTAAATATAGTTTTGAAACATTTATTTTTTTGTTTATGAAATTTTGCTAAAAATTTAAATATTTTGAAAGATGAAAATTATAATAAGAAATAATGAGGAAAAAAGTAAAACTTTTTTGAATCTCTATGGAAAGAATTATTGAACGACTTGTCGTCAAGGTGCGGATAAGACAAAAAGAGTTCACCTCGACAGGAGCAGCACGTCGAAAAGGTATGTGACGGACATCCATACGGCGCCGTTTAGGACGATGTAAACATCCTGTCCGGAGTCTAAACCGTTGCCGCCGCATTAGAAATCAAAGCTCCAAATCAGAGAAACACAGGCGAAAAAAAAAGAACAAAGAAAAAACGAGAACGGAGCCATTGATTCTAATGGAGCTTCATCGCAAGGCCAAAATCGCTTTAGTTGTAGCGTCTCTTGCAGCGCTAACAATCTACTTTACGGCCAGACGGCGCCGGAAGCAGAGGAGCGTTCGTAGTTCGTGTTATTTGCGAGATGATCAAAAGCCTCAGTACGCATTTAAACGCGTCTTGGCTGACAATTCTTATTCTGCGTTCAAGCATTTGAAGCTCGATATGAATACAGGTGAAGTTAGTCCGTTACTCTATTGCAAATATGATATTGTGTTTAGCTGCTGAGACTATGAGTCATGTTATTAGAAGCAAATGGAGAGTTTAATGAATGAACGATACGATAAGGAGCTATGATTTAGTTTTTTATTGGATTTAGCAACCTTAATCTAAGTTGTTAATTGCATTTAGAAATGTTTGTTTGGGAAATGATGATTTATGTGCTTTTTAAGCTGAATAATTTCCGTGGAGCAATAGGATGTAGGGAATGAAAATCTGGAAGATTCTTTTTATTGTTTCTTTAATTTAATAGTTGGCGAAAAAGTGGTCATAAGTATTTGAAATTTACTGTTGTTAGGATTATTAGCAACAATTCTTTCATGAATGGCTTTCATTTGTCTTCTCGTCAA
Organism: Cucurbita pepo subsp. pepo; assembly: GCF_002806865.2. Classification (NCBI taxonomy): domain Eukaryota; kingdom Viridiplantae; phylum Streptophyta; class Magnoliopsida; order Cucurbitales; family Cucurbitaceae; genus Cucurbita; species Cucurbita pepo. Next base: position 7,144,894 of record NC_036641.1, on the reverse strand, counting down.
TCTTCAAGCTCCATTTCTCGTAAAAGATTTTGCAATGGTAGCTCTCAATGTTCTTACAAGGGGGTTGNTTTTTTTTTTTTTTTTTTTTTTTTTTTTTTTTTTTGCAGACAATGATGTAAACTCTTATCCCTACGAATCAGAAATACTATCGTTGTTGGAAAATTCTTCGTCAGAATTTGATTTTATTAGTAGTGAAAGAAACGATTTTACTTTGAGTGACACTTATATCTGGGTTGAGACCGCTTCTCAATTGGAAGAACTCGTGGATGTGTTGAATAAAGAAACGGTGTTTGCTGTTGATACCGAGCAGCACAGTCTAAGATCTTTTCTAGGCTTCACTGCTTTAGTACAGGTAAATTTATTCTCTCTCGCTCTCTCTCTCTCTCACACACACACTCTATCTCTAAGGGCCTTTGTACACGTAAATTGATGAGTCTTTCCTTGCAATCCCCGTCTAGTTAATTTTCACGTTCATGTTTTTGTTTTTTATTTTGTTTGAAGCAGATTTCTACAGACAAGGAAGATTATTTGGTTGACACTATAGCTCTACATGATTCGATGAGTCTTCTACGTCCCGTCTTTGCCAATAGTCATATTTGCAAGGTACCGAAATATGTGCTTGGGTACTGGTTTAAGGATTTGATTTCTGACAAGCTTGGTATCTAGATTAAAAGCAATGTTTCAGAACCCCATCAATTTGGTATTGATGAGAAAAGTGAAGCAGTTGCATCAGCTGGAGGAATTCTATTGATTCTCTTCTTTGGGTTAATGTTTTATTTGATATTAGAAAACTTGTTAGTTTATGAATGCAAGGTACCCATTAAATTACTTTTTGTGTTTAGGTGTTTCATGGTGCTGATAATGACATTCTCTGGCTACAAAGGGACTTCCACATATATGTAGTCAATTTATTTGACACTGCGAAGGTGAGGATATGCATTTTAAAGGAAAGAAATATTACCTATATAAGGAGGAAATATAGAGCTTTGCACTTCTCATGTGTGAAAGAGTGAGAGGTATTTCTTTTTTTTTTTTTTTTTTTTTTTTTTCCCTGTTTTCATCTTGTGCTTGTTGTTACAATGTAGGCCTGTGAAGTGCTGTCAAAACCTCAGAAGTCACTAGCCTACTTACTTGAAACTTATTGTGGGGTAGCTACGAACAAAATGTTGCAGGTTGGACATCTTGTCTTAAAAATGCACTATGTTGTATGAGAATCAACATCTTGATCATCTGATTTCGTATGTAAGATAACTATAGTGGTTGTAGGCATTTGATGCTGAAATATTAATTTTCCTGATCATACTTGTAAGAATTTGTGAAACAAGCATTTTATAACATGTCTATCGTCATGTTCTATTCTATTTGAAAATAGTACCGTCGCACTAGTTGCATGTTTGACTGTCCAAGATTGCCATAGAGCTATTTCAAATGATGTGTAAATTTATTAAACCTATTTTATTTACAGCCTCAACTTAAATAAGGTAAGGATTGATCATATCCTATCTTGTTATACATATAACAGCCTTTTTCGTCTTGCTTATTTGTGGTTACTCATTAATGGTCAGCGAGAAGATTGGAGACAAAGACCCCTATCAGAAGAAATGGTGCGGTATGCTAGGACAGATGCCCACTACCTCCTACATATTGCAAACTGTTTACTTTCTGAGCTGAAACAGGTTAATGGTATGTCTTGGATNTTTTTTTTTTTTTTTTTTTTTTTTTTTTTTTTTTTTTTTTTTTTTTTTTTTTTTTTTTTTTTTTTTGTATAAGTTGTACTGCAAATGTGGAGAAATAAAAATGGATGGAAGATGAACATGATGATAACTAAAAATAAGGAAGAAAATAGGGCCACACTCGAGTAATGTATTAAAAGATTTTGTTAACTTAACATTGTGCAGTTTTCATAATAGATTCAACAGTGCAAATATTATCATCGATATTTTTTTAACATTAATGTCTTAATATCGGTGAGCCACATTTCTCTTCCATCTTCTGAAAATGTGAAAATTTTCAATTAAAAAATGGTTTTAGAAATTGATTCACGCGCATTCTTTTTATGGCATGGTGGACAAAATGTAGAATTATGTATAATTTATTTGAGTGGCTTTAAAAATTTATTTATCAATTCAATTTTATTTTTCTTATAAACTACAATGATTTCGTTATTTTTTTAGGATTGTTCTTCGATACTCAGCATCCATGTTCCATAAGTTTGAGATCTTGATATTTTGGTTGATATCGATATATCAATATTTACTTCTTGCTCGTTCTTCTCCTATTCCCATTTCTCATATCATGACTTTGACATTTTCATCTTTGATTACTCCAAACATTCGGGAAAAAACTTAATTTCATTTTGTAGTCTCAGTTTTAGCCTTTAAGGCCAGAGGCAGAGTAATTAACATTTTGGTTGGCTACCTTCAAATTATATATCATCCCGTATCATTAGATATCTAAATGCATTAATGTATCAGAAAACTCTTCCACCGATGGTAAATTCAATTTTCTTCTTGAGGCTAGTCGGCGTTCAAACATGATTTGTTTGCAACTTTACACAAAAGAGACTGAAGGTTCTCCTGGAGAGTCTGCTGCATCATCAATATGTTACCGTCATCTAAACAGTCAATTAAATTCCTTTAAAACTCAAGTGAGCTGCTTTCTCAACAACTTTGATGTTATATCATTTGAAGTGTTACCACAAAACAAAATTTTGAAATTCTATTACCTGACTTTGAACTTTCAGTTTCAGGATCATGTGAGGAGATTATGTGCTTGGCGAGACTTAATGGTTAGTAGTTAATCATCGTAAAAAAATGAAGAACATAATTGCTTATTCTCTAAGCTTTTTATATTTATTTTATTTTGAATTTTTATCAATTTGATCTTACTCTGTTAGGTATTTTATGTCTAAGGGGGTTTCGTGTTTTCTAATTGAGAAGGAACCATTTTGGTACTTAGTAATAGCTTGTGTTAATTCTTTATAGGATGGACGCTAGGGTTTGGTTCACCAAGTGCTTTAAGACTCGCAAGATTCCCCTAAAATTTCATCTATAAATGTAAATATTCGATGGGAGAGAATTTTCATTTCAAAATTGGTATAATGGTATGGTCGAAGAAAACTTCTATTAGGCAACCGTAGGCTTTTCCACCACCAATCTAATGTGCCCACCTCTAAAAAGTTGATATTGACCTTTTACTGTAAATACTCCCACAGTAGTTGGTTGCTTAGGTTGAGAAGTAACCTTCCAGATGGCGAGACAGAAGATTGGGTCTCTGTGATGAACTCTTTGGAAGTTTAATCATGATACCTTAGTGAGGATCCAAATTTTATTGTATGAAGATTGGATGTTTATTTATTTATTTTTGATAGGAAACAAAAGAAAATTAAAATGAAAGAAGATTGGACGTTAAAGGAGCATACTTGACTATGTTGTTCTATAGTCATCTTACAAATAGGGAAAATCTTTTTTCAAAATAGGTGGTTAGAGTTATAAGCAGGAATACATATTCCAAAAAGGTCAAAATCTTTATATGGTCTCTAGTTCTAAAAGACGGCTGTCATTTGAAAGAGAAATGATCTCAATTGCCTCTTTCCAATTTGGCTAAAAATTAGACGTCGTGAAGGTTAGACTTGTTATTTCATCGTTGAGCCTGACTCATTACCACCTTTGCTACTGGTTCCTTCTGCTTATAAGGACCATAATAAGTAAATTAACTATGATTGTTGCTTTTTAGCAAACGGAAGTTCCGTTATGGCTGCTTACCTGAATCTGAGATTGTCATTTCATTTCAGGCTCGAGTTCATGATGAGAGCCTGAGATATGTGTTGTCAGATCAGGCTATTGTAGCTCTTGCTACTCAAATGTCAAAAAATACGAGGGAGTTATATGCAACTATTGCACAAGCTGATTTGAATGTGGATTTGAGCCCGAGTCTGCTTCTTCCAGGTCCCTCCCCTGTTGTTTGTAGCCATTTGGATGATCTCCACTGTCTTCTCCGTGAAAAGTCTGGTGACCTGGATAATATCTTTTTGGGGATTTTACAAAACTGCATAGGTTCTAATGGCAGTTGTCCCCTTTCTATTTTTAATTATGCGCTGTTGGTCAAGTATAATCTAAAAATGATGACAATATCTAAGAAAAATGATAGAAGAAACGCAAAGAAAATGTCTAAGAAAGCTTCTAGAGAGCTTTTTGTGCAGAAGTTCTCCTGCAAATCTCCAGTTTATCATAATTGTAGGATTTATGCAAATGATGGGCGCTTGCTTTGCTACTGTGATCGGCGAAAACTTGAATGGTTGGTTAGCATCTCTTAGTTTTATTTCATGCAAGCTATAATTAAAGCTGGTTATGCAATTGTGTTTGGCAACATGCAACTATCTTTGTATTTAAACAGGTATTTGCGGCGAGAGTTGGCAGAGCTTGTTGATGATGATCCTCCTGCCATAAAGATTCTTTTTGAACCTAAAGGCCGTCCAGAAGATGAGGGCAATGACTTCTATATCCAGAGCAAAAAGAATATATGTGTTGGCTGCGGTGAAGGAAACCACTATTTACGTTATCGAATAATCCCCTCATGCTACAGAATACACTTTCCTGAGCATTTAAAAAGTCATCGTTCCCATGATATTGTCTTACTTTGTGTGGATTGTCATGAAGTTGCCCATGCTGCTGCTGAGAAGCACAAGAGAGATCTTGCTGCAGAATTTGGAATTCCACTTTTCGTTCGTAGGGTGGTTGATACCAAGGAGGCCTTTGATTTAGTTGAGTCATCTGACTCGGCCACCAACTTTCAGGAGGAAGGTGTGTCACCTTTAGAATTAAGAACAGCTGCTATGGCCCTGTTGCGGCATGGACCAAGGATGCCACCAAAACGTCAAGAGGAACTCATGCTTGTATGTGTTGTATACTTTGCAATTGAGATAGTCTTCGTATATGTGTATGTATATGTGTCCATGTGATTTATAAATAAACATGCAGTTCAATACTTGAGATATTAATAATTGACTCGAGTCATCTGCTATCGTAGCCATTGAAAAGATCTTTGGTTTCATGATATCAAATGCTTAATCATTTAATAGTGCTCCATCTTGGTAGAAATTTATCATTCAAGATTTTCTTGGTGCTATAGGATTAAATTAATCATCAATTGTAGTAATTAGCATGTTTTCATATTCTCCATCAGTAGTTTGAGATGGTGAAGAAGGTCCTTAACATCATTCATTAGTATGCTGTAGGTATTGGCCCTTTGTAGACAATGGTTTTTAGTTATGTAGTTCCCATTCTTGTAGAATCTTCAGTAACACCCGGTAATTGTTGATTATCAATCCCTCTGAAATTCAAATTATATATTTTCCTCATCTCTCCTATCTTTGTTGTGTTTTCAGGTTGTTATGAGATACTATGGGCGGAGGGAGATATCTGAAGAAGATTTGGAAAAGGCTCTGCTTGTTGGCATGAGCCCTCATGAGAGAAGACGACTTCAGAAGAAAAAGGGTATAGCTTTGAAACATTCAGGACAGCATATTTTTCCAGATGCTGAGCATCAGAATGGTGCTTGTAGCATTGACTCATCGACTATGACTAACTCATCCATTGGTATGTGCAGACTAGTTCACTTTTGCTGATACATGCATTTTGCAAAAGATAAAATGTTGTTCATAAGGGCGGAAAATAAGTACTTCAAGCAGTCATTCTTTCTGTTCTAATTCAATGCAGATGCAGATGCAGATCCAGATGTTAACAATCACTTGAACTCAGATAATGGTACCGTGCCCGAAACATGTTTGCCTTGTGGAGAGGTCAAAGTTTCTGATAACGGCTCCGCCATAACTGCTCAACCTAAATTCAATCCTAAATTGTCACTCTTGGGACATGGACCACATGGTAAACAAGTAGTGGATCATCTACTTGCAGAATATGGCGAGGATGGCATCCGACAGTTTTGTCAAAGGTGGAGACAAGTGTTTGTTGCTGCTATTCAACCTCGTTTCTTACCCGCTGGTTGGGATGTCAACCACAGGTACACTGAATTACTTAATTTAAACTCCAAACTTCAAAATAGGAGCACATATGCACGTCTCTTTTATGCTAACATTTCTTGTCTTATATAAAAATGATGATCATTTCTTACCTTGTAAGTCATTGCACTATTTCAGTACCAATTACACTTCAAAGAGTGTTTGGGGTGAGGGGCTGGGCAGAGTTAATAACTCCACTCCAACGTAAATTAGAGTACTACGTAACAGTTTTTTAATCCATAAAAATCTCCCTATCTCCTTCCGCATGTCATCTACAAATTTACAATTTTTTTTTGAAGTTTTGTTATGTTCATATTGACAGTATTATTGGAATGGTCTGATTTGTGGACACTAGAAAGTTCCACTTCTTTTTTGTTCCAGTGGTAAAAGGGACTTCGGCGAATTCAGTGTGTACAATTCTATAAAGCAACTTTCCCCTACTATTGAGTAGGACAATTTGAAGCACTGCAAAATTCTCATGTTGCATGTAATGCCAGCATCACATTCTATGCTAGGAATTAGCAGATTATCTTCTCGTCATTCCCACAAGTAAAATCTCTCCATTTGAATGGTGCACGTTATGTTTCTGTTATTTTTTTAATGTCTCTGCACTGAGGAAGTTGGTTTATTCAACTTTGTGCAGATTTTTTGTATTAAAAGATTAAGATGGCGGCATTGTCCTTGTCCCCATCTTGTGAGACTTTCATCTCTCTTTCTTAACTGGCTTCATGCTTGGCTCTGGATTTTTTTGACTAAGCAGTCTTGAATTATTTAGCATAGCTTAGCGGATATAATTTGCAAAGGAAGGGAATTGCAGTAGAGCTTACCTACAATTTAAATGGAATTCATTACTGAAGTCATTTCCAGGTAAACGATTGACCCTTTGTCTTTTTAATACAAGGTTAATAGTCTTCTAAATATTTCACATTAATCTTTTTGGTAATTCTTCATTTGGTCTTTAACCTTCTGAAATTCTTGTTTTTTTGTAATGTATTGAAAATTCTCAATGCTGTTCTTCCATAACATACCTAGATATGTGTGTATGCCATTTAAACATCCAAACTTAGGAGAAATAAGTATTTCTTTTAGCAGGTAGAGATTGATGTCAAATAACATTCTAGGGACATGCTTAGAACACTAATTTAACGATATAACTTTTTATTAACAACTTTTCTTTTTGTTTGTTTAGGATCTAATTTAGAATTGTATGTATATTAGGAGTAAAATTGAGAACCTGAAAAGCTTAATGGTCAAATTGAGAATATTCAACAAGATTAGAAATTATTTAGGATATATAGTAGATGATTTTTATTTCTGTTCAAAGGTTTAGATGTCAAAGGTTTAGATGTCAACATCAGGCAGAGTGTTATCTATCATATTAGATTATGCCTGACGTTAACAATCTTTATAGATTCCAATCTTTATAGATTCCTTTTCTACATATGAACTTTTGTTAGAATACCAAATATACTGTGAAAAATAGATTAGATTACGAAGAACTCTTGAAAGTTCTTGGCAAACGTGTTTACTTTTTAAAAAATAAAATAGAAAATTTTCATTTAACGTGGAGCTTATAACCTTATCAGTCAACATTGTATAAACTGGTAAATATCAAAATCTTGACATTAAGAATGCTTAGTTAAGACACTATTTTCTTAGCCATTCTTAGAAAAGGACAGTCTAACAAACTGAGGATTTTGGGGTGGAGTTTATTTTTCTAACAATAATGGCAGGGCCTTTGCAATTGAATTCAACTTGTGTAGGAGCAACAACCTAACAATCATAAGGTAAAGTACCTTTGGCCAACCATATATTGTAAGAGATGTAGATTTCAGATCAGTAGCTAAGCCTTGATTTGATAATTGTTTGGTTTTTTATTTTAATTTTTTTTTTAAAATTAAGCTTATTTTTTCATGATTTTGTACATCTTTCTTAGTCAAATTTTAAAAATAAAAACAAAGACAAAATGTTAATATATGGTACAAGTCTTTTCGTTTTATTTGTTTAGTTTGGTCCATCGCTTTTGAAACTTCACCCACTTTGATCATTGATTTTTTTTTTTTTTGGTCTAATGTTACAAAGTCAATGGGACCAAATTGCAATATTGATAAAAATTAAAGACCAAAAGAAGAAATAAAAAAAAAGAATGAGTTTGAGGTCAGGGTTTTGAGTCTATGAATATTGTTTTTTTTTATAGTCTCTTATGAACCAAATCTATACTTTTAAAACCAGTTTAGTACTATTTTCGTTTTTTTGCTTCTCATTTATTGTCCATGTTCTTTGTTTCTTGTTTTCTCTCTTCAATAGTACTATTAATAAAATAAAAAAGAATTAAATAGTGTAACTTGTTCGTGTTTCTTATTATTTATGTTTACCTACATTTATAAATGTTTCCCAATTGTTACATGTCTATCATTCAAATTATTGTTGGCATGTTTTTGAAGAAGAGAGCATAGATATAGGTATCATGTTAGGTGAGCCACCCACTCCCACATGTAGCCATCTGACCCATTCCAAAGTCTTAGGATTTAGAAGACTTTAGAAAAAGTATGATTATAAGAGAGTATGAGATGGAAAGGGTGAGGGTTAGAGGAAGGAAGGAACGAAGGAAGCCACATGGCTGTCGGTTGTAATGGTGAGTGGATGTAGATGGAAATGGCGTTTGCTGCCTTGGCTTTGTCTTTGGGGCCTACGCTCGTGGCTTGTGACCCACTCCCTCCTGTTTTGTTCCATACCTATTTATGCCCTCAAAACCCATCATCATTATCATTGCCTTTCATAGATCATTATTCTACTCTTTAGGTTTTCCATCTTTAGGACTTTGTACAAACTTATCCATTGCCTTTATTCAACATCTAGCTTCATATGAACAAACTACCTAGGTGGAGCTAACAAAACCTACATAACAAATAGGTTTTGACGTTTTTATGGATTTTGTTATATCAGATACTTTCTTTCTTTTTCTGTGTTCGGACTATCTTTGTCTTTTTTTAGTGTCCTATATAATATTAGTTTTGTTGTCCTAATCAAATTTATTTAGTTTGTTTTGTGGAAGAATAAAGCCAAGGATTAGCAGCCTTGTAGAGCTGGAGTAGAAATTTCTTTGTAGAGAATAGGGAGGTTTAATTACTCTCATTAGACTCCAACTCAATTTTCAAAGCTAGCTCTAGAAAAATGAACGTCTTAAACTATTAGGGTCTTGTTTGAAAATTGTTTGGCTCTTAAAAATTATGTGTTTTTTTCTTCTTCACAACTGTTTCAACCGTTTAACAAAATCTTTTAATTTTGAATTAAATTCTAAAAGCAAAAACAAGATAATTTTTTCTCTCAAAATTTGTATGCATAAAAATAACTTAAAGGGGTAAGTAATGTTTATAAGCTTAATTTTCAAAAACAAAAAACAAAATTTAAGTTTTCCACTGGAAAACGAATCTAAAATCTTCAATACTATCTCTAAACATCTTGAATTCTAATATAAATAAATAGTCAATAATTTTAACGCATAAAACATATTTTTTAACTTAGAACATAATACAGCTTGTCAAGATATGATCCACACCATTGGACTCATAGAGGAAAAAGGAAATTTCCTTAATTTAAAGTCTCTTTCAATCATAAACCAAATGGGTCCAAATTTGATTGATTCAATAAATTCACCCTTTATTCTAGAGTTTTAAGAAGCATACCCTACAAAAGGACAGATAATTAAGCTGTGTCAATTGACAAAAACTAGTGGATGTTATTGAAAGTAAATAAATCCCAACAAGGACGAGATATTTGCGTGGTAAAGCAACTAAAAGAAATGGTGGAAGAACCCATCATTTTTCTTAATCCCCTCATTAGATATCATTTCCAAAACAACTTGGCTGCTCATTCCTCTTCTTCTTAATTGGATTACGCTGTCTCCAACACACCACAAAATCTCTACCAAAATGATTAACAAACATTTGAAATCATCATTATTAAGAGTTTAATCATATTAGCTAGCTTAAGAACTATAAATTTGTTACCACGAACGGTTGAACATAAGACTGTTATGATCAAATCCATTACAAAATTAACTTTGAGATCCCACATTGATCTGAGAGAGGAAACGAGTGCCAGCAAGGATGTTGAGTACGAAGGAGGTGAATTATGAGATCCCACATCGGTGAAAAAGGGGAACAAAGTATTCTTTATAAGGATGTGGAAACTTCTCCCTAGCAGAAACGTTTTAAAATCTTTAGGGAAAGCTTTTAAAGGGAAAACCCAAAGAAGACAATATCTGCTAGTGGTGGACTTGAACTATTACATTAGCCGTTAAAATTCTATAGTTTAAACGATTGAAATAGAATTAAACCAATATCTATCTCTAGTTGGATGCTTAGATAGAATTGGAAAACCAAACCATACAAATTCTAGTTGAAATTGGTGAAGAATGTACAAAAATGAATGGAGGGTGTCCTTGAACAGTGTAGTTTGTTGTATTTGGCTATCAGATGTCTTTTCAGGGTAAGTGATTGAAACAGTGATCTCTCTGCAGGCTGTAAACAACGACAATGCAATCTGTGTTGGTTTAAAAACTTTGCAAGAGATTCTTCTCTATTTGTTATGTTATTCCAAACTGACAAGATTTCTACCATCCATAGGAGCCAGAAAAAAGTGAAAAAGGCAGAGGCTTAGAATAAGAATGGGCAGCTCGATGGGTAAAAGGCTGTGCAACAAGCTGGTGGGTATGCAGAGAAAACGTAGCAATCAGAGTGGGTGTGGTGCTGGAAGATTAGAATGCCAACCTTAGTTCTCTTCTAAGTTTCACCTATTAGAGACTTATTAAAGTTTCCATATGATTTTACTGCATTTTCATGGCGTTAAAGTTTCCATATGATTTTACTGCGTTTTCATGGCATATGTATTGAAACTATAGGTTTCTTTTTGCATAAATGACGTATTCTCGACTAGAGATTGAATAAATTATTGATTAATAGGTAGGAAAAGCATAATAGGAGACAACGTCGACTATCGTTTTCGTAATTTTTTTTAAAATTACTTTAGTGTATCATTGGTGATTGAGTTTGTAATATATTATTGATAGATGTAAATCACTTCTAAAGACATAGAGTTGAGATAGGTTGATGTGTATTTTTAAATTTTTTTATTTGACTCGAGTTTAGAATTGTGTTAAATTTGTAATTTTTAGGTTAAATTACAAGTTGTGTTCTTATAATTCGAAGAAAAATAGAGTTTAGTCCATATGTTTGATAAAATTATCATAAGCTTAATATGATCCACATTCAGGGGTCAAGCATCAAGGAGCACATTCAATTATCTATGTACTTGAGGGCTCTCATAATTCAGGTACAACGACGTAATTATAGGAGCTACTAGCCCGTCATGTGTGCCTCTTGTTAGAACCCGCTATGCTAAAAGAGTTTCAAATGTGTGGCGCTTTATCAACGTTTAAAGATGAAATTATAAATTTTTAAATTTTACTTACCAAATATTGTACTAATTTTCCTATTATTTTGAATTGGACTATTGGGTTTGATGATTTTTGGGATTTGTACTCAGCTTAGTACACCATGTCTAGTTTCAATGCTTTGACACTGAACTAGGAAGATCTCCATATCATATTTATCTTATTTTTTAAAAAAATTATTATTAAATATGTATTTTTGTCACAATACTTAAAAATATAAAACCAATAATTCATGACGAGATTATTACATAAGTATTTATTTATTTTTAATGCAAAGGAATTTTNAAAAAAAAAAAAAAAATCAATTTTTAACCAAATAAAAAAAAATTATTTAATTTTCAAAACTTAATTTAAAATTAAAAAAAATATATGAAAAATATATAATAAAAAAGAGTGAAAAGAATAAATTTATATCTAATAAATTTTTAAAATTTAAAAATGTCATCTTTTAATAAATTAATTAATTTTTTTAATAATTTTGGAAAAAGAATTTATATCTATTTTGTTGGTCAATCTTTGCCTTTTGCTTGCTTTTCCCCGCTTTATCTTTATTTACTTTTTATTACATATTTGGAATTTGAAACTCAAATTTTAAAGAAACTCCAAAATATGCAATAAAGGTTTCTCTAAAATATCCTCAACTTTGAGAGAGTTTGACTTTCATTTATTCTTTGACTATATGATAAAATAATCTAATTTAAAAATATCCTCTATATATATATATATTTATATAAATTAATATTTAAAAAGTAATTATAAATACATTATAGTACCAATAATACATTTCTATTTACTATATACTTTTAAAATAATTGTTTTCCATTGTTCGGGATCTCAAACAACCATCTTAAATTAATGGAATAGTTCCAAGGAGTAGATTCCAAGTTTATCTAGACTTCGAGCTAAAAATGTTGTACAACCAAATAGGATGAAGCGGAAGCGAGAATGTCGGCTTGAGTAACGCAAACATTGGTGAGAATCCAATGCCCCGAAAACCTAAGGGTTCCTCCGCAAGGTTCGTCCACGGAGGGTGAGTTAGGACCTAAGATCAGGTCGAAAGGCATAGTCAATGGACAACGGGTGAATATTTATGTACTACCCCTAGTTGGTCCCGAATGATGGAGGAGGATCTAGCCGTGAGATTTTTTCAGGTGATACTTTCTATTTACATTTCTGTCTCTTAGAAATAGCTGTTAAACAATCGGACCAGACAAGTGCAAGTAGCTTGACTGTCTTACCCCGTCGTTAAAACACAAGATGGAGACATATCGACTTATATTCCGACCAACGAGATCCCAAAAAATGGAGGTCGATTTTGGAAATGGAAAATGAATTTGTGTCACGAGCCAATATATAACCTTCATACTGAAAATTGAATCTTTCTTTAAATAAATTTGATGAAATTAGTGAGAAAAATGCATATAGATTGAAAGGAACATGGCACCACATGATCTCCATGGCACCATGCTTGATGGGAACTCAGCCACCTCTCTCTCTGCTAAACCTTTTTGTATGAAGGTCTGACAAAGGGTATTTATGTCACTTTATGTAACAGTTTGGTGGTTTGGATTAAGCGAGAGGTTAGTTAGTGAGTCTTCCCCTCTTCCCTCTCTGCTTTTTCATTTCCCTTCAGNAAAAAATTATTAGATATTAAATAGAATATCATTAAACAAGTTTATAAGATTTTTGTGGTTTTAAAATGTTTATTAATTATAATACTAAATTTATAATTTAGAAAAAAAAATGGTGGGCTAGTATAATTTATTGGAATGATAACACGTGTCCTATAAGATGGGGTAGATCTCTAGAGAAAACTTTTGCAGCATCCACGTGACATTGGGACGACATGTCACGTGATTCATTATCCATGGAGGCTTTTTTTACTTCCATCCAATCACGGTCTGCCACGTTTCCTTCTTTTGTCCTTCTTTCACGTGCAATTTTATTTTATTTTGTTAAATTTCAATTTCAGCCTATTTAAAGAGCTATTTTATTTATATATTTTTATATGATTTCATATATGTTAAAAAAAAAAAAAAAATCAATTTTTAACCAAATAAAAAAAAATTATTTAATTTTCAAAACTTAATTTAAAATTAAAAAAAATATATGAAANAGGTGATACTTTCTATTTACATTTCTGTCTCTTAGAAATAGCTGTTAAACAATCGGACCAGACAAGTGCAAGTAGCTTGACTGTCTTACCCCGTCGTTAAAACACAAGATGGAGACATATCGACTTATATTCCGACCAACGAGATCCCAAAAAATGGAGGTCGATTTTGGAAATGGAAAATGAATTTGTGTCACGAGCCAATATATAACCTTCATACTGAAAATTGAATCTTTCTTTAAATAAATTTGATGAAATTAGTGAGAAAAATGCATATAGATTGAAAGGAACATGGCACCACATGATCTCCATGGCACCATGCTTGATGGGAACTCAGCCACCTCTCTCTCTGCTAAACCTTTTTGTATGAAGGTCTGACAAAGGGTATTTATGTCACTTTATGTAACAGTTTGGTGGTTTGGATTAAGCGAGAGGTTAGTTAGTGAGTCTTCCCCTCTTCCCTCTCTGCTTTTTCATTTCCCTTCAGCTTCCAGAGATCTTCTACACAGACAAATTTGTTTCATACTATTCTCTGTTCTTAATCCTCTGATTCAAACATTGTTCTATACCCTAATTTCAAAATTTCTCGATCTCCCAGCTGTTTTATTTTGAATTTTTGTTCATTTTTTCATCTGGGTCTTAACTTGATCGAATGTTTATGGGGTTTTCTTGTGAGAAGTTGTTAGCGACAGCATAAATAGAATCTGGGTTGAAGATGTCCTGGAAAGTTAAGGCCGAGCAATCTTCACGGAGCGTTGTTTCGCAGAGATGGGCTGTTTTTCTTTGCCTGAGCAGCTTCTGTCTGGGGATGATCTTCACGAACAGGTTCGTTTCTGTGAAAATTTGATGGGTTTTTGTTAAATTAGCCGAGTTCTTATCGCTGTGGAGTTTGATCGATGATTGAGATGTTTTTCTTGGATTTCCATGTTTTGGGTTCTAATTTGACCAATTTTTTTGGTTTTGGGTCTTTGTTTATTGGGGAAACTTTGCTGTTTTTCGTTTATTAAATGCCAGCCGACAGTATTTATAGCCCTTCTTCTTTGGTCTTGAGGTTGAAGAACTGTTTCTTTTCATCATTTCTTCAATGCAATAAGATCTGCCATTCATATTCCATCTTCAATCTGACACTTAGCTGAATACTATGATGTTTTAGATTTATGGATTTGATTTCATTGTAAGATTGAGTGTTCTTCTTTCACCGTGAATTATGGTAAAAAAGAGGTCTGTTTCGAGGAGTTTAAGATTCATCTCTGTCGGGAAGACTACTCTAATGCTTTGTTTAAGAACCAGAATCAAATATGGGTTGTGAGATCCCACAAGAACGAGTGCTAGCGAGAGTGTTGGGCCTTGAAGGGGGTGGATTGTGAGACCCCACAACGGTTGGGGAGGAAACGAAACATTCTTTATAAGGGTGTGGAAATCTCTCCTTAGTAAACACGTTTTAAAAAGAAAGTCCAAAGGGGACAATATCTGCTAGTAGTTGGCTTGAGCTGTTACAAATGGTATTAGAGCCAGGCACTAGGCGGGCGGTATATCAATGAGGACGCAGGGCACTGAGCACGACATTACAGAGATATGCTTGAATATTAACTGAAGATCATATTAAACTTGCTTGTAGGATGTGGACTGTTCCTGAACCTAGAGGAATCACTCGAACTACGGCGTACGAAGCCAAAAAGTTGAAGTTAGTTTCAGAAGGTTGCGATTCGAAATCGGTAAGCATATTCGAAGCTGTTCGTGTAACTTGTCCAAAGCATACATGTCCAAGAAAGTAGCTACATTGCTACTTTTCTTTATCCTGTTATCTTTATCTTAGTTTTCTGATTTGTTTGTCTTATAGTTGGATGAGAAGGACGTTAAGCGTGTGTCGAGAAACGTTTTCGGAGAAGTCTTTAAGACTCACAATGCCATACAGTGAGTGAAACCCGAAACTGTTTTACGAATTTATCACGAAGAATCCAAACTGCAAGTTTACTTTGATGTCATTGTGCTATGCAGAACATTAGATAAGACCATTTCAAATTTGGAGATGGAATTGGCTGCTGCCAAGGCAGCACAAGAGTCGATACAGAGTGGTTCGCCTTCATCGGACGATCTAAAGAGTTCCCCGTCATCTGGGAGAAGAAGATACTTGATGGTTATAGGGATCAATACTGCTTTTAGTAGCAGGAAAAGACGAGATTCGGTTCGGGCAACGTGGATACCTCAAGGTTAAGTAGACCGTGACAGTTATGTTTCGGTTTGTGCTTTCATTTCTTCTTGTTTACATTATGTGCTGATGAGAGTACTTGAAAACTTGAAAAATAGGCGAAAAGAGGAAGAAACTAGAGGAGGAGAAGGGGATTATAATTCGCTTCGTCATCGGCCATAGGTACGTATGTAACTTTTTATCGTTCGACAAGAACTATTAGCAACAAGATCCATGGACTTTCTTGTTATAATATGTAACCGCCCAAGCCCACCGCTACTAGATATTGTCCTTTTTAGGCTTTCCCTTCTGGGCTTCCCCTCAAGGTTTTAAAACGCTTCTTCTAAGGAGAGGTTTCCACACCCTTACAAAGAATGCTTCGTTCCCCTCTCTAACCGATGTGGGATCTCACAATCCACCCCCTTAGGGGCCAACGTCCACGTTGGCACACCGTTCGGTGTCTGGCTCTGATACTATTTGTAACCGCCCAAGCCCACCATTAGCCGATATTGTCTTTTTTGAGCTTTCCCTTCTAGGCTTCCCCTCAAGGTTTTAAAACGTGTCTACTAGGGAGAGGTTTTCACACCCTTGCAAGGAATGCTTCGTTCCCCTCTCTAACCGATGTGGGATCTCACAATCCCCCCCCTGGGGGCCAGCGTCCACGCTGGCACATCGCCCGGTGTCTGGCTCTGATACTATTTGTAATAGCCCAACCCACCGTTAGCAGATATTGTCTTTTTTTTTGCTTTCCCTTCTAGGCTTCCCCTCAAGGTTTTAAAACGTGTCTGCTAGGGAGAGGTTTCCACACCCTTGCAAGGAATGCTTCGTTCCCCTCTCTAACCGATGTGGGATCTCACAATCCACCCCCCTGGGGGCCAGCGTCCACGCTGGCACATCGCCCGGTGTCTGGCTCTGATACTATTTGTAATAGCCCAACCCACCGTTAGCAGATATTGTCTTTTTTTGAGCTTTCCCTTCTAGGCTTCCCCTCAAGGTTTTAAAACGTGTCTGCTAGGGAGAGATTTCCACACCCTTACAAGGAATATTTCGTTCCTCTCTCTAACCAATGTGGGATCTCACAATCCACCCCCTTGGGGGCTAGCATCCACGCTGGCACACTGCCCAGTGTCTGGCTCTGATTACTATTTGTAACCGCCCAAGCCCACCGTTTGCCAATATTGTCTTTTTTGGGCTATCTCTTCTAGGCTTCCCCTCAAGGTTTTAAAACGTGTCTGCTAGGGAGAGGTTTCCACACCCTTACAAGGAATGCTTCGTTTCCTTCTCTAACCGACGTGGGATCTCACATAATATGTCGGAAAAGCTTGAATGAGCTTCTTGTTCTTGATGGGCAGTGCCACATCCGGAGGTATCCTTGACAGAGCTATTGAAGTAGAGGACAAAAAGCATGGAGATTTTCTTAGACTGGTAGCGATTCGTGTTTCGAATACAAAGTTTTCATTTCTATTGCCCGTGACGCTTTCTTAAAACGACATGATCTTCAACCGTGCCATGTTTATCTACACAGGACCATGTTGAAGGGTACCTCGAATTGTCTGCCAAGACAAAGACATATTTTGCTACAGCCGTTGCAACGTGGGATGCAGATTTCTACGTTAAGGTTGACGACGATGTTCACGTAAATATAGGTAAGCAAACGGATTGTTTGTCAAACTGATGAACACGAGCTTTGTTATAAGAGCGAATCTATATCAGTGACTTATGTTTGAGCATAGGAATTGATATCGTTTTTTATACACGATCTCCTGATAGATATCTACATTGATTGTCATGATACAATAAGCTCATGTTCTTGCATTTGGTCTCAGCCACACTAGGAGAAACGCTAGTCAGACATCGATCGAAACGACGGGTTTACATCGGATGCATGAAATCGGGGCCTGTCCTGTCACAAAAGTAAGATTTAACCTTACCATTTTCTCTAGGTGAATGTCAAAACTGGCAAACCTCTGGTTTCTTAACCAAACTATGTATCGTAGGGGAGTTCGATACCACGAACCTGAACACTGGAAGTTCGGTGAGGCAGGTAACAAGTATTTCCGCCATGCAACAGGCCAGTTGTATGCCATCTCGAAGGATTTAGCGACCTACATATCGATACACCAGTAAGCTTCTATCCGTTTTTTTCTCGAAACCATTGATCTCGGAATTCATACCTCACAAGTTATCACACATTTGCATTGCTTCATAATTGTGGAATTCTCAGGCATGTTCTTCACAAGTATGCCAATGAAGATGTTTCCTTAGGATCTTGGTTTATTGGACTTGACGTGGAGCACATCGACGATCGGAGACTTTGTTGTGGAACTCCGCCCGGTAATTCCCATTTCTGATAATAGACACTAGTTAAGTTATCTCTCCCACATCGGTTGGGGAGAAAAACGAAACATTTTTTATAAGGCTGTAGAAACCTCTCCCTAAAAGGCCAAAAAGGAGGATATCTGCTAATGGTGGGCTTAGGCCGTTACATGCAGAGCTCTGGTTAAGCTTGTTATTTGATACAGATTGTGAATGGAAGGCACAAGCAGGCAACGTCTGCGTCGCATCATTCGACTGGAGCTGCAGTGGGATTTGCAAGTCGGCCGAGAGGATTAAGGAAGTCCATCGTCGATGCGGAGAAGGCGAGAAGACATTGTGGAGTGCCACCTTTTAAAACGGCACAGTGCTAGCTTCATCTCGTTCCAAACTCGTGAAGGTGTACGAGCTCGCTCGCAAGTCCGGGTTTTGTACCGAATCTGTATCGTATTATCATTATACAGAGATAGAGATTGGTGAGCAAGGCAAGTCCATGTGAGGCTGTGGAGAGTATTAGCCAAAAGTAGGCAGCTGAGAGAGCAAGAGAAGGGCTTCAAGGAATTCAAGCTCCTCATAATAAACACAATTCTTCTCATTTGAATAATATAATGAATGGTTAGTTGCTAATTAATTAATTTCTCAACTAATTATAATGTCTTTTAAGGAATAATCTATACGATGATTACCATTAATGATTATGCTAATGATGCAATTAATCAGATCTGTACGGACATAAATAAACAAAAACAAATAATAATAGGGAGCATAAAATATTTGAAAATAAAAAATTATACGAAAAAAAATTTATATTAAAATTATTTTACCGTGCACGTTACCAAAAGAAGAAGTGGACACTAAACATGCGTGAAATGTGATATTGGCACGGCTCAATCAAAAAACAAAACCCAATAATTTTTTTGGGCATTGTCTTCTTATTGAACCGCACCAATATCCCGTTTGAAACAAAATCGTAAGAAAAAATACCAACCCCATTAAACAAAAAATATAAAAAGTTTCAAAATCGAGTTTTCCAAATAGGACGCCTAAAAAAATCGAACTTCTGACAGTAGTTGTCCAAAAGAGCCCTAAAAAAAGAGAGAAGAATAATTATTTTTGTTATTTTAAATCTAAAATTTAATTAAATTTTATGAACAAATCCAATAATTCAAGAGAAAAAAAATTTTAAAGTTGAAATCTAACGGATTCGACATGCTATCATACACAATTCAACATTTCTCAAATAAAAATGAAGAAGATGACGATCAAATAAAAAAGAAAATAAAAGAACGTCGGGAAAATATTAACAAAGGGCACCTTTCTTCTTGTTTTCCTCTACCGACCAACCAAACCCATGTTTTTTCGAGGGAATTAAGAAAAGCTTGAGGTATGATACTAAAATGATGCATGAGAGAAAGGGGTTGGGAAGCATATATTTTAAGAGAGTTGAGAAGGGAAATGGAAGCATTAAAAGAGCATAACAACCAAGTAGGAGGGAGGTTGGGTAAATTTAAGGCCACAAGAAACAAAATCTGCAACTTTTAATGCTGCATTTAAAAGATGATGGGAAGAGAGAGAAACAATGAAATAGGAGGAGAGAGATTTTAGGGTTTAAGGGTTTTCTTTAGGGTTTTGAAAGATGATGGGAAGAGAGAGAATTTAGGGTTTAAGGGTTTTTTTAGGGTTTTGAAAGATGATGGGAAGAGAGAGAATTTAGGGTTTAGGGTCTTTTAAAGTTTTGAGATGAGACATTGTTTACGAGTTCAGTTTAGAATTTAGGGTTTAAAAGGTTTTTTTAGGGTTTTGAAAGATGATGGGAAGAGAGAGAATTTAGGGTTTAGGGTCTTTTAGGGTTTTGAGATGAGACATGGTTTACGAGTTCAGTTTAGAATTTAGGATTTAAGGGTTTTTTTAGGGTTTTGAAAGATGATGGGAAGAGAGAGAATTTAGGGTTTAGGGTCTTTTAGGGTTTTGAGATGAGACATGGTTTACGAGTTCAGTTTAGAATTTAGGATTTAAGGGTTTTTTTAGGGTTTTGAAAGATGATGGGAAGAGAGAGAATTTAGGGTTTAGGGTCTTTTAGGGTTTTGAGATGAGACATGGTTTACGAGTTCAGTTTAGAATTTAGGATTTAAGGGTTTTTTTAGGGTTTTGAAAGATGATGGGAAGAGAGAGAATTTAGGGTTTAGGGTCTTTTAGGGTTTTGAGATGAGACATGGTTTACGAGTTCAGTTTAGAATTTAGGATTTAAGGGTTTTTTTAGGGTTTTGAAAGATGATGGGAAGAGAGAGAATTTAGGGTTTAGGGTCTTTTAGGGTTTTGAGATGAGACATGGTTTACGTTTAGAATTTAGGATTTAAGGGTTTTTTTAGGGTTTTAAAAGATGATGGGAAGAGAGAGAATTTAGGGTTTCGGGTCTTTTAGGGTTTTGAGATGAGACAAGGTTTACGAGTTCAGTTTAGAATTTAGGGTTTAGGGTTATGTTCTTCGATTAATGTTTTCTATGTTTAGTTAAAATGGATCAAGTAGACAAATAAAGGTTTGAATCATATTTTGATATTAAAATAGTTATGCATTGGGATTCGTTAATCATTTGATAGGTCTATCATCCTCTGACGATACTCGATACTTTAACTCATTCTAGACTAATTTCAATTCTCTATTCTCGCTAATAGATATTGTTAGCTTTGTTTCGTAGCATATTGTCGTAAACCTTACGGTTTTAAAATGTGTCTGCTAAAGAGAGGTTTCCGCATCCTTATAAAAAATTCTTCGTTTCCCTCTCCAACCAATGTGAGATCTCACGTACAGAAATCTATTAGAATGTTTGATGAACGATATGACGGTGACCTAGAATGACATGACGGTGACAGAAACACTTGATTTAATTAAACATGAAAAAAAAAATGTTTCGTTATGCTGAGTTTTTGTTCAAATAATGTAACGGATTTTCTACTCCAATGATAATTTTGAAACGTTATATAAAATACTGCCATTTTTTAAAAAATAAATATATACTTTAAACCCTAATATATTTAAAAATATGAATATGGTCAACGGGTCAAAGTTATCACATTTTTTAAAAATATAAACATTCAATATTGTTATGTAATAAATTCAATTTGTTGACATTGGGCTTTAAGGCCCAACTACTCACTGGACTCAGTGTAATGATGAGCGTCAGCATCCAATGGGCCGGAGCCCATTAAGCAATAGAATGTGGCCCAAAGACTAAATAATAAATAACAATATTTAAATTTTAATGTTTTTTTTACAATGAAATCAAATTATAACAATTTCAAAGTACAAAAAATTAAATTATAACGTACTAAAATTCAAATTTCAACCTAAATTTTAATATAAAAATTAAATTACAATATTTTTTTTTCCGTAAAGTACAACTTTTTAAACCTATTATTAATTTTGACGCTCTCGAATTTAATTAATATTGGTAAAAATTTAACTCGGGACCTATTATTCTAAGGATTTGTTTTATGATAGTTTCGTATAAAAATTGTAGGCTAAGTAGATATGTAATTGAAAGAAGCTTAAGTTGCTAACGAGGTCGAGCTAAGGGGCCACAAGGTTAATACATGAGTAAACAATGGATATACAATCAAAGACATAATAATGTAACGACTCAAGTCCACTAGTAGCAGATATTGTCCTTTTTGGGCTTTTCCCTCAAGACTTTAAAACGTGTCTGCTAGGGAAAGATTTCAACACCCTTATAAAACATGTTTCGTTCTCCACCCTAACCAATGTGGGATATCACACATAATCTTCAGTGAAATTATGTTTCGGTATTTAACAACGTACGTTCAAAATGAGCATCGAACTTAGAAGTAGAAAACCAATATAAAAAGACACAGTGATTCTATATTCGGTTCGTTTCTTCCTTTCGAGTTAGTACGATTGATATTGATTCTTTTAGGGTTAGACAACCTTAAATGAAGCATTACAAATGTACGAAATTTAAGGTACTCGTTACTGTGTTCGAGATTGAGGTAAGATTATAAAACCGGGATAACATGTATTGAATGAGAGTATTCTCCAAAAAGCAAAATACATGAGTGTCCATTGACCATTCACACACCTCCAAAATAGTTCTCACCCTTTTCTCCAATTAGGGTTTCATTTTTTGTGGCCTTTAGTGAGGGTGGTGACTCCAAAATTAATAAGCAATCCAAACTCATTAATTATTACTTATAAATTTGACTCTCACCCTTTTTATAATTAGAAAATTGAAATGAATTTAAAAGACGAGGTCAAATTTAGGATTCACAAATTATACAAAACGTTCGAGTGATGATTCAATTCAATAATTAAAAAAAAAAACGTTTAGATTGTGATGTCCCACATTGGTTGGGGAGGAGAACAAATCACCATTTATAAGGGCGTGGAAGCCTTCACCTAACAGACGCGTTTTAAAGCCTCGAGGGCAAGTTTGAAAGGGAAAGCCCAAAGAAGACAGGTTGGAGGAGAACAAACCACCATTTATAAGGGTGTAGAAACCTTCCCCTAGCAGACACGTTTTAAAGCCTTGAGGGGAAGCCCGAAAGGGAAAGCCCAAAGAGGACAATATCCCCGAAAGGGAAAGCCCAAAGAGGACAATATCTGTTAGCAGTGGATCTGGGCCGTTACATAGATGCTCGAAATCAGTGGATAAACACGCTTTTAAACGCTCGTTCTTTTATCATATTTTACGAGTTCAGGGTTTAGGTATGATCAGTTGTTCGAAACTATGTCCGTAACAACAAGCCGAGCAAGTTCAATTCTTTTTTTAATTTTTTTTTTTTTGTTGATATTTATAAACTACCTAATGAACACAACACCTTCAAACTAAAGATTGAACACAAAAAGCAACCCAATGAAACCAAGTAAGGTCCATCATCCCAACCCTAGCATGAACCTCACACACAAAGTTCACAACTTTTCATTCTTTTTATTTGGCTTGTTGAAGGAGTACGCCACCCCCTAGCAAATACTCGGCATGTTGTTCCAACAAGATGACCCAAGGCTCCATTCGAGGACCGGTGATGCTACCGCCACAGTCGTTCCTACGTTTGGTTGTTGCTCATCTTCGTCTCGATTGCCATTCGTTTCACACAACGACAAGTCGTTGTGCGTGTTGATGCCAAGGTCATCGTTGTTGCTATTGGGGTACAACTCCGGCACTGGCATTCCCGTTTGAAAGTTGCTGAGTAGGCTCATTAGGTCATCGTCAACCATTGAATCCATCTCCTCTAGAGGTTCCATTCTCTGTCTCTTTCCTGTACACGTTTTAAAATGTTATTCAAATAATATCAATTCACTCCTTAGTATCAAATTTAATTATATATTTTGTTTTTTTTTAATTAACTTAAAAATTCTAATCATAATATTTAAATTAATTAACCAAAAAAAATCAACACAAAGGATAAAAGTGTAAATTCATACAATCTAGGGATTAAATACAAACTAAACATAAAAATAGAAAAAATAAGATTTTAAAATCTATGGACTAAATTAAAATTAAGTAAAAACATAATATTTTGAAATTTAAGATTATGGACAATATATATATATATATATTTGTTTTGTAAAATAAATAGAATAATTAAAAATTAAATGTTTTTCCATTTAGCTAGAACAAAATGTCTAAATACACGAAAAATGGTATTTTATTTTTAAAAAATAATTTCTAAATTTGGTAATTTTTTCAAATTTTTTCTTTTAATTTTAATACATTAAATCAAATTCCAATTAGGTTATTTTTTAAAAAATTGGAAAAAAATTGTCCAAAAAAATGAGAATATATCATTAAATTATTATTACTTCCGTACAATAAAATATGATTTATTTTAACAAATTTTTAAAAGTTAATATTGCTCATTAAATTGAATAGGTTAATTAAATAATAATATCAATTAAAATAATAATAATAATAAATAAAAAAGCAAACATTGGAAATTAAATAAGCAACCATCACGTAAAAGCTTAGATGAACTTACGAGATGACGAATGGGTTGAGCTGAAACCGTCGGAATGATTTTCTCCGGCGGGGACGGCGGCGTCGCCGCCACTGCTTCCTACAACTGATCCTACATTTAAATTATTGGCACCTTGTTCCTCTGTAGATCCTTGCTCCGCCGTCCGTTTCAACTGGCCGCCGGAGGAGCTTTCTTCCTTCGTCTGCTTCCCATTACGAGATCGAGCTTCCGCCTCTAGCAATACAACGTCAAGTAATCCACTGTTAGCCCCCGTCATGATCCCATCGCCGCCACTGGTTCCGGAGGAGGCCGGAGTAGTGGAATGCGGCGGCGTTTGGATTGAAGGAAGCTCTGTTTCCAATCCCGGAATAAGGTGATTGAACGGAGCTCCAAGAAACATCGAATTCAAACCCGAATTATAATTACCCATATAACCTCCATAACTCAATTGCAAGGCGGCTTGCGACGGCAGCACCGGCAGCGGCAACGGCGAAAGGGAATTGTTATTATTAAC
The DNA here is from genome assembly GCF_002806865.2 of Cucurbita pepo subsp. pepo. NCBI lineage: Eukaryota > Viridiplantae > Streptophyta > Magnoliopsida > Cucurbitales > Cucurbitaceae > Cucurbita > Cucurbita pepo. The sequence continues at coordinate 7,120,323 of NC_036641.1, read as the reverse complement.
CAGTTGTTGCCCAATTTGAGGAAACGGCGAAACAGGGGAAAGCGGCAGAAATCCACCGCCGCCGTTGTTTTCAGTAAAGAACTTGAATTGGTTGGTGGGTGCTGCGTAAAACAACGACCCATCACTGAAATTCTTCTGGGGATTGTTCATCGTTGAAGAAAAATTGAAAACCGACACAGAATTTTGAATGTTGTTGTCGAATTCAAGTTTCTGTCGCAGAACAGAGACGTTGGTGGTGGTGGTGGTAGAAGAGCGGTGGTTTTGGTGTTGCCGGAGTTGAAACGCCGTCGCTTCCTGTTGAAGATCAAGAGGATAAAGAGGCAATCCAGCTCTTTGGCGACGCTTCATCCGTGTGTTCCAATAATTCTTAATTTCATTGTCTGTTCTTCCCGGTAACTAAAAACAAAAAAACAGAGCCAAACAATAAGAACACAAGATCAAAGTGAACATTTTCAAATTTTTTTGAAGAACAATATGAAAAAACATCAATTTCTTTGAATAATTCGTAATAAAAATAGTGTTATAAGGAAGGGGAGGAACCTGAGCAGCCATGCGAGCCCATTTATTGCCAAGCTTAGCATGAAGTTCAATGATGAGCCGTTCTTCCTCTTGAGAGAACGAGCCTTTTTTAAGGTTAGGCCGCAAATGGTTAGCCCAACGGAGCCTGCAACTCTTCCCACACCGAGCCAATCCGGTGTGTTTCTGAACCGCGTTCCAGTTTCCTTCACCATGTTTCTGCACATACTCTATCAAGATCCCATCTTCCGCCGTCGTCCACGGCCCTTTCTTCAACGCCGGCTCGGCGGCGCCACCGTCTTCTTGATGATCTCCATGGCTTCTCCTCTTCTCACCGTTGCTCTCAACCATAATTAAATTTTTGTAAAACGATTTCTTCCACCAGCCCACAAAGTTTCTTCGTGGACCGTCGATTCAAAAAGCCCTTAATATAATTTGATTTTCAACCACAGATTTCAATTAATCCTCACCGCCCAAAACCCACAAATTTTTTTTAAATAAAAATTCAAGAATTTCAAAATTCAGATTGTTTCAGAGAGAGTTCCCACCAAGAACAAGAACAAAAAAAGATTTTTTTCTTTTTTTTTTTTTGATTAATTAAGAGAGAAAGAAAAAAAAAATAATAATAAGAGTTACTGAGAAATGAAGAGACATGAAGCGCGGCTTTATTTAGAGGGCGGAGCTGCCATTTCGCTCCGGATTGCATGCTAAATGCTACGTCCGTCCAACGCATTTTCCCTTTCCATTTCTACCCCTAATCTTTTCTCCTTTCCATTTATATTTCCTCAAGGGTATTTTCGGTATTTCACCCTTCTAATTTACCTACATAAAAATTACAACGGTAATTTGCATAATATTTACCCAGAATTTCACTGGACAACGCCTAAATATTGTGAGATTATTATCTTTACCATTGTTGGTTTTAACCAATTTTAATGATTTTTAATTATTTTTAATGAATTTAAATAATTTATTTCTATTTTTTTTAATGGGTATTTACAAAAACGAGTAAAGTCTCGGTGCAGCGAGAAACTTATTTCATTTTAGAGGAATGCTTTTTCCTTTTTCTTCAATGAGGGCTTTATCGGGACTAGCGAGTTCGAGGACGATTGACACTTTGATGATTAGTAGATACAATGCCAAACTGTATTTTTCAAACTTTCTTTTATATATATATAACAGTCGCCCGGGAAATATGAGATAAATTCCGTAACGCTTGTTTTTTTTTGCGTATTCTATTCCGGGAATTTTATTTCTTTTGTAATTAATATATTTTTTTTTATATATAAAAAAAATACTTTTCTTGGGTGTAAATGTCTTTCCATTTCACTCTATATTGGTTTTTGACTGAATTAATTAATTAAAATTAAAATTTGCAAATTTTCAGTGTTTTTATGTTTGCATGATTTCTTTTTTAACACGTTGTATACAAATAATTCATCCTTTTTATTTTTATTTTTATTTATTTTTTAAAATTAGTGTGCATGTATGTAAATACATGTCAAAATTTTGTGTCTAGCTAAAAATAAATAAATAAATAAATAAATAAATAAATGGTAATTATTAAAAAAAAAACAAATACATTTAATTTTACAAAGTCAAACCTTCCAACTCCTACTTTTATAATGTACTTTTTCGAACATATAATATGACTATAGTGTGACGTAACAATTTAGCTCCTAAACTTTAATATATTTAAATTTTTTTAATTAAGATGTATAATTATTTAGTTCATGAATTTTAAAATATAACGATTTTATATTTAATTTTGGTAGAACAAATATATTTTACGTTTAAATAAAATTTTATATGTTACCAATATTAAATGAAATGTTATATTGTAACGATCCAGACCCACCGCTAGCCGATATTGTCCTCTATGGGCTTTCTCTTTCAGGCTTCCCCTCTGGGGCCCAGCATCCTCGCTAGCACTCTTTCCTTCCTCCAATCGATGTGGGACTGCCCCTAAATCCACCCCCTTTGGGGCCCAATGTCCTTACTGGTACACCGCCTCGTGTCTACCCCCTTTCAGGGAACAACGAGAAGGCTGACACATCGTCGGTGTCTTGCTCGCCTCGTGTCTACCCTCTTTCGGGGAACAGCAAGATGGCTGGCACATCATCTGGTGTCTGGCTCTGATACCATTTGTAACCTAGACCCACTGCTAGCAGATATTGTCCTCTTTGGGCTCTCTTTCGGGCTTCCCCTCAAAGCTCTAAAACACGTATGATAGGGGAAGGTTTCCACACCATTATAAATGGTGGTGTGTTCTCCTATTCAACCAACGTGGGACATCACATATATATTTTATTTTTTATTATCAATTATTTAGTTAATAAAAATATACTTGATTTAGACATTTATATAAGTCGTCTTAGGCAAGAAAATGGATTTTCGAGTTTATGATCATGAACATCACAACGGGATCATACATCGATTGTGAGATCCCATATTAGTCGGAGAGGGAAATAAAGCATTTTTTTTTGTATAGAAATGTGGAAACCTCTCTCTAACAGAAGCGTTTTAAAACCGTGAGACTGACGACGATATGTAACGGATCAAAACAGATAATGTCAGATAACAGTGAGCGTGAGTTGTAGAGATACATAGGCTCTTCTTTCAAATTTATATTTTTCTTATGGAATTTGTATTGAGTTTTGTAGTTGAAGCTTTGAACGTGTGAGCTAAATCGTAATCTTCGGGATTGTTATAACCTTCTAGTTTAGATAAATATATCAATCGAATATTTGATTGACGGCTTTTATATGCTTTCAATTCTTTCGTCACTCGTTAAATGCTGATGATTCTAAATTTATGTTCGAGGACGATAATTTAGGTTGTAACTTATTTCGTAAGATCTCGAGATTTAGAAGTAGATTCAAAGTCTTTAATGTAAATGAATCAAAATAGAAACATCCCGTTTATAACATGCTTACAATTCAATTATGTTCGAGACGAAAAATTGTAACATTTATTTTAAACTTATAATCTTAGTTTCAATTAATTGATTCCATTAAAATCAAATCTCCTAGACATTTTTTCTCTGATTTATCTCACATTTATTTTTAATTGTATTTCAATTGAGTACGGGAGTGTTCATGGGTTGGGTCGGGTTGAGTCAGTTGCAACATATCTCGAACATATCTCGAGTATTGCAATTGAGCGCGAAGAAAAGAAGATGGGCCCGAAATTTGAAAATGGGCCGTCGGAGGGAGAAGGTTTAGTTCAGTTGTACGCAGCCCCAAACTATTGGGCCGAAGTAAGTATAATCGTGGCCCANATATATATATATATATATATATATATATATATATATATATATATGAAAGGCCCTATAAATTTAATTCGCTTTATTTTAATTTTATTTTTTTACCTATAATTTTATTTTAGTCTATAAAAAGTTGGAGAAAATGAAAATAGTGGGGGTGTTACATACAAGCTAGCTCGAATACCGACAAAAATCAATTTATACCCTTAAATTTTCATAACGGTATCAATTTTTACCATCTATTTCGTTACTGTTCATGCACGTGGAGACCTATAATTGTATCAACTAAGCTCATAAACTTTTATACAATTGATTCACTTATCAAATCTAAGAATTTCACTGCTATAAATTGAAACCGTGATGAAAATTCAAACTTTGAATTGATTATTATTATCGTTTTTTTAGTTAAACAATTTTTAAATAAGGATCAAACTTTCGACATTTGAAATAATAATAGATGTTTTATACACTAATTCAGTTATGTTCCGATTAAGTCAGTGTGAGATTCCACATGGTCGGAGAGTGTGGAAACCTCTCCCTAGTTTTAAAAACTGTGAGGTTGGTAGTGATACATAACGAGTCAAAACGAACAATATTTGCTAGCGGTGATTTGATTTTGAATTTTATCTGGAGGGTGTGAGAGGGCTCCCACAAAGTCTAGTCATAGTCCAACTAACCCCTTTAGATGACCCGTCCACATCAAATACCTAAAATGTTGTCCTCGCATTTGGCGCCTACGTGGCTGCCACCTTACCAATAAGCTTTGCCTACATGGAGGTCCCTACTTAATTTTCTTATATATCTATTTAGTATATTTTCATAAATTAAATCACTCATTTAGCTTATTTTGATAAAACATGTTTGATTAAAGATTTGAATCTCGAATCTCGTGCTCGAGAGTAAAAAACATATTTATCTCTTAACAGTTATAAAGATTCGAATTTTCATCTTCAGTGTGTGTGATGTAATATTTTTAAAAGAAAAAAGTCATTGTAGGTTTAGCTGATGTGACTGCTTCTTTCGATCATTTATCCTCCACTTTGTTCGTTATTCATGAATATCTAGTTCAATAAATTGTGGATATAAATCTATTTTAATGAAGAGACGCTGGCCCTCAAGGAGGGTGGATGGTTAGATCCGACATTGGTGGGAGAAGGGAACAAAACATTTCTTATAAGAATGTGGAAACCTCTTCCTAGTAGACGTGTTTTAAAACCGTGAGGTTGATAACAATACGTAACAGGCAAAATCAGACAATATCTACTAGCAGTGGATTTGGATTGTTACAAATGGTATAAGAACCATACACTGATCGGTGTGCCAACGAGGATGTTAGGCCTCCTAGAGGGTGTACTGTGAGATAGTGGTGGGCTTGTACTGTTACAAATGGTATCAGAGCCAGACACCGAACGGTGTGCCGGCAAGGACGTTAGACTCTGAAGGGGGTGGACTAAGATTCCACGTTGGTTGAAGATGGGAATTAAACATTTTTTTCCTTATAAAGTAGACAATATTGGCTAGCTGTGAACGTGGGCTATTGGAAAGATCCAAAAGTTAGGATGGTAAACATGCAAGCAGACACATTTGAACACGTAACTCTAACCAAACACAAACACAAACACAAACCGAACATTTATGTTTGAGAAGAAATTAAGGATAAAAATGAAAGTCAATGAGTGGTAGAGAAGCCAAAATTTGGAGATGTTGAATCCAGCCAGCCATGGTTGAGTTAATGAGAAGATCAGAGTAGCCCTGGAGTTGAGCCGAGTCAATATCTCCTTCTCTAGCTCTTTCTCGTCTTCAGCTTCAGATGATCACGAAGATGAACCCTAATTCGGTAACACTTTTTCATTCATTTTCTACACTTTTCTTTAGAGAAATAAACTTGTAACGGCTCAGGCCCACCGCTAGGAGATATTGTTCTCTTTAAACTTTCCTTCAAAGCTTTAAAACGCGTTTTTTCAGAGTTATACGGCGGAATCCGTGCTCATCCAAATAGTGTCCTCTTTGGGCTTTCACTTCTGAGCTTCCTTTCAAGGTTTTTGGGCTTTCACTTCTGGGCTTCCTTTCAAGGTTTTTGGGCTTTCCCTTCTGTGCTTCCTCATTACGCGTCGGTTGAAGAAAAGTTTCTACACCCTTATAAAAATGTTTCGTTCTTCTCTCTAACTAATGTGAGATATCATAAAACTTCTCCGTCATAATTTTTGTTTAAATTGAAAAGATGAAACCTTTTTCTGCTTTGTAATCGAAATTTTCTTATACTTTTGGATCTTTGAGATTCTCTCTTGAGTGCAAAGACAGAAGAGAGCTTGATTACGGTAAGCCTATTCGTTGAGCAACGACGAAACTTGACTTTCGTGATTCATGAAATCGGGTGAAAGGGTTGTTGCTCAACGGATAAAAATTACAATAGCCACCTAAAATCGATATCAACCCTAGATTGTTAAAAGAAAATCGTGAGTCATCAATGATCGAAAAGCCTAATTAAACAGATCAACGAGCAATCGAAAAATCGGGTCATGAGCTTTGGGAAAAGAAAGTTAACTTATAAGTGAAGATTGATAATAAAATATAGAAAAAATAAAGAACAAATTTCATACACAATTAAGGAAAGGATGAATAAAAGAAAAAGCCAAAGAAAAAAAACATAAAAGTAATCTCTTTATCTTATCTTCTTGGAACCATTCAAGATTTCTACAAATTTAGAATTTTAAATTAAAAAAATGTCAAAAATTTAAATTTATAAAGTTAAAAGAATATAATTTAACCGTTAAATTACAATTAAATTACAAATTTAGTTCTGAATTTATTTGATTTAAAATTTTAAAATTATAAATTAATAATTAATTATAATTTTAAAAATTTGGAAAAGAGCTTTATTTTTATTATTTAATTTAGAAATGGAATAATTGAAAGGATAGGGACTGATGTGGTTAGGTTATGTTTAGATCCAGTTGTAAAAGAGAAGAAGATGGTCTAAAGCAATTATTGTCCAAGTATGTCTTTTTCCACGATCTGTCGGCGCCTATTGTTTTTCAATTCCGCTACTCGTTGAGTAACCTAAATACTCGATCCAAACTATCGAGTTAGAATTTTAAAAAGCGATACGTAATGAGCTAAAGTAGACAATATCTATTAACAGTGGGTTGGTTTGGGTTGTTACACACCGTATATCTAAACTATCTAACTCACTGTACCTTGTCACTATTGTACTTTTAAGAATTCAAACTACTAGGTTTGTTCACTTGGCTTAGCGGGTTATTGGATCTTAGGCAAGGTTCTTGTTCCTCGACCAAGTACAACCCATGCGAAAACTAAGATTTGTTTGGTCATACATATTGCTGGTACGTGTATGCGCACTTATTTGTGACTCTAGCATACTTACCTTACTCTGGGTCAAATCCTAAAGTTCGACCTTGTCTCTACTCTAGGCCAAAGTCCTTCAAATGCAATGTTGCATCTTATTTCATTGTTTTGATTCTCGATAACACAGTCCACATACTTGTGCCTCTCCATAGACATGATTTTGACAAATGGTCGTAAATTTGGTAAGCTTTCATATTTCATATATACGACTGAACTCCAGAGCCGTATGCCGATACTCATACCAAAACTCAAACTTTTGAGATTATGACCCAGGGCCCTACTTGACCCTCTTCGAGCCTATCTCTAACACTCATAATGATATCATTATTACCTTTAATCTTGTTTATGCCTCAACTTGACTTATAAGGAGCTAATGAATTCCTTCGGGCAACCAGTACGGGTGAAAAAAATTATTGAGCTGACAACTGAATGTGGTGACCCAATTTAATAGCTAATAATCTTGTAATTGTAATTTCGATTCCCAATACCCTTTGGAAGCCTCTGATGCACTTCTTACCCTCACCGACATAGCCTACAATTTCGTCCAAAGGCAGTCAAGAAAGCTCAAAGCCAGAGATTCCATGGCCTAAAAGAAACCTTAGCGACTAAGTACTAACCCCATAGCTTTTCAAAGATAAAGGGCAATCGCAATCCCCATTTCTTGGACTTTTGTTCCATTTCTTCACTCCCACGCAGCCCTGTTTCAAGAGAGAATGAGAGGGATCGGATTCTTCTGGTCATTCACTTTCTTGTTCTTGGTTTTGAGCTTGAGCTGCATCAATGGCGAGGACCCATATAGGTTTTATACATGGAATGTCACCTATGGTGACATTTGGCCTCTTGGAGTGAAGCAACAGGTATCATTTCTGTATCAATGTGGTACCCATTTCTTGTTTGGCTTGGAGATGTATGATACAAGAATCTTTGGTTGTGTTCTTGCTTTCTTTTTTTCAGGGTATTTTGATTAATGGGCAATTTCCAGGGCCACAGATTGAATCGGTTACCAATGAGAACTTGATTATCAATGTCTTCAATAGCTTGGATGAGCCTTTCCTGATCTCTTGGTTGGTTTTCTTTTGTTTACACTCTTCCATTTTTTGCTCATAACTTGTATGATGAAATGCCCACTTCCCTTTCTTGTTTGATTCATAGTTCTTTCATTGAACATCTAGGTGTTAATCCATAGTCTTCTTGTAACAACCCAAGTCTAAGCGTATCGCTAATAGATATTGTCCTCTTTGGTTCTTTAAAATACGTCTACTAGGCAGATGTTTCCACACCTCGAGTGTTTCGTTCTCCACCCCAATCGACGTGGGCTTTGTAATCGATCAGGTTTGAATCTTGAAAAGGGCTGACATGTTTGAAAAACGAAGCGTAGAATTGAATTGATCATTAATAGACTTGCACATTATTCTACAGAGTTTTTCGTGCAGTGAAATTATTACAACAGGAAATGAAAATTTGCCCAAGTGGGGATCAGGGGGAACACAGAACGGTGTCGTTTAGAGTCATTTGTTTTTACTGTAATAATTTAATGTTGGAAATATTTCATTTTTTTTTGTCCTGGGTTTTCCCAAAGTTAAAGTTGCTTAGTTCTGGACGTTTGTGACTTTGGGTTTGAACATTCTCGTTCTAATTACCTTTTGGGAGATCCCACGTCGGTTGGGCAGGAGAACAAAGCATTCTTTATAAGGGTGTGGAAACCTCTCTCCAACAGATGCGTTATGAAACCGTGAGGCTGACGGCGATACGTAATGGGCTGAAACAAACATGGAGCGGTGTGCCAGCGAGGACGCTGGGCCCCTAAGGGGAGTGGATTGTGAGATCTCACATCGGTTGGAGAGAAGAACGAAGCATTCTTTATAAGGATGCGGAAACCTCTCCCTAGTAGACGCGTTTTAAAAATGTGAGGCTGACGGTGATACGTAATGGGCTGAAACAGACATCGAGCGGTGTGCCAGCGAGGACGCTGGGCCCCCAAGGGGAGTGGATTGTGAGATCTCACATCGGTTGGAGAGAAGAACGAAGCATTCCTTATAAGGATACGAAAACCTCTCCCTAGTAGATGCGTTTTAAAGATGTGAGGCTGACGGTGATACATAATGGGTAACGAGTCAAAGCAGATAACAAATTTGTAGCTACTTTAGACCTTTGTCTTTACTTGCTATTCTGTGTAAACTGAATAGGAATGGGATTCAACAGAGAAGAAACTCTTGGCAGGATGGAGTTTATGGCACGAACTGCCCCATCCCACCGGGGAGGAATTTCACTTATGTTCTGCAAGTGAAAGATCAGATTGGTAGCTACTTCTACTTCCCTTCTTTGGCCTTCCACAAGGCTGCTGGTGCCTTTGGTGGCTTCAAAATTCAGAGCCGTTCTATAATTCCTGTCCCATTTGCTACTCCTGCTGGAGAATTTACTGTTCTGGCTGGCGATTGGTACTCAAAAAACCACACTGTAAGCTTTGTTTCCTGATTAAACAGTTTGAAGGTTATGCTGGAATGTCTTTTTCAATGGCTGTTTGAACATATGCTTGCAGGATTTGAGAGCCATTTTAGATGGTGGTAGTGATCTTCCTTTCCCTGATGGACTTCTCATCAATGGTCGTGGTCTAAATGGAAACACTTTCACTGTTGAACAAGGTACATTGTTATTAAGAATATAAACACGGTAACCGTTAACTGTAACAGTCCAAGCCCACCGCTAGTAGATATTGTTCTCTTTGAGCTTTCGCTCAAGGTTTTTAAAACGCGTCTTCTAGGAAGATGTTTTTACACCCATCCGATGTGGGATCTCATAATCCACTCCCTTGGGGCCTAGCGTCCTTGCTGGCACTCGTTCTCTTCTCCAATCGATGTGAAACCCCCCAATCCACCCCCCTTCAAGGCCAAGCGTCCTTGAGGGCATACCACCTCGTGTCCACCCTCTTTGGGCTCAGCCTCCTCACTGGCACATCGCCCGGTGCCTGGCTCTGATACCATTTGTAACAGTCCAAGCCTACAGCTAGCAGATACTGTTTTCATATTGTCTTCTTTGGCTTTTCCTTTCGGGCTTCTCCTCAGAGTTTTTAAAACGCGTTTGCTAGGGAGAGGTTTCCACACCCTTATAAGGATGTTTCGTTTTCCTCTCCAACCGATGTGGTATCTCATACTAACTGTTGCATAAATTGTCTTGCAGGCAAGACTTACAGGTTTCGGATATCGAATGTGGGGCTTATAACTGCTATTAATTTCAGAATACAAGGCCACAAAATGCTTCTGGTTGAGGTTGAAGGAACTCATACCCTCCAGAACACTTATGAATCCCTTGATATTCATCTTGGGCAATCCTACTCTGTCTTGGTTACAGCTGACCAGCCGCCACAAGATTACTACATTGTCGTATCTACGCGTTTTACGTCCCAAATTCTCACAACCACCTCCACTCTTCATTACAGTAATGCGGCAGCTAGTGTCTCTGGACCTCCTCCCGGTGGACCGACAATTCAAACTGATTGGTCACTCGAACAAGCCCGGTCTCTCAGGTATCTGCCTCTGTTTTAATGTTGTCTCCATTGCATTCTTGTAGTTAGCATGATGTATGCTGCTTCATTAGTTTTCTCAAATTAGATGTTTTGTTCTGTTTTCATAAGAGCGTGGCGTCTCCTTAGTAGATGCATTTTAAAATCTTGAGGGGAAGCCTAGAATGGAAAGCCCAAAGAGGACAATATATGTAGCGGTAGACTTGAACTGTTACAAATGGTATCAGAGCCAGGCACCAAGCGGTGTATCAGCGAGGACGCTGGACCTCCAAGGAGAGTGGATTATGAGATCCCACATTGGTTGGAGAGGGGAATGAAGCATTCCTTATAAGAATGTGGAATCCTCTCCCTAGTAGACGCGTTTTAGAACCTTGAGGGAAAGCCCAGAAAGAAAAGCCTAAAGAGGACAATATTTGTTAGCGGTGGACTTAGGCTATTACACTTTTACTCTGTTGTGCCATACTTACTCTGACTCGTCCTTAATTGAACCAGGCGTAATCTGACAGCAAACGGTCCAAGACCGAATCCCCAAGGTTCTTATCATTACGGATTAATCAATGTCACTCATACAATAAGGCTTCAAAGCACTGCTCCAATCATCAATGGCAAGCAAAGATATGCTGTCAACAGTGCGTCCTTCATTCCAGCTGATACTCCTCTTAAACTTGCTGACTATTACAAGATCTCTGGTGTGTTCTCTCTTGGAAGTATCCCTGACTATCCCACTGGTAGTGGTGCCTACCTTCAGACTTCTGTCATAGCTGCTGATTTTCGAGGCTACGCTGAGGTTGTATTTGAGAATCCTGAAGATACCGAGCAGTCATGGCACGTCGATGGACACAACTTCTTCGTCGTGGGGTACGTTTTTTTTTTTATGTTCATAATCCAACTTCGTTGAAAACCCGATTTCTTAAGCCAATTTGGTTCATATGTTTCAACGCTCATCAGGATGGACGGAGGAGAATGGACACCAGCCAGCAGATTGACTTACAATTTACGAGACACGATCTCTCGATGTACCGTTCAGGTAGCAGCCTAGTTTGTCGCTGATCGGATTCGATATCATGCTTAGAATATCGAACGTCTTGATTTGGCTCCATTCGAGATCCGGGGTATGTTTGGTTCTAACACATTTCTTATGAACTATAGGTGTATCCAAAGTCATGGACTGCAGTTTACATGCCTTTGGACAACGTGGGAATGTGGAACATAAGGTCTGAGAATTGGGTTCGCCAGTACTTGGGACAGCAGCTGTATCTTCGTGTATATTCGCCGGTGAATTCGTGGCGAGACGAATATCCAATACCGAGCAATGCTCTTAAATGTGGTCGAGCAGTCGGTCTCTAACACTCGACCTCTGTAAAGCAACAAAAGTTCATGTCAGCAATCAATCTTTTCAAAGATTTAGGTGATTTTCTGTCAAACATGTTAGTCTATACTTCAACTTGAAAGCTCGGTCGTTTTTTACGTCGTTTGTTCTGTCTATGAGTCTCTGTTTCAACATTTTTTTGGCTCGCCAGTTTATTGCTTTGATTCTTGCTTGTTTCTCTTGTGCAAGTTTAGTACTCGAACTTTGAGAGCTCGAATACAATATATTGCTCTATCAATTGTATGATATTGTCTGATATTAGAAGATTATGAATATATAAGCGGGAGATGATGTTTTTGTGAGTATATATATGTGAGATCCCACATTGGTTAGAGAGGGGATAAAACATTTCTCATAAGAGTGTGAAAACCTCTCCCTAACGAACGCATTTTAAAATTGTGAGGCTGACAGTGATACGTAACGGGTCAAAGTGGATAATATCTACTAATGGTGGGCTTGAGATGTTACAAAGTGTATTAGAGCTAGACATCGAGTGGTGTGTCAGCGAAGATGCTAGGGCCTCCAAGGGGGTGGATTGTGAGATCCTACATCAGTTGGAGGGAGGAACGAAATATTCTTTATAAGGGTGTGGAAACTTCTGTTAGTAGACGCGTTTTAAAACCTTGAGGTTGACGGTGATACATAATGGGCCAAAGCGAACAATATCTATTAGCGGTGGTCACAATATACTTGAGAAATGTACACTGAGTAAGAAAACGATAGCAATCAATTTGGGAGTGTCACTGGAGAAATGTTGAAAACAATCTTATTAGTAGCTTGAGAGTGAGGGAAATCGTCTTAGTCAGCCAATGAGCAATCACGAGAACGCTAGCTACCTAGCCTTTCCGCTCGATTAAACCAAAGAATAAGCCATTTCAGTGTTCTCGTGATGATCATCAGTTTTTGTTCTACATAACGTGGAAATGAGGCTAAATTATCAGCCAAGTTGATTGGAAGAGCACAGGGAGTGATTAATCGATAGCGATATAAATAAATATGGGCTTTTTTTTAGGTCAATTCATGCATGCAAGTTGCAAAGGCAAAGTCTTGAATAGCTTTTAGTGAGTGTTCTTCATTTATTGTTGCGTACCGACGATGGCCCCAACTGCCACACCGGGCTGGTGCGGTTGACACGGTCGTTGCTGCCCATTGCCGACGAAATATGATGCTGATGGGATCTTTGAATCCGAATGCTCATGTGAAATCCCACATCGGCCCGAGAGGAAAACGAAACACCTAGCATATGACTTTTAAAGCCTTGAGAGGAAACTCGGATGGAAAAGTCCAAAGAGGACAATATGTGCTAGCTATGGGCTTGGTTGGACCGTTACAAATAGTATCAGAGCTAAACACAATGCGATGTGACAACGAGGAAGCTGTTCCTCGAAGTGGGTAGACACGAGGCGGTGTGCTAGCAAGGATGCTGGGCCCTAAAGGGGGTGGATTGTAAAATTCCGTATCGGTTGGGGAGGAGATCGAAACACCCTCTCCCTAGCATACGCATTTTAAAGCCTTGAGGGAAAGCCTAAAGAGCTACAAATGGTATTAGAGCGAGACATGGGGCGATGTGCCAGCGAGGAGGCTGTTCCCTGAAAGGGGTAAACATGAGGCGGTGTGCCAGCAAGAAGCTTGTTCCCCGAAAGGGGTAGACACGAGGCGGTATGCCAGCAAGAACGTTGGGCTAAGGGTATGGAAACCTCTCCCTAGCAAACGCGTCGCCGAAGGGAGTAGACACAAGGCGGGGTGCCAGCAAGGACGCTGGGTACGCTGGGCTAAGGGCGTGGAAACCTCTCCCTAGCAGACGCATTTTAAAGCCTTGAGGGGAAGCCTAAATAGGACAATATCCGTTAGCGGTAGGCGTGGGTCGTTACAGCTTATCATCTTGATCGGGATAAAGATAAGATGGGACCCATGTTAGTGTGCTTTTGACTTGAAAATATGCCATTAAATGATCTTAGCCAACTCCCAACGCTCCAACGCGTCTCATGAACAAGAGCCAACCCTCCAATGGGGTGAAAGTGGAGCCTATATATATGGTTAGACTTGTGAGCATCGAAGGACAAGCTAAAAGTGTGTTTTGGATAAGAAATAAGGTAGGTAGGTAGCCATGGGTGGCTCTCCAAAATGGGTTTCTCTTGGTTTTCTTGTAATTTGCATTGTGCTCCATTTGAGTGCTCTTGCTCTTGCTGATAACAAGCTTGAAAAGAGTAGGTTTAGAGATGATGATTGTTGGGGCCGACGCTGCGGTGGCAGATATGGAGGTCGTGGACCGCGATATGGTAGGGGAGGTGGTTTTGGAGGCGGTAGAGGAGGTGGGTTTGGTGGTGGTAGAGGGGGTGGATCGGGTGGAGGGCTTGGAGGCGGCGGTGGTGGTGTTGGAGGAGGAGGTGGAGTGGGAGGTGGTTCTGGACATGGTGGAGGGTTTGGAGCTGGAGGTGGCGTTGGTGGAGGTGCAGGAGGAGGTGGCGGAGGTGGAGGCGGTGGAGGAGGTGGCGGCGGCGGAAATGGTGGTGGGTCTGGCCATGGTGGAGGCTTTGGAGCTGGTGGAGGTGTAGGTAGTGGGGCTGGCGGAGGCGGAGGCGGTGGTGGTGGTGGAGGAGGAGGTGGAGGAAGTGGTGGTGGGTCAGGCCATGGTGGAGGCTTTGGAGTTGGTGGAGGTGTAGGTAGTGGAGCCGGCGGAGGTGGAGGCGGAGGCGGAGGTGGTGGCGGCAGTGGTGGTGGCTCAGGGCATGGTGGAGGCTTTGGAGTTGGTGGAGGTGTTGGTAGTGGGGCTGGCGGAGGAGGAGGCGGAGGTGGAGGCGGAGGCGGTGGTGGTGGTCTAGGCGGAGGTTCAGGTCATGGAGGTGGATTTGGAGCCGGTGGAGGAGCTGGATCCGGAGGAGGTTTAGGGCATGGCGGCGGTGGTCACGGCGGAGGATTTGGAATAGGAATAGGGATTGGAATAGGAGTTGGTAGCGGATCAGGTCAAGGCGTCGGCGTTGGCTCCGGGTCCGGTGGAGGGGGTGGTGGTCGTCGTTAAAACCCTAGCAAATAATTAATAAGAGTAATACCCATATGATATCGTATGTACCCATTACTTACCAAATCAGAATTCAAATTTACATTTCTTATAACAATGTTTACAAAAATTACATTAGTATTACAAGTGAGTTCAAACTGTGAAAGAGTATTATAGCAATCATGTAGTCTATCAAAAGTTATAATATTATCTTTAGACTTTTGTAAACGTTTCAAAATCCTTCAATAAAATTGAAACCTATTAGAATATTGGAAGTAAATTTGACATAACCATATCTTAAAATGGTGGGACGGTAACTGAAACGTTTGTCTATATTCAATCTAAGAGAACGGTGTTGTACAACTAGAGATGTCTATTTAACTTTCAATGTCAAAGACCCGTCTCGAGTAAAGTGGAGAATCCTCATTTAAATGAAAAATAGGGGAGGGAGTATCGAAGAAATATTTAAAGGAATGGCAATGTATTAATTTTGATTTGTTACATATCCTCGTCAGCGTCAGCGTGATGGTTTTAAATTGTGTCTGTTAGTGAGAGATTTCATGTCGGCTAGAATGAGGTTTTCATGTTTCACCCGTAAACATTTCTTAGAAATGTTTAGTTTTCCCTCTTAACCCTTATAAGAATGTTTCACATCTGCTGTGAGAAGTTTCTACACCTTTATAAAGTGGGATCTCTCAATCCACCTCGTTGGAGACCCAGAATCAATCCACCCCCTTAGGGACCTAGCGTCCTCGCTTGCACACCACACGGTGACTAGCTCTTATACCATTTATAATAGCCCGAGTTCATCACTAGCCGACATTATTCTCTTTGGACTTTTCCCTTCTGGGACGTTTAAAATGCTTATACTACGTTTTCACATTCTTATAAGGAATGTTTCGTTTCCCTTTCCAACCGACGTGAGATCTCACAATCCACTCATTTGAGAGGGAAACAAAACGTTCCTTATAATGGTACGACGGCTATGACTACTTGCTTAAGAAGGAAGAAATGTGTCTTCTTCTTCGGATATGAAAAAGCCTGCAAATCCCACTCATTCCTCATATCAGATAGCAACATTTTGTTCTAGATTTGTAAGGCGGCGGCGGCGGCGGGGTTTTTTCTCCTTTAAATAACACTACAATTTGACTTCTCATTTTTCAAACTCATAAACTTAGTAGTCAAGAAATTAGGGTTCTTATCTTTTCATCCATCCTATATATATATATAAATTTTATAATTCTTAGCTAGATAATGATGAATTCTCAAAAATAGATATAATAAAAAATTGTGAAAGAAAAAAAAAAAAAGACAAATATTTATGATGTTTTTCTCATGGGGTTCGGAATGTGATAATGCCCATAATGGTTAGCAACGGGAACAAAAACAGGGTCAGGGACGAAGAATGTAATTACCTTCTCTAACTGTGATATCTTCCCTTGGTTGGGGAGGAGAACGAAACACCTTTTCTAAAGGGTGTGGAAATCTTTTCCTAACAGATGCATTTTAAAGGAGAAGCTCGAAAGAGGACAATACAATAACCTTGATTAACTAATCGGGAGAACCTCTCATTGCTCCGTCCCTCATTTTTCGTAGAGATTTCTTACCTTGTTACAGATCTTCACACAGTCCAATCTCGTAGATTAAATAAATATTTAGATTATATTTATATAGGGAATGATAACAGATCTCAAGACAATTTTTTTAAGCGTACGATCCTCCGTACAACTAGTTGAATTGAATCAAACCTAGCTGTAAATGATTCTTGGAGCTCACAAAGTCCAAATTGGCTACCTCAAAACCACAACTCACGCAAACACCTATTTTTAAAATCACTATATAAGAACCATTGACAAAGCTTCAAACTTTCATCAAATCTCTTGAAACCCATCAAGAAAAACATGGAAATGGATGAAAATCAAACCAAAAACCCATCCTTTTTCCTCCAATTCTTAGCCAAATTCCATGCAGGCTACTTCAGAATCAGCATGTCCCTTTGTGGCCAAGCCTTGTTATGGAAGATCCTCAAACAACCAATCCAAAGCCAAAATTCACTTAGAAAGATCCTTCAATTGCTACCCAATTCAGCTTTCTTGGTGTTATGGTCATTAACTCTCTTAATTTTGGTATCCCTTTCTTTAATTTACATTCTAAGATGCTTTTTCCATTTCAAATTAGTGAAATTTGAGTTCTTGCATAGAGTGGGAGTAAATTACCTTTTTGCCCCTTGGATTTCTTGGCTTCTTTTGCTTCAATCCTCACCATTTAAGTCATTTCCTTACGAAATTCTCATGTGGGTGTTTTTAGTTCCAATTGTTATATTGGATGTCAAAATCTATGGCCAATGGTTCATAAAAGGAAAGAGATTTTTATCCACCGTTGCTAATCCAACCAGCCAGCTTTCTGTCATCGGAAACTTGGCCGGAGCTCGGACGTTGGCCGTGATGGGGTGGCGGGAGACATCATTATGCATGTTTTCTCTCGGAATGTCACATTATTTAGTGCTTTTTGTGACACTTTACCAAAGGTTAGCCGGAAGTAATAGCTTGCCAGCCATTTTACGGCCGGTGTTCTTCTTGTTCTTCGCTGTTCCAAGCATGGCGAGCTTGGCTTGGAGCTCAATCACTAAAAGATTCGATACATTTTCAAAGATTTTGTTTTTTGTTTCGGTTTTTTTGTTTGTGTCTCTTGTTTCAAGGCCAATGCTTTTTAGAAAATGTATGAGGAAATTCACTGTGGCGTGGTGGTCTTATTCTTTTCCTCTTTCATTGCTTGCTTTGGCTTGTAATGAATATGCTAAAGAAGTTGGAGTTGAAGCTGCTCATGTTTGTGCTCTTCTTCTCGCTCTTCTCTCCCTTTTCGTGTCTCTCTTTTTGTTGATTCTTACCGTTTTGAGAACGAATTCGATGATTCCGATGAGCTCGCCCGAGATTAGTTCCGATAGTAGCGGTGCTGAGCCATGAGGGTTTCAGGGTTCGTTTAGGTTCATAACATATCAGATGTCGTGAATATTTTTAGAATGGGATTGTCATTCCACTCATTTTGTCGATTCGATTGTAACTTGTTTATGCTAGAATAGTGATGAAGTTGTTGAATAATGATATGATATCGAGATCTACGAAGGTCAAATATGATAAACGTTATAATCCTTCAAAAGAGGATGAAGATGATATGAACGCGTCGGGTTTTAAATAATATAATCCACTCTTGTTGATATGATTTGATGATGTGACATTATCGTTTTGCATACTAAAATGTTGTTGATTTTGGTCAAAGGGAAATGAATTTTATAATTCATGTTTTGGGTTGGATACCAAGAATATTTAAATAAAGTCAATATCGAATGCTATTATTAATACTTCGAGTTAAAGTAACTTGGAAGGTGGCTTTCTATAAATTAAGTTATCGTTTTATTTTTCTAAACGCTAAAAATAGTAAAACCCACGAGCAAGATTAATTCGAAACGATTTCTTAACCTAATATAATTCATATACGTAATGTAATAAGGATATTGAAATTTGATCAAGTTTTTAACGATCAGATATAATTAGACAAAACAATTATTCTTAAAAAATAGTCAAACTGCATGTAAGTTGACTCAAACTATAACAACTCAAGTCCACCGCTAACTGATATTTGTTCTTTTTGGTTAGTTACGTTGTTAGCCTCACGATTTTAAAACACATAGAAAATGTACACTATTATAAAGAATGTTTCGTTTCCCTCTCCAACCGATGTGAGATCTCACAATCTACTTCCTTTGGGGGCCTAGCGTTCTCGATGGTGCACTGCCCAATGTTTGGCTATGATACCATTTGTAACAACTCAAATCCACCGCTAGTAGATATTGTTCGTTTTGGTACATATCGTCGTTACCTCATAATTTTAAAACGCGTATAGGGAGAAGTTTCCATACAGTGAGATCCCACATCGATTGAAGAAAAGAACCAATCATTCGTTATAAGGATGTGGAAACCTCTCTCTAACATACGTGTTTTAAAACCGTGAGATTAACAACGATACGTAACGAGTCAAAACAGACAATATCTACTAGAAATGAGCTTGAACTGTTACACGAACATTTTACAAATGTCAACCGTTAATTAAAATCATATAAAATTAACTTAAAAAGCGGATAATCCAATCATTCTAGATATAAATGAGAAGGCTCGTTGTCTTGTAGGAAAACATCACCAAATGTGGATTCCCCTTTGAAACTCATACAAGAATAGTTGGGTTGGGCCGGATCGTACCAGCCCAAACAAAACTACATTATAAAAGCCCATATCAGGCTCATCGGCCCAATCCTAAAGACCTGCCACGTGTTTTTCTCTCATTTTAATCAAAGCTGCCATTTTCCTCTTACTACTGTGACGCGTTTTAAACATCTCCTTAGTAGACACGTTATAAAACTGTGAGGCTGACGACGATACATAATGGACTAAAACAAACAATATCTACTCACGGTGGAGAGCAGTTACATATGATATCAAAGCCAGACACCATTCAATGTGTCATCAAGGACAGTGGCTCTCAAGAGAGGTGAATTGTGAGATCACACATTAGTTGGGGAGGAGAGTGAAAGATTCGTATAAGGGAGCGATAATCTCTCCCTTGTAGACGCATTTTAAAACCGTGAGGCCGACACCAATACATAATAGGCCAAACCCACTTCATGTTCGATAACTAAAACATGTCGTTTTTAGTTGCTTACCCTTTACTTCATACTCATGAATAGGGACCAAAGCAAATTCATTCCCCTTTTATTAGGAGTTATGAAGAGCTTCTAGCACCCAAGTTTCATTCTTTTTATGGTATTAAGGATTTAGATTAAATCATTATGTCGTAGGTTAATGTGGAATTCCTAAAAATCTACCAAACTCAACTAATTAATGAAACAAGATCACTAATTACATCATCACTTACTCTAAACCTAACTGTTCTATCAAACAATTCCAAGCTTTTGGTTCGCCCACTAATGGATTCCGCTTCATCTTCACCGTCCACGCACCTTCCTCTGATCGTCATCCAATTCTCACCGTCCGATTCCCACTTGATTTCCCATCGGAACATCGACAGCCGTCTGATTCTGTCGTCGTCCCATTCCTCTGTTTTCAGCTCACTTTGCGAATTCCAAACGCCTTGATCCAAGATACTTGTCGGAGAATTTGAATCTAATTCCTTGGATTCCTCGAACCACTCAGAATTCGTGTCCTCTAAGAATGGATGTTCAAGAAGCTGGCTCGCGCTCCAGCGTTCTGTTGGGTTTCTTCTCAAGCATTTTCCCAGAAAATCCTTCGCTTTCTCCGATAGAAAGCTTGGAATTTCCGGCGACTCGCCGGAATATCCTATCCGGTACAGTACTGAAACTGGGTCGCCGTCGGTTGGCCACGGTGGAGCACCGTTGACCATTTCGATTAAAGTACACCCAAGTGACCAAATGTCAGAGGAAATCCCCTGTTTTTCCCCACGTGCTACTTCCGGCGCCATGAACATCGGCGTTCCACCGATAGCCGCCGGTTCATTAACCCATTTCGAGCATCCGAAATCCGCAATCTTCAAACCATCTTCCCCGATTAAAATATTCTTAGCTTTAATATCACAATGCACCAAACCCCTTTTGTGCAAATACTCCAATCCTTTCACAATTTCACGCGTGTAGAATCCCGCCGCCGTCTCTTTAATCCAGCCGCCGCACCGGAGAATTTCATCGGCGAGTGTGCCGCCGGTGGCGTACTCCATGAAGAGATTATACATCAGCTTCCCATTCTCTCTGGTTACATCGAATCCCCTGTAGCTCACAATGGAAGGGTGGGACAAAGAAGAAAGAATCCTCTGCTCTGTTTTCAAGAACTCCGATTCGGGAAGCTCGGCGGACTTGACAGCAAAAACGTCTCCGGCAGGGGCGGCGGAGGCGAGGTAGACGGTGGCGGAGGAGCCGTGGCCGACGGCGGCGAGTCGGGTCCAGGTCATTGTAGAGACTCTTGGTGAAATTGGGACAAAGGGAGGGTTTTTATAGTTGGCATTGGGAATGCTGACTTGGCAGTCTACGTTTTTGTAGAGAGTTGACTATTTTGGTTTGAAAATTACACGTTTCGATTTTAGAGAATAGTTGTTGGTTCGCACGTGTGAACTCGAGTTCTGATTGGTTCAATGGACTGCACGTACGTTGGGAATTTGGTATATGAAGAATTGAAGTGACTTTAGATGGGAAAGTGGAAGATTTTAACCTAAACCCAAAACTCTAAATAAAAAAAAATAAAAAAAATTTATCATTAAAATTGTCGAGATCGAACATAGACCTAACAACCTGTGTTTTTTAGTTCGGTACGGAGATATTGTTGGTGACTCGAAAATAATGGATTCAAAGTACTTCTCGAGTGATTTCGTAGGTCTGTCATTCTCAGCTGGTGCGCATTCCTCGACTCAACATCGACATAGTCTCGTGCGCAACCTGTTGAGCTTCGAACCCTATTTATTTTTAAACTGTAAATACAGGAACGGGTTTAGAACGGATTTAGAAGAAAGTGTATTTGGTAATATATTTATTAGGTTGAATAATCCAAGGTCAACCATCAATTTGGACATGTTTTTTTTTGGCCAACCATTATGGAAGGCTTCAACTATTAGCCCACCTACTCTTCATTGATTTACACAAAATTAATAGATTTATTTCCCCTTTTAGAGTATCAAGATTTCAACTTTAAATAGAAGTTAAATTACATTTTTAGTACAAAATTTTAAATCATGAACCATGTCGGACTTATATGCATGTTCGTGAAAAAAAAAAACACGTAAAGAGAAATATTTTATTTAAAAAACTAATTAAAATATTTTATTCGGGATCTTAAGAAAAATAAAATATAATAGACATTTGAACGATCGTGATACTCTAAAAGCTAGGTTGACTTTAGTGCATCAAAGTCAAACCTAGGACCAAACTTATAATATATTAATTTTTTAGACTATCAGTAACCTGATTTGGGATTGTTCGAGCGGTAGGTCATAGTCGAATATGTAGGACGTTTCTCAAATTAATCTTACTTGAAAATGTTGGATGTTACAATTGACTCGGTAACGAGCGTAGCTCAAATTGTCAAATATTACTATTGGTCACACCTACGTGTATAAGAATAATTTAATAAAAGGAAAAAGTTACTTATATTTATTATTTATTTAGTACTTTTTGTCTTGTAATGAATTGACCAAACTTAATTATATAATTGATAAACCCTAAGTAAAGCAAACCAAATTAAAATTAAAATTAAAAATAAAAATAAAAGTAAATTTAAAAATAAAATTAAAAATAAAAATAAAATTAAAGGTGGGTATTGAATTAAGAGCAATAATTCACAAAATTTAGTACTTAATCATTATTACAACTTTGGAAAATCAAAGAAAATTAATTAAGAAGAGAGGGTGGAAGAAAATAAAAGTAATTAATGTGAAAAAAATGAAATTATTAGTGACGGCGGCGGTGGCGGCGGTTGTGACGGTGGTGGTGGTGGTTAGCTGCTGCAACTAAAAATTGGAGTAATTTCAAAAGCTAACAAACCCTAAATTTGGATGGTTTTTGATATTAGTTATGTTAGTTGGACCTAAGCAATATAATGCTTCCAATATCTTAATTAATGCGTGACTTTTAAGTATTCTTATTTTATTTTATTTTATTTTCCCATTGCTTTGCTTATTATTTTTTTTTTTTAATATTATAATTTTAAAAAGATTATAAAAGAAACGAGTCAATCAGGCTCGATGACTATAAGAAACAAAATGAAAGTCGGATTTGACCGAAAAAGAAACAATACTATAGATACTGTGGTCGAGAAAGAAGAATCTTTCTAAATCATTTCACGTCAACAGTACCTTTAGGCATCCTAAATATGTAAAACTCGGGTCAACTCGGTCAATGCTTATTCTTGTTCATTCTTGCTATAACAATTCCATTCACTGTTCCAATCTAGTGATTTGAATTGGAACGAGAAAATGGTAGAAATCAGAAAATAAAAAATAAAATTGTCAAAATAAAAGTCTATATGACATGATAACTCGATCAATCGGGACTACCCAACCCAAGNTTTTTTTTTTTTTTTTTTTTTTTTTTTTTTTTTTTCAGTTTGGGTTGGTTGAATTTTTTAAAAATAAAAAATTCAGTTCAGGTTGCGAGTTGACATTTTTTTTTAGTCTAGTCAACCGAATTAACTCGAAAATAGGGTTACAACCCAACCTTATCATACTCTTAAAATGTTAAGAATATTTAATATTTGTAACCAATGTTAGCGATGGTCTGTGACGTGTAAATATTTTATGTTTAAATTTTATGAAATTTTAATTATTAGTGTAACGTGCTTGGTAGCTAAATAAGATTATTTTAAACAATTAAAAAAAACAACGTGAAAATAGAAGATTGGATGATAAATTCTATTTGAATCGTTCCCGTCACTAATTCAATAAAAAATTAGAATATTAATATTTTATTTTCATAAAAATATTTTTTAAAGAAGGAATAAAATTAATTAAATTTAAATTTTGAAGATATTTTTATTAATTTAATTTTTTAATAAAATTATTAGGGAATTAAGAATAAAGGGAGAAGATTGGTTGGGAGTTAATAATTATTTAATTTTATATAAGTTGTTGCCAAACAATTTTATTGGTAGAATCTTTTGGTTTAAGTTGAAATTATACCACCAAACTCTCACCATTTACATTTATTTATGCCTTTGTCACGCTTACCTCAATCTTAACAAATAACACCAAACGCTCGGGATTCAGAATTTGGACTCGGACCTATGTGCCCTAGTATTTCCCTACATCTCTTACAACATGGTCACATTTCGGTGAAAACTATCCCCACAAATCAACGTGAGTCCTTCGAACATGTTTTGGTCTGTGTGTCCTTTAGTTTAGGAGATTTTTGAGTTAAGTAGCCATATTCGAGTAACTTACCGTGAATCTTTGGTAATAGCTCACGAACCCTATAAACAATCTTAGCTCACTCAAATGTGTAGGTGTTTGCTACACCTCGATGGCTCTAATGCTCATCCAATATCTTAGGAATAGGATCTCCGTCTTTATAGAGAGATGATTCTTCCTTAATACCTTACAGTTTTAGGTCTCAGTGTAACGTGTTAGCATATATCATGTTGTATGTAATTACACGTTGGACTCAACCATGAAGACACTTATCGGGTATTTTTAAAAAAGAAAGCTATGAAGCTACAAGGTGGGTTTGTAAAGCCCATATAACTATTTAAGGCCCAATTTTACAAATTTCAAACCCAACAAATGAGTATTTCATATCGATCAAGTTGTAGCGAAGACGTTATCTCTAGTGGTACGAAACCTTTTGAATATCAAAACGAAATCACGAAAGCTCAAGTGGATAATATATTAGCATCTCGAGGTCACTTGTAACAACCAAAACACACTGTTAGTAAATATTGTCCACTTTAGCACACTGTTAAGTATCGTTATCACAGCTAGTAGATATTGTTTGTTTTAACCCATTAAGTATCATTGTCACTGTTAGTAGATATTGTCCGCTTTTACCCATTAAGTATCATTGTCAGTCTCACAGTTTTAAAATCTGTCTATTAGGAGAGGTTTCCACGGCATTATAAGGAATGTTTCGTTTCCCTCTCCAACCAATGTGGAATCTCACATCACTGGTCCCTAACAGCTCAACCGTTCATCAAATTTTCAAGTTTAAAATAGAGTTTAGGTCGACCCGAAACTAAGAAATATGAGAAAATAGGAGAAAAGAAGTGTAGAAACTGACATTTGTGAGTGTATTATTAGGAGGCTTTAAAAAAGACAGTTGGAAGTTGACAAGAAGAAGGTTGCTTTCTGTAGCCTTCAAATGCTTATCTTTTACACAAGACTTAGTCTTCTTCTTATTAACGAGACGATTTGTTTGACTCCCTTTCATTGCCATTTGCTGCACGTAGTTCCATTCTTTTTATTAATACCTTTTTTTTTTTCCTTGTTCTTTTGCTTTCTTGGATCTACTCGGACATCATGTCGACTCGTAACGCTTAAACATTGATATCTATTTGATCTCTAGAACTTTAAAGTCTTTAGTCATGAATTGACATATTGGTATCATAGTTACAAATTGATCAAACTTTGAAGTTAGTTTCAATTTTGGCTGATTGGACCTTGATAGCCCAAGCGGCGCTATCAGATATTGTCTGTTTTAGCCCGTTATATATCGTCGTCAGCCTTACAGTTTTAAAACATGTCTACTAGGAAATGTTTCGTTCATCTCTCAAACCGATGTGGGATCTCATAATCCACCTCCTTGGGGGCCCAACGTCCTCATTGGCACACCATCTGATGTCTGGCTTTGATACCACTGTAACAGCTTAAGCCCATGGCTAGTAGCCCATTATGTATCGCTGTCAGCCTCACGATATTATTTTATCTCTTTTCTTCTCTAGCAAGCATTACTTTTGGTGTGATGGTGTTACTTTTGGTGTCGTCGTTTTGAGGTTCCTTTAGACATTGGAACAAGTGAGCAACCAAATCCAAAATAAGCGTTCATTTCATATCTAACTCGACCATTTCACATCCTAGGAATGGTCGAACCATTCAATCAAGTAGTGAATGTGAACAAAAACCCAAATGAACGACAACATTAAACAAAATTGGACAAACATGTTAACGACCACATCAAAGATATCGATAAGTCTAAGTCAACTAACGATCATCAATCAATCAAAATCATTTTTTTATACTTTTGAAACCGAAAAAGAATATATCCAAAGCGTGTGGAAAAAAGAATCGAGGGTTTGATATTATTAAAATAATAAAATATTTTTATATAATAAATCCTCAAGAACAAATCTATAGTTTAAATTTCTAACTACACCAAAAAAAAAAGAGTTCTTTTTATGGGTCTGAAAATTGGCAACAACCTTTGAATCATATTGTTGTTCTTGATGTTACTGTTGGGAGTTGCTTGTTGTGTTATTATCAACATTATTATTCCCATTCCCATTCCCATTCTCCTTTTGATGATGCGATCCGCCGATCAACGACGTCATCGCCGAAGCCAACGCTGCAATGAAATTCGGGTCGGAAGCGATCGCCGCACTCGCCGCGCTCAACGTGTCGGCCAATGGATTTTGCGACGGAGGAGGAGTAGCCGCTTCTATCTCCTTCGACATTTGGAGGCCGGAGAATTTTGATTGATTGTATAGGGCATGTCCAAAAATTTGTGGGAAGCTTTGAGTCGGACCGGCTGCGAACGGGATCGGGAAGTGACCCGGTGCGGGTCGTTGGAATAAAGGGTTCGGGGTTTGTGTTAGGTCTAATGTCACCGTCGGAAATGGGGCCGAGGCCGAGATTGTAGCCATGCTTGAAGAACATGGCAATAGGGTTCTTGCTAGAAAATTTGGGTTCATTAAACCGTCGGCACTTGACATGGAGCCTGATAGAAGCATTCTGGCCGCTGATGATGTTGTTGATGCCATTGCCATGGCGGCCGGCGGCAATGGATGGTTGTGGTTGCCTTCGTACGTTGTTATCAAAATTGTCTTGTCTTCAGCACATCTTTGTACCTATATGTATATATATAGAACCAAACATGTTTATTTCATATGATTAAGATTTGAAACCATAAAATGAACCAAACATGTTCTCGATAACGGTTTGATATTGTTCACTTTGAACATTAGCTTTCATATACTCATGATCACACGGTCTGATATTGCTCACTTTGAACATTAGGTCTCGTATACTCATGATCACACGGTCTGATATTGCTCACTTTGAACATTAGCTCTCGTATACTCATGATCACACGATCTGATATTGCTCACTTTGAACATTAGCTCTTGTGTACACATGATCACTCGTGAGTCTAGCTAATGTGAAGTTTTGTTTGCACTCAGAACAAATCTCAAGCTAACGATCTATAGTATATCAAAACATATCAATGAGATTTCAAACTTCAGATCTCTTGATCGATATTGCTCACTTTGAACATTAGCTCTCGTGTACTCATGATCACTCGTGAGTCTAGCTAATGTGAAGCTTTGTTTGCACTCGGAACAAATCTCAAGCTACCGATCTATAGTATATCAAAACATATCAATGAGATTTCAAACTTCAGATCTCTTGATCGAAAATATATGTCTTAAGTGATTGAGTTATACTGAGTATATAATCTATTGTTGATATAGAAGGGTATGACTTACTTGTTTTCGAACAGGGCAACCAGCGGCCATGGTGCATCGATAGTAAGCTCGAGGACAAGGGTTTCCCTTAGCCATTTTTTGTCCGTATTTTCGCCATTGACATCCGTCCGTGATCTAAACAGTTCAACCAAGCAAAAGTAAACAAAAGTTTCAATTTTTCGTTTGTTTTATCGAACTAATTAGGTTAAAATTGTCATACCATGGGAGCTTCCGATCTAGCTCGAACGGAGACTCGAGCTTTTCTCATAGTAGCTTCAGTTTGATCCACGTCTTTACCCGAGGACGAAGAAATGAATTTAGAAGCCTTGTTTGAACCCAAATTCGAACCTTGATCCGGGCTATGTCGTTTTGACGACGCCACTTCTCCGGTAGTACCCGGGGACCGATCACTCCTCCCTTCCGATGATGACATCGATGGCTCATCAATGTCCGCATTCGTAGCCAATCCAAGATCCATAAACTGCCTCGGCACCAGCTTATTACCATTATTCGCTCCGCCACCGCCGTGTCGGATCGTTTCTTGGTCGCCGGCCTTCTCGTCAGTTGAATCGCCGGCGTCGGCTGCCTTCTGGGTTTGAATTAGCGTTGTGAACTGCATCTGCAGCGATTGGTAATTGCTGGTGACTTGATTTAACGTGTCTTTTAACCGTTGATTCTCTGTGTTCACTCTCTCCAATTCAGCTTGAAGAACTGCTCTCTGATCGATCAATTACCATGATCATCACAAAATTCAATTAAAAAAACGAAGAAATTGAAAATTTGATCTGTTTTTTTTTCTCTGAATTCACCTCGTTTTTTGTTTTTGTGTCTTGTGGGTTCGATGAAATTCCATCGTCCACCATGGATTGATCGCTGCTGTAATTGGTGGTCAACAGATTCAACCCTGTCTGTAATTTCAAAAGAAAAAGAACAAAAAAAAATTCATAATTGAAATAAAAATCCCATTTTTTGAAATGGGTAATCGCTAAAATTCGACAAAAATTACCAGAAAATTCAGTGGGTGACCTACATTTACTTGAAATTCGAGCTTGGTGGGACTGAGGTTGTCGGAGGCACGGAGCTTGGAGTCAGCGGCGGAGATAAGAACGCGGGATTTATCATCGGCGGCGAAGAAGTTCATTTCGTCGAAGAGGGCGCGGTGGGAGTGGAAGAAGGGCGGTGGGGGAGGAGGAGAGGGAGGAGGAGAGGGGGGAGGAGAGGGAGGAGGTTCGTGGAGGGTGGAGTTGAGGTTGACCGGAAAGTGGAGGGTAGCGGTGGGGGGAGGAGGAGGAGGAGGAGAAGGGGCGGCGGCTTCCATGGCGGAGAGATGGTGGTTGTTTTGAGGGAGAGAATTGAGAATAGATCTGAATCAATGGAGAGTCCACTTCCTTTGGCCATAAATCTCTGAACACTTAAACACACACCTCTTTCAAACCGTTTCAATGGACTCGGCTATAATTTTGGAGGGTAAGACTTGACGAACAAGACCATACACTACTTNTTTTTTTTTTTTTTTTTTTTTTTTTTTTTTTTTTTTTTTTTTTAATTACTTCCTTTATTTATATATATATTAAATTTGACGTAACCATCCATCTTCCTAAAGGTGTGGAAACGAACCATTTCTTATAAAGGTGTGGAAACCTCTTCCTAACATACGCGTTTTAAAATCACGACGATACATAACGGCCCAAAATAGACAATATTTGCTAATGGTGGGTTTGAGCTATTGGAGCCAAGTTTCGGGTGGTGTGCTAGGACACTGGGCCCCAAGGAGGGTGGAGCCAAGTTTCGGGTGGTGTGCTAGGACACTGGGCCCCAAGGAGGGTGGATTGTGAGATCCCACATTGGTTGTAAAGACGAATATTCTTGATAAGAGTGTGGAGACCTCTTCTTGACACGTTTTAAAATCGTGAGACGGATGATGATATGTTCTACTAGCGTTGAGCTTGTATAAGATATTTCAATGTAATTAGCCATGATGTAAATATAATTTAATTCTCGTTTAATGTGATATCCATTGCTACTTGAATTTATATTAGGATCATTTGAATAATATTTTTTCACATATTTCTTGAAATTTATATTCAGTCACTCGAACTCTAATTAAAAAAATTCTTCCTATCCCCCATACATATTATATTAATAAATATAATTTCATAAAACTCAAATATTAAATATTTACAAGCACGATATATCAATAACATCGTAACAAATGTCAAGTTAATTTTTTTAATAATCTTAAAAGAAAATTGAGTTGGTCGGGTTCGCCTGACAAAAAAAAAAAAAAAAATCAACCCGTGAATGGATTTGTATTTTTAATTTTTAAAAAATTTAACCCAATTTAAATCCAACTAATTATTTAGTTAGATTTTTTTTTTAGGTTGAAAAATAATAATTAAGAAAATAAAATAATAATTTGGTTTACCAAGTCAGAGTGAGAAAGGGGTTCAGATGAGGTGGACAGAAGGAGACAGGGTTGACTTTATTGACTGGCGTTGGTCCCTATGTTTACTAAGTTTTTAATATAATTATTTTTTCTTTATTTTTAAATTTAATATGGCTAGATAATACCTTGGTATAATAAGACTTTTTATTTAATAAATTCACAACATATAGCTAAATAAATCAATTATAAGGGTACATTTACGAGTGGTTAATGGTAAGCAAAAGTGACCGTGACTTAGCTTTCTATAGATGCTTTCAATGACTCAATTAGGATTTCGGTTTGAAGCTCATATATACACTGCAACAAGCTCCTAGTACGCTTTCCTACGGAGATATTAGGGGATTGAAGAGAGAGTAGCTATTAGGAACTACCCTAAAACACGAACAGAAAGCTATCAATGGTACCTTGACGAAAAACAACCCGATAATTGGCCGAGAGCAAAACCCTTTTTTGGGTATTGATTGACTTTTAATACATAAGTCAGTGACCTCGAAGTGATTCGAAACATTTCAAACTCACTTCCAAATATGTCCTAAATGAGTTCATAAACTACAACAGCTAAGTGTTTTCACGACAAGAAGTAAATTGTTACAAATTTTGAAGTAGATAGATTAATGGTTACATGTTAAAGGCTAAGCACTAAATGATAATATGTTAAAGTTCAGAGACAAAATTATTACAAACGAACGGTTCGGGACCGTAGGAGTTCATAATTCAAACACATACAGAGACCATATTGTTCTATTCATGAACTTTCAACAAGCATACTCCACAAAGCAACACAATACAGAGACCATAGTGCTCAGGAATGCAAACAAGCTTATGTAATGAGCCATGAACTAGGAAGCTAATTAAGATAAAAGGGGGAATTGAACCGAAAACGAACCAGTTTAAGCAGAGAGGTATCGCGACATCCACGACTGGAAGCGAGACCATGCCAGTTCGACTGCGTTATCGTCCTCGTCGAGCATTCCCATGTTCTTCCTCCTCTTCACACCTTCTTCGGATCGGTTCATGAAAGCATGTCCACTTCCTTTATAGATATGAACCTCATGTGGAACTCCTGATTCTTTTAGCTTTTCCTCCAGTTTCTTGGCAGCCTGAAAAGAACTCGAGCTCATTATACTCCTTTATCTTGTATAATTGTATCACGTAAAACACCGGATCGCTACATATTCTTGTCAGCATATGTTAACCGAAGAGAAAACACGATGTGGATTTGAATAGCGAGATTCGGTAACGAGACCGTAACAACCAACAACACTGTATATCGAGCACTTGCAATGCCTTACTTCAAACACTGATTGTATCAGCTCAAGCCCACCGCTAGCAGAGGTTTCCACACCCTTATAAGGAATGTTTCGTTCCCCTATCCAACCGATGTGGGATCTCACAATTCACCCCCTTGGGGGCCCAGCGTCCTTGCTGGAACACCGCCTGGTGTCTGGCTCTGATACCATTTGTAACAGCCCAAGCCCACTGCTAGCAAATATTGTCCCCTTTAGTCCGTTACGTATCACCGTCAGCCTCATAGTTGGGAGATGTTTCCACACCCTTATAAGGAATGTTTCGTTCCCCTCTCCAACCGATGTGGGATTTCACAATTCACCCCCCTTGGGGGCCCAGCATCCTCGCTGGAACACCACCCGGTGTTTGGCTCTGATACCAATAGTAACAGTTCAAGCCCACCACTAGCAGATATTGTCCGCTTTGGCCCGTTTACGTATCGCTGTCATCCTCATGATTTTAAAACGCATCTACTAGGGAGAGATTTTCACACCCTTGTAAGGATTGATTTGTTCCCCTCTCCGACCGATGTGAGATCTCACATTTGGTAACGAGACTGTAGCAATCAACAACATTATGCATCGAGCACTTGCAATGCCTTAGCATATGATGGAGATACTTCTTAAGAGATGACATGGAAGAAAGAAAATGGAATATTAAAGGTTCTACCGTCAAGTCAGAGAAGCCAACAAAGGAATCGAGCTCGCCGAAGTGAGCTTGAACGGGTGCCTTAGCATGGGCAGGGTCTGCAAGCTCTGGTGAAGGGACTCCATAGAATGAAACAACGGCATCAACCTCAGGGATCAACACAGCACTTGCAATGGAGAGAGCACCCCCCATAC
Organism: Cucurbita pepo subsp. pepo; assembly: GCF_002806865.2. Lineage (NCBI taxonomy): Eukaryota > Viridiplantae > Streptophyta > Magnoliopsida > Cucurbitales > Cucurbitaceae > Cucurbita > Cucurbita pepo. Next base: position 7,088,529 of record NC_036641.1, on the reverse strand, counting down.
AGTATCCAGTTACACCAACCTAGCATGATCCAAGTTTATTATGAAGATTTTAGACAACAGTCCATTAGTATCCTAAACAGTATGTAGAATACCTTCTTGGAACCATTAGCCTTGAGCCAGTTGACTGAAGCATGTATATCCTTCACAGCACCTTGCCAATCAAGACCATCCATCAGATGTTGCGCCTCAGCGGCATCTAACCCAACCTTACCTCGATACAAACTGATATGAGAATTACACGAAACAAAATATTCATCAGTAGAATGCAGCAGAACTAAGTAAACGAATTGTATCATCGACATCATCGTCGTTGTCATTGTAAGGAGAAAAGACATCATACTCGGGAATAAGTGCTTTGAAACCAGAACCAAGCTCAGAGATCTTTACAGCATGATTCTTGACTTCATAATCCACTCCCCACCATTCTTGAAGCACAACAATTCCAGGGGCATCATCTCTCCCCACAATATAAGCATCAAATTCCTGCCCAAACAAAACAAAATTCGAAACCTGTGAGATCCCACGTCAGTTGGTGAGGCGAACGAATCATTCTTTAAAAGAGTGGAAACATCTTCCTAGTAGATGCGTTTTGAAAACTTTGAGCGGGAGCTCGAAAGAAAAAGCCCAAAAAGGACAATCTGCAAGTGGTAGGCTTGGGCTGTTACAAATGGTATCAGAGCTAGACATCAAGCGATATGCCAGCGAGGAGGTTGAACCCCGAAGGGGGGTGGACACCAGGTGGTGTGTTAGCAAGGACGTTGGGCCCAAAGGTGGGTGGATTGGGGGGACATCGCTTAGAGAAGGGGACAAGTGTCACCGGCACAAAGGGGGGTGGATTGTGAGATTCCACATCGGTTGGGGAGGAAAACGAAGCATTCTTTAGAAGGGTGTGGAAACCTCTCCCTAATAGACGCATTTTAAAAACCTTGAGGGGAAGCTCGAAAGGGAAAACTCCTCGGAAAAGTCCAAAAAGGACAATATCGGCTAGCGGTGAGCTTGGGGTGTTACAAAATTATTTAGGGAAAAGTTTTATGGATTCAAATTTCAATCCGCTAAACTTTTGAGGATTGTTGGGGGAGGAGTTCCATATTGACTGATTAAGGGGAAACATAGGTTTATAGGTAAGGAATGCATCACTATTGGTATGAGCCATTTTGGAGAAACCAAAAGCACAACCATTAGAGTTTATGCTCAAAGTAGACAATATCATACCATCGTAGAATTTCTTGACAATATCATACCATCGTAGAATTTCTTGACAATATCATACGATCGTAGAATTTCATGATTTCTAATGGAAACACCTTTCCATGAAGGAACAGAGCAAGGCAATGCTCATTTGATTCAAAGAAAGTACTAATTCATAGTGAACAACACAGACCATAATCTTTATCCAGAAACCCCTAAATCATCTAGAGTTTATCAGGCCATAGGGTTAACTCCCTTTATCCTCAAGAATCAAACCGACCCATTAAACAAAAACAGTGCCACAAATCTATTCCAAAGACCAAACAGCAAATAGAATCATACCCAGATAAAGAAACTAGCAATATATCAAATCAAACGCGAAAAACAAACCGAGGGAAAAGATCAAAGAGCAAAAAACGAAATGAACTCACAGTGCCCTCCCTCTGAATTTGGATCTTCTTGAAAGTGGAAGAGGCAGAAGCAGCCATGGAGAAACTGAGGAGCTCAGCTTGCGAACAGTGAAGAAGATCGTTGAGCCTTTGAGAAGTGACCCTGAAGGAGAACAGAAAGAGCGTGAAATTGATCGATGGGTTTTTCTTTTTATATGAAGTCAAACAGCTTAGCGGATGAGGCAGAAATGGGAAGTAACGAGTAAAGGCTAAAAGGGTCACTAAACGACGACGTTGTTTCGTTAACGTCCACCCCGGAAGATCATGACAATTGTGAGCGCCTAGCGGTGGGGATGCCACTCTCGACAGCGACATGAGGGTTCTTTGAAGAATCCTCCACTTGTTTAGTGTTATGCCATACTCCTCCGAGTGGCTACTGCAACTTCTTCAACGATTTATCAAGAACTCGACCAAAATCCAACAAATCCACGCCCTTTTAATCACCGATGATCATCTCTTGAACAAACCCCAAGCTCCCTTGAATCCAAAATGGATCAGTAGTCTTCTCTATAACGCTCTGATCAGAGGCTATTTGAGCTTCAATCGGCCTTGCTCCACGCTAATTCTCTACACCCAAATGCTTGCCCACCGCACTAAACCCAACGCTTATACTTTCCCCTCAATCATCAAATCCGCCACCATTTCTTCCCCTTTGCTGGGTAAATTGATCCACGCACATGCTGTCAAGATTGGCGTTGTGAGCGATCCGTTTGTGCTGACATCGTTCGTTAGCTTCTACGCGGAGCTTCGGGAATTGGGTAATGCACGTAAGGTGTTCGATGAAATTACTGACCCTTGTATTGTTGCGTTTAACTCTTTGCTTGATGCGTTTGTCAAAAATGGAGACATGGGCTCTGCTGTTTTGAAGTTTAGGTCCATGAAAAAGCGTGATGTGGTTTCTTGGACAAGTATTGTTCATGGGTTCTGGTGGAATGGGCGATTTCTTGAGGCGATTAGGTTCTTTGAGATGATGATGATGAATGGTGAAGTGAAGCCAAGTGAAGCTACGTATGTGAGTGTGCTTTCTTCTTGTGCTAATTTAGCTGCGGAGGGAGTTCTCTGTCGTGGGAAAGAAATTCATGCTTACATTATTAGAAACGAGGGTGAGCTGAGTGTGTTTATAGGGACTGCGTTGGTGGATTTTTATGGGAAAATGGGATTGTTGGGAAGTGCAAGAACAGTTTTTAACCAAATGAAGAACAGGGAGCTCTGCGTTTGGAATGCAATGATCTCTTCCTTATCCTCCAATGGCAGAGAAAGAGAAGCATTGGAGCTATTTGCTTCAATAAAAGCTGAAGGAATACGTCCTAACGAGGTTACATTTGTTGCGATTCTTACAGCGTGTGCTCGTGGCAAGCTCGTCGAATCGGGGCTGGAGCTATTCCGATCGATGTCAAACGATTTCTCGATTGTACCGATTGCTGAGCACTATGTCTGTATGGTTGATCTCTTAGGGAAGGCAGGGCTTTTGAGAGAGGCAACTGAATTCATCGAGTCCATGCCATTTCAGCCTGATGCTTCTGTTTTGGGAGCCCTTTTGAATGCTTGCAACATTCATGGAGCCACTGAACTGGGAAATGAAGTAGGAAGAAGATTGCTTGTGATGCAGCCACGACATTGCGGACGGTACGTGACTTTGGCGAGTATTAACGCCGGAGCGGAGAAATGGAGTCGGGCTGCAGTTATAAGACGAGTAATGGCAGATGCCGGTATTCAGAAAGCCCCAGCTTATAGTAGAGTAGATCCAATGCAAAATTTGGTGCCAATATCCTCCTCTTGACGTTGAGCTGCAAGGTATTTGTACATTAACTATCTATGCTTTGAGAATCTGAAGCATGAAATAGTAAAATGTACAAAACCAATCCAAGTTCATAGCTTTTACACATGGTTCAATCTGTTTTGCTTCCTTTAATGATGATTTTGGCTGTTCTTCCTTAGACCACCCAACCCCATTTATACAACCATAATAACATTTAGAATCTCATGATAAGGTCGAGGCCAACTCGAGCCAACCATAGCGAAGGTAATCAAGTGTCTCTACAATCTCATGAAATCATCACATGTAGAAGACAAGTGGTTGGGAGCCAAATCGAAAACGAAAAGCTAAAGCTTGAGAAGTTTGGATTCGATGAAGAGATTCAAACCGTGATAAGGTCGAGGTCAACCCGAGCCTAAAGGTAATCAAGCATCTCCACAACCTCATCAAATCATCACATGTAGAAGATAAGTGGTGGGGAGCCGAATTGAAAACGAAAGCTAAAACTTAAGAAGTTTGACATTGACATAGAGATTCACACCGTGATAAGGTCGAGGCCAACCCGAGCCAACCACAAGAAAGGTAATCAATCATCTCTACAACCTCATGAAATCATCACATATAGAATACTATTGGTGGGGAGCCAAATCGAAAATGAAAAGCTAAAGCTTGAGAAGTTTAGGATAGACAAATGATNTCCAGCTGTTCTAAGATAAAAAAGAGATCTTTTTCAATAAATTTGAGAAGAGGGGGTTAGATTTGGATACCCATTAAAAGTCTGATTCTTTTCTTTGTTTGTATTAAGAGATTCGTTCCAATCACCAGTTTATTTATTCCGCTATTCACTCTCAGTAAATCCTTTCCACTTTCTCCGATGGCAATTCAGGCGCGTTCTTGCGATCCCTCGCTCATCAAGCTTGGATTGGCTTTGATCGCCCTCTCTATCGCCGGCTACATTCTCGGCCCTCCTCTCTACTGGCATGTCAAGGAAGGTTTCGCCGTCGTTAGCCGCTCATCTTCTTCTTCCTCTTGCCCTCCTTGCTTCTGCGACTGCTCTTCTCAGCCCGTCATCTCAATTCCCGAAGGTAACTTCAAAATTTCTTCGTTCTAATTCTCAGATCCGATTAGATCTCATCTGGGTTTCATCTAATTTCGACGGAGATTCGTTAGTTTTGTAATTCGCTTGCTTAGATCTCGTGTTTTGGGGGTTTTCTTGTGGTTCCCTGTTCTTTGATTCTGATTATAATGTCGGTTTTATGTGATTCTAGGGTTTATGAATTTTGAAATGGTTTCTGTTTATGGATTGTAGTCTAATTGTTTATCTGATTATGTTTATCTGCAGAATTGAGGAACTCTACCTTTGCAGGTTAGTTTTACTTGAGAAATTTACTTTCTTTCTCAAGTGATTATAATGATTCTGCTTCCTCATGACTATTGAAACAATGTAAAAGATCTCAATATATGAACTCTTCTACTGATCATGAACTAGATTGCATTGTTCTAAGAGAGCCATTGGATGATGTTTCCTCCATTTATAGGTTCTTCAATATTTTCAGTAAAAATGCCTTTCGAGGTAGGCTCGCCTTGAGTTTTTCTTAGGTTGTAACCGTGAGATCCCATATCGGTTGGAGGATGCTGGGTCCTGAAGAGAGTGGATTGTGAGAGCCCACATTGGTTGGAGAGGGAAACGAAACATTCTTTCTAAGGGTGTAGAAACCTCTCACTAGCATACGCGTTTTAAATGCTTGAGAGGAAACTCGGAAGGGAAAACCCAAAGAGGACAATATCTGCTAGCGGTGGGCTTGGGCCGTTACGGTAACTCTTGAGTAGAAGGGTGAGGCTGAGTGCATGAAATGAAGTAGCAACATGAATGGATAAAGGAGCATGAATGATCTATCAATTTCTTTCTTAATACGTTTTAAAGTCAAGATTCATAAGTGCCTCTAGAAATAGTGTGCTATGGTAAATGTGAGGCCATAATCATGATGAACTTGAGTAGCTCGTAAGAAGCACGGACACTTTAATTTGGTTAATAATCACGATGAACTTGAGTAGCTCGAAAGAAGCACGGACACTTAAGTTTGGTTAATAACCATGATGAACTTGAGTAGCTTGTAAGAAGCACAGACACTTCAGTTTGGTTAATAATCATGATGAACACGAGTAACGATCCAATATTTAGGTGTGTGGTTTAGATTTTTCTTCTTTCAATTTCCATACTTCTTCCAACAAACTGTAAATACTCGTACATTTTGCAGATTGTGTTAAGCACGATCCAGAAGTGAGTCAAGACACAGAGAAGAACTTCGCAGACCTATTGTTAGAGGAGTTGAAGTTAAAGGAAGCCGAAGCCTCAGAAAGTCATCGTCGTGCTGATATGGCTCTGCTCGAGGCGAAGAAGATGACATCTCAGTATCAAAAAGAAGCAGACAAGTGCAATTCTGGGATGGAAACATGTGAAGAAGCAAGAGAGAAAGCTGAAGCAGTATTAGCTGCTCAGAAGAGACTAACAGCAACATGGGAGCAAAGGGCTCGCCAAAGGGGCTGGAAAGAAGGGGCTGCTAAGTCTCGTATTCAAAAACAAGGAAATATTCAAACTGCATAAAACAGCATCCAAGCAGAGTAACACTTCCTCCCGTCCTCGCCTTTCGTTTTTGTTTCATATATATATATAATTTTTTGGTAGCAACTTAAATTTCACTCGACGCCCTCGAATAGATCGGAATGAACTATTTCAGGTATCTTTAGAGAATCGAAATGTCAATTACCATTGTTTAGTTAAGTCTATGAAAATGTGCATTAGTTGAAAGCAACTAATGTATTGATAAAGTTATGTTACTCTCATTTGTTATCTTCTTTGTGGCCTAATGGCCTCGTTCGAAACAAAATCGAAAGTTCAAGAACATATGATACGTTGTTGCACCTTTTCATAGGCAATCCATAATTCTCAACTACATGAATTTACATATATGTTTGTCCAGAAAGAGATCAAATAAGAAAGTTATAAGGTTACACAGGCTTCCATGAGACGTGGGAATCGAGCGAAGATTATGGTGCTCGAGTCTACCTTCCCGACATTAAGTTGACGAGGGCTTGGTTTTCGTAGAACGAGCCAACATCCCAATCTTCTGTTGCGGAAGAAAGTGTCATGAGAGCAACCACAATGGATCTCATGCTTGGGCGTAGCTGTGGATTCTCATGTGTACATGCTCTGGCAAGTTGAGCCATCTGCAACCAAAACAAATCCATATTCTCACAATCACACATCAAGCATCAGTTTACGAGAAGCAATGGCAGAAAGGCGTGTTACATTTACCTTGAAAACCGAATCGAGCGGGTAGTTCTCTTTGAGTCTTGGGTCGACTAGTTTGTGTAGGTTCTCCTTTGCATCGGGTTGATTCAGTACATCTTCAAACTGCAAAATGCAGGATCATCATAAGTAATGCTATAAGGGATTTTGAGAGTGAGAACGAAAAATTGGTTAGAGTATCCACCAAAGCGACAAGGCCTTTTGACTCGTTAATCGCGCTGGCTCTGTTCGTCTTAACCACAGCTTCCTTGGCTGAAATAAGCTCGTAAAGAACGACACCAAAAGCATATACGTCGATCTTTGGAGAAACATCACCATATTGTGCATATCTGGAGGTGCAGTAGATATCAATCAAAGCGTTATAAGACACAAAACTAGCCAGAATCTATAAGTAGGAGCTGATTGAACCAGCTGAAAATAACTACCGAGTGATGAACACCTAGAAACTCGATTCTAAAACTTCCAACCAATGATCAACGAATAAGATACAATCAATGTGAGATCCCATATTGGTTGGAGAGGGGAACGAAACATTGTGGAAACCTCTCCCTAGTGGACGCATTTTAAAACCTTGAGGGAAGTGAAAGCCCAAAGAGGATAATATTGCTAGCGGTAGGCTTGGACTATTACAAATGGTATCATAGCCAGACACCAAGTAATGTGCCAGTGAGGATGTTGGGCCCCCAAAGGGGGTGGATTGTGAGATCCCACGTTGGTTGGAGAGGGTAACGAAACATTCTTTATAAAGATGTGAAAATCTCTCCCTAGTTGACGTGTTTTAAAACCTTGAGAGGAAGCCTGGAAGGAAAAAAATCCAAAGAGAATAATATTTGCTAGCAGTGGGTTTGGACTGTTCACTCCAACTAAAAACTGAGGCATAAAAAGGTCATCTTACTCGGGTGGCATATATCCAAATGTGCCCACAAGACGAGTGGGAAGAGACGAATTACCAACTTCAGTCAACTTGGTTAATCCGAAATCCGCAACCTGCATAAAATATGTTTCGAGTAAGAGATGCAAACCCGTGGTGGTTTAAACAGTTCAACATTACATTACTTGAGAGCTACCTTTCCATGAAAGTTCTTGTCAATCAATATATTGGCTGATTTGATATCACGATGAATATAAACGGGCACGGTGTGCTCATGGATATACTCAAGACCTCGAGCTGAATCAAGCGCGACTTGGACCCTAGTATGCCAGGGCAACGGATCCCGACCTGAAAACGTGACCGGTTATATCAAATTCTCCAAAAGCAGCACAATGAAAGTGAAGTTTTCTCTCCATTTTCACATGAACTCACCTGTGCCACGTAAATGTTGGCCTAAATTGCCATTCTCAATGAACTCATAGACTAGGAATAGAGAATTCTCAACACAATATCCTATCAAACGCACCTGCATTTAATCATCATTGGTAAATTTCAGAAACTTGAGATTAAGAATGATCATGTAAACAAGAAAAGGTGGATCGTTTCGTGGACGGCTTCCCTGTTTTACGAGTTCGAGTTTAATATGTGAAACGCATTCTGATAAATTTTGTATCATCGTTCTTACAAAAACATGTAAGTCTAGAAGTAGGCAGTAACGTACCAGGTTCAAGTGGTGAACGCGTGTTAGAACTTTAATTTCGGCGAGGAACTCCCTTGTAGCTTCCATATCCATCTTCTTTATTGCTGCTCTCTGTACAAAAATTGGTGAAGGGATGAAAGTAAGGTTAGGTTTGAAATGAGAATGTAATAGGAAGTCCAACAAGTGAAGGCACCTATATATTCATCTAATGAATAAAACCAGTAAATGCAACAAATGAAGCATATTAGATGTAACGGTGCAAGCCGAAGTCCACCACTAGCAGATATTGTCCTCTTTGGGCTTTCCCTCAAGGTTTCTAAAACGCGTCTGCAAGGGAGAGGTTTCTACACCCTTATAAAGAATGTTTCGTTCTCCTCCCAACCAATGTGGGATCTCACAATCCACCCCCTTCGGGTCCTCGCTGGCACTTGTTCCCTTCTCCAATCGATGTGGGACCCCCCAATCCACCCCCTTAGGGGCCCAGCGTCCTTGCTGGCACACTGCCTCGTGTCCACCCCCCTTGGAGCTCAGCCTCCTCACTAGCACATCGCCCGGTGTTCGGCTCTAATACTATTTGTAACAGCCCAAACCCACCGCTAGCAGATATTGTCCTTTTTGGGCTTTCCCTTTCGGGCTTCCCCTCAAGGTTCTCAAAACGCATCTACTACGGAGAGGTTTCCACACCCTTATAAAGAATGTTTCGTTCTCCTCCCCAACCAATGTAAAATCTCACCTTAGACGTACAATTTAGAGTCATAGAACTCAAAGATATAGCATCGAAGATGTTAAAGACGACGGGAGGTCAATAACGTCAGCATCACTCAACAGATTGAGTTATCTTTAAGCTACAAAACCAACTATAAAACTACCAGCACTTCCATAGTAGAATTTGAATGGAAACTTAAACTCATGAGCCATAGCCCCTCTAGGATGAACTGGGATAAACCAACAAACCTCTCCTCTGAGTTCTGCATAGTAAACCGATCCAAAGCCACCTTCACCGATTTTGTTCGCCAAACTAAAGTTATCGGTCGCCTTCGCAAGCTCTTCGTATGAGAATTCCACTGATTTTTCCACAGTAATATTTGTGACTGCAGCTATACCACCACCTCGACCATTCGATTCAGTAGATTTATCCATGGAACTTCCCGTCACGAGACCTAATACAACGGCGGATTTATAAAACGATAGTTATAAATCATCAGTCGTACCATTTTAAAACGACATTTGAAAGTTAAAAGAGTACCATGCCCATCTTGAGAAGATAAATCTTGGGAGGACACCAGCAATGTAGACCTTTTCGATTTCCTCCTTCGAACGACGATGTAAACGACGCCTGCTACAAGTAAGACCCCAAGAACTACACCAATAACTAAGCCAGCAATGGCTCCACCTGCAAGTCCTGATCATATACAAACAGAGAACAATAAGATTGAAGGAGCTTCAAGTTCCAATTCTAATAACTCAGACATGGCCATCAATGGCTTCTTTCCCTCAATCTCAAGATAATCATTTCAAGCCCATCTAAGAAAGACAAAGCACCTGTGCTGCAGAGAACAAAAGATTAAGAAAAGGGCTGTTGAGAAACCAGAAAAGTTGCACATATCTAACTCAAAAGGAACACAAACATAATGAAACTACCTTATGTTCAGAGGTGGGTAGCTGCGACTTTGATCTGCAAACAAGAAAATACTGTCACACAAGTTATCAAACATAGCCAGGGAGTCTCATATTGACTAATTTAGGGAATGATCATGGGTTTATAAGTAAGGAATACATCTCCATTGGTACGAGACCTTCTAGGAAAACCAAAAGCAAAGCCACGAGAGCTTAGGCTCAAAGTGGACAATATCATATCATTATGGAGAGTTGTGATTCCTAATATGGTATCAGAGTCATGCCCTAAACTTAGCCATGTCAACAGGATCCTCAAATGTCGAACAAAGAATTGTGAGCCTCGAAGGTGTAGTAAAAAAAAGACTCAAGTGTCAAACAAAGGGTGTACTTTGTTCGAAGTTCGAAGACTCCCGAGAAGGAGTCGAGCCTCGATTAAGGAGAGGCTGTTCGAGGGTTCCATAGGCCTTGGGGGAGTCTCTATGGTGTACTTTGTTCGAGGGGAGGATTGTTGAGAATTGTTGGGAGGGAGTCCCACGTTGGCTAGTTTAAGGAATGATCAAGGGTTTATAGGTAAGGAATACATCTTCATTGGTACAAGGCCATTTGGGAAAACCGAAAGCAAAGCCACGAGAGCTTAGGCTCAAAGTGGACAATATTATATCATTATGGTGAGTCGTGATTCCTAACACATAAACTACATGATTCTACCCAGCAAAAGATCATACCGAAAACAAGGGGAAGAAACTCACCTCTGCCTGGAATGAAGATCAAATTTCCTGCGCTGAAATTCACACCCTGATTGTACTGCTGCAGCAAATTCGAGCTGACATTCGTATCTCGTTCCAAATTAGCCCAACTATCATTTGATCCAAGTGGGTAAGTGATGAACAGCCCATAATCCTTGGAAACATCAGGATCCCCACAAGAACAGTTCACCACTACATTCAAAATTCCATCTATAGGAAGCCGACTAACATCAAAATTATTGAATCTCTGTAACATGTCCACCGTAGTCAAGCCCGCGTAGAATTTGGTCGCAATTTGATTGTAGCTATCTCCACTGTTAATCCTGTACTGAAACATATGACCCAGAAAAGCATCGTTAATACAGCCGCAGGAGAATGGAATGTTGATCCTATCGCCGCTAGTAATGGTGTCTTTGTTGGGAACTTTATCTCTGTTGTAGCTCACAATGGTATCAGGGGATTGCACGCCGAACAGATTGGATATCAAACTCAAATTGCTTCCCTGCCATACTAAATATGAACCCAAAGCTACATCGCATGTTCTAGGGCACTTTGAATCAGCACCCAGAAGAACAGATATCAAAACCAATAACAAAAACCCAAATCGGGAGTTCATTTGGATGAAACAAACCCCAAATCAAACCGATTGAAGAAAACCCAGTTGAGAAATTATGATTCTGAGAAGAAACAAGCCGATTTTCGCTTCGAAGAGAGCGCCTCGTTACGCCGTTGACTGAAAGGGTCTTGATATTTCACTGGGTTACGATTGTTTGAACTCTTGAGCTGGTAAAAAACGACGGCTAACATTTTTAACGAAGAATAGAATACAATATGGGTGACCCAATTGGGATGAAGCTTCCTGTGGTGATTAATGAAAGGGTCGTGAAGCTGGCGAAGTGCTGAAATGTTCTTGCGGGCTGTTAGTCAAGATGTTTGGAAGGAATTTGGGTCATGAGGGCAGCTGCTCTTTAGGCTGTTGCTGCAGTTATGGTGGGGGCTACACGCTTGGAAGTGGCAAAATTTGGCTCTTCCTCTTTGTGATTGTAACTTAGAACCGTCTCATCTTCTTCAATTCACCGTAGTGGCTCATCATGAATTCATGATAAATTATGCCCGCTAATGATCAGAGTTTGAATTTTGTCTAGTAATTTAGATTTTATTCAATGGGTCGTGTTTGATCGAATAAAGTTCAAATCTTTTACTCATGGTATAGATTCCACTGTTCCTCTGAGTTGTAGAGTGGATATTTAAATTGCAAAATTTCCATTCAATTGGAGAGAGTGACAAAACATTTCTTATATGTGAAAATCTCTCCCCAGTAAATGTGTTTTAAAACTGTGATAATATCTACTAGTTGTGAGCATAGGTTGTTATCAAAGTTAGACATCAAGCAGTGTGTTAGCGATGACGCGGGCCCCCAAGGGGTGAATAGTGAGATCTCACATTGGTGAGAGAAGAAAACGAAACATTCTTTGGGTGTGGAAACCTTTTTTTTTTAGACCGTGAGGCTGACGACAATAAGTTAAAGTAGACAATATTTGTTAGCGGTGAGGTTGAGCTACTACAAAAACATTTAACCTTTTTTTTTTTTACAAGAGATGAAATATCCGTTATCGAAAGAGTAACAATCATATTATATTATATTCTTCGTTAAAAATGTAAGTCGTTCGAGAATTCAAACAATATTTAGATGTAAACCTCCAACTTTACACGGTTTGAACTCTCTCAACATTCCTAGTAATCCCTAGCTCGTTTTTTGTACTGTTTTTTTTTATAGTTGAGCTATTTTGATGGATTGGAATGACAAGACGATTTATACTTCTGTGCAATATTATAATATGATTAATCTCAAACCCGTTACAGGAAGTGCATTGTGGCTCAACTTATATGGCCATGGAATAATATTTTGTAATTTCTTCCCAATAAATTAAATTAAAATGATATAATCCAATATTCTCTCACACATATTCTATTTATATTTAAAAATAATAATAACAAATAGTAGTAAAAATTAAACAAACAAACAAAATTATTATATTCTTAACATATCGTACCACATTTTAGACCACAATAGTGTTCGGGATAGCTCAAGAATCGTATGTGGTCGAAAAATATGATCCTTAGTCCATGTAAGGTAGAAGGCGAGGTGGCAAAACGAAGAATTAACTTGACATGCAATATAGAATTTTACACTGTTATAGTTAGACATGTTTATTTAATCTATAGGATCGAGCCTATAACGACCTAGATTCACCGCTAGGTGATATTGTCCTCTTTGAACTTTTCCTTTCGGGCTTTCCCTCAAGGAAGGTTTCCACACCCTTATAAATGGTGGTCGAGCATGTAATGACCCAGATTCACCGCTAGCAAATATTGTCCTCTTTGGGCTTTCCCTTTCGGGCTTTCCCTCAAGGCTTTAAAACGCGTCTCTAGGGGAAGGTTTTCACACCCTTATAAATGGTGGTTTGTTCTCCTCCCCAACCAATGTGGGACATCACATAGCCACAATGGGAACCCATCTCGAACTGGGTGGAGATTTCCCGTTTAAATGGGAATGAAGAATGGACTGAAGAGAGATTTCTCCCTGTTAGATAAATGAGTCTAAAGACGGAGATTATATTCTTGTCCCCGTCCCCATCCTAAAGAGAGACTTTTTAAATTTTATTTGCAACTCCAATCTTTGATAACACGAATGAATCACCACCAATTAATCAATTCTCCATAGGATATTCTCGCCCGTGTAATATGCATAACATGCTTTGATGCTTAAGTTAGTACTTAGACTGAAATCGTATAGAGTTGAGTTAAAATAATATTAAATATCTCGATAATAAAATAAGTACCAATCTTTATAAAGTTTCTTGTCGTCTCTCAGCAGATCCATATCGAACACGGTAGCAAGGATTCCATCGAGGGCCATAAGTACTCAACTCCATTAGAACTAAACACAACAATTTTAGAGAGTTCTTTAACTTGTGAGCTCTCACGAGGTCAACTCAAGAAAACTTCGTACCACATATTTTGTCACGTGGGTTTGACCTAAGTTTTCATGAAATTTATATAAGATATATATATATATTCGGTCAAACAGTTAAATGCTCGGATTTTCATCGTTCCATATTTTATCAACTCGTTTATAATTTTAATTATAATAATTTTCTTTTAATTAAACAAAAATTAATTCTCTTCTAGATTGAAATGCATTAATTTCAACTTTCATTATGTCGGCAATGTTTATGAAAGAAAAGAACTTTCCACTTTGACCATTTCAAACGAAGAATAAGAAGTAAATTGTTGTTTAAAGTGAGGGTATTTTCGTCTTTTTCTATTTAGAACGATGATTTGAATATCAATCAAATTAGCGTTTTCATTTATAGTCATCGTTATTAGGGTTTCATTGAATAAAACTACAATGTTTCTACTTTTGAGAATCCCGAGCCTCGTTATTTTGAAATTCGTGTTCGGGAAGTTGCATGCTTGAACATTCAAATTCAAATCGGGATTGATCACCTCGTTCGTGGGGTATTCAACATGAGTAAAAAACCGATCTTCTTTATCTCTTTTTCTTTGAAAGAAAGACCAATCTGACTCGTGAATTGGACTGACGGTATGAAAAATATTGAACCGTGAATAATCATCCATCACGATTATTGATCATCCACGACCAACTTCCACTTTACTCAACCCTAAAGGTTCATAATGGTCAAAGATCTCAACTTTTTTTTTCCAAACCGTTGCCCTTTTCTCAACTTGTTCATTATTACACTTCCTTCTCTCAAACTTCCATTTTTCCGTGTTCGAGTCGAACTTACGTTCTAATAATTCTAAAGTCATCAATTCTTCCTATTCAGATTATACGCTATTGAAATCGTGGTTGTTGCTTGTTTGCTTGCTAGTCTATGACATTATTTTCTTAAATCGATTTCCAAACGTTTTCTAAAACTTTCTCTTTTCCCATTTTCTAAAATCTTTTTTCAAGAACGGGACCTAGCCCAAGTTTTGACAAACGTTTTAAGCGGTTAAGAGAAATTCCAAAACGTCAAAATCTTAATACATTATATTTGCACAAACGTGTCCTCCAAAATCAAAACTAAACTTATATATATTTCAAGAGTTGGGTTGTTCGCCCATTAAAGCGGTACGTGAGCTAAGTTTAGAACATCGTGAGACAGTTCAGTCCATCTTCGATGTGGGTGTACAGAAAGAGCTAAAGGAACCCGTCCATGACTTAACATCAGTAGAATGCTACCTTCAGTTCCGTACGTTCGAAAAAGATGTGTGTTTTTATTTAATTTTATTTTGGGCAATATATTAAAATATGTAAAAAGAATATTCAACTTTTTGGAGGGATTTTTTAAGTTCAACAAAGGAATCATTTAGGGTACGAAAGTACTCAATAAACCCACTAACCAAAATGGGAACCAAGGTTTCTGAACCACTTCAGTTTTCTTTCCACCTTTTTACTAAAACCTTGGTCAACCAATGCCTGCTCTCCACGTGGCATCGCCTTCATGCTCCTCAAATTACCATTTTACCCTCTATCGGCTCCGTTCTATTTTCTTTCGTTTAGGTTGGACTACCATAAGGTCTAAATCGAAACTAAACACAAATTATGTACTAAGGCTATATCATACGAAGCTGGACTCGAATGTGAATTTAGGGTTAGGATGTGTTACCTTTTTTAGTGTAACTCGTGTTCGAGAGAAAATGGGGTTTCCATAATAAGATACGTAAACCATAAGAAATCGGTGGTTTAACCTTCTGAGACGAGTATGTTTTTAATTGAGCACTTGTGCCTAACCAAACATGTAGGGTTCTTGAAAATTTCGTATGACGCTCGTTTAACAGTGCGTCGGGTACGATGTACAGATTCAATCACTACATAATCAATCGTTACGAGCTGAAATACGTGCAATTTCGGAACATTCAATGACATTCAGTGAATGTTAATAACGTAATCAATGGATACAGAATTAGCTCGATGATTCAACGTTACTTTCTTTATTATAAAAAAATTAACCGACGGTGTTTTAGAATATAAGCATCGGCTTAGCGATCATCATGTGTTTGATTAATTTCCCCCTTAATCAAGTGTGTTGGCATATCAAATCTTTGACTTTTTTCCTTTTTTTTTTTAATGACTAAACTACCTCCCATCCGTCTTGATTCCTCACGTTAAATCAAATGGCAAGACCTCGTAATTTTACTCCTAAAACAAGGGTATTTTCGTCTTTTTCCGCTTCCTTCCTTTCGATTTACTTTTTCATGTTAGTCAGTGAGTGTTTAATCCTCTACATGTCGCTTCACAATTCAATGATGTGACCCCACATCATGTCTCTCAAACCAAACCCCCAATTTCCACGGTCCAGATTAACTCATCAAAACTCCATTCAACGGCTGAGATCAGTCAAAAACAAATTTTAAATGTTTACGTATACACCGGAACAAAACCCCCCTCACTGGTCTTATATATCACAAATCTGGACGGCTGAAAATTCAAACATTTTTATTTCACCATTTTTCTAACATGACTCATTTCCACCTCCGCCTCCTCCTCGCCATTCTTCTTCTCCTCCTCACTCCGACCACCGCCGCCACCGCCACCACCGCCACCACCGCCGCATCCGCCGCCGTCCGGCCAAGGATTTCGTTGAGAAAACAAGTGACTTTCCGGCCATCTTCGCCGTCGACAACCAAACCCATAGACTTCGAAGATCAGAAGCGAAGAGTCCCCACAGGTTCGAATCCTCTACACAACAAACGGTGATGATTATTTCACAAGCTTCTCAAATTAAAAGTATTAATTTTTTTTTTAATTTTTAAAAATTATTTTCTTGATAGATATTAATCTATAAAAAAATTTGTAAGAAAACCCATGTAGAAAATTTTTGTATTATTATTATTATTATTTTTGTATATTAAATAAATAGAGAAATTTTCATCATTATAATTATAACTCTTCCTGCTTTACTTACGTGGAATTATTACTCTTTAACATCATCATCGTGATTGCATGTAGAAAATGTCTTTCTCAAGCTATCTCATCTTTCTTTCTCTTCAAATGGTAAAAAAAAAGTAACATAAAGTCGAGCCATGCATGTTCGTTAAACTCTCGAGATCGATCGAACCATTGACTTTTGAATGTAATCATAATAGCTCAAGCCTACGGTTAGTAAACATTGTCTGCTTTGATCCGTTACATATCACCGTCAGTCTCACTGTTATAAAAACTCGTCTGTTAGGGAGAGGTTTTCACACCCTTGTAAAAAAATGTTTTGTTGCTCTCTCTAATATGGGATCTCACGGTGTGGAAACCTCACCCTAACAAAAGGGTTTCAAAACCGTGAGGGCAATGACGATATATAATGGGTCAAAGTGGATGATATGTAATGGGCTGTTACAAATAGTATAGAGTCAGATATTGAGTGGTGTGCCAACGAGGACGCTGACCTTCAAGAAGGATGGATGGTGAGATCTCATATCGGTTGAACAGGGGAACTAAGTATTCCTTACAAGGGGGTGGAAACCTTTCCCTGACATGTTTTAAAATTGTGAGACTGACAATGATACGTAATAAGCCAAAGCAAACATATATCTACTGGCGGTGAGCTTGGACTGTTACAGTAATTGTTGTCTTACGCAACTAGTTATGAACCCGAGGGTTTATTTAGCGATTTCCCAATCCGCCATTAATGTAAGAAAACCTGCAACTTTTAATGCTGAAATTGAATACCCTTAATTTCCCACAACAACCATGCAATTAAATACCCATCTTCTTCATCCATAATCATAGCCATCGATGGTTCAGAGGGAATAAAATGTATGTTGGGCGTATGAATCTCTAAAAGATCTCAGCTTTTTCATTAAGGTTACCAAAATAGGGCTAAGCTTAAAGCCTTCATATATCAAAGACATCAACTTTGTCATTAAAAGCTATAAAACTAGGCTAAGGTTGAAGCCTTAGGTATGACAATAGAGCTCATTTAATAGATTCGAGAACTTAAACCCGAAACCCGAAACCCTAATTTCTCTCTCTTGCATCTCGTAGTGCAAAATTAGTCGAGAACGACATGTTTGACGAGTAATCAACTTTACTAATAAAAGGGTCATTTGGTTTCGTCATTTCTTGGTGATTTAGTAGCTGACGTTGTGTGAGATTCCACATCGGTTGGAGAGAAAAGCGAAGCATTCCTTGTAAGATCCCACATCAGTAGTTGACGAGTAATCAACTTTACTAATAAAGGGTCATTTGGTTTCGTCATTTGTCGACGTTATGTGAGATCTCACATCGGTTGGAGAGAAGAACGAAGCATCCCTTATAAGGGTGTGGAAACCTTTCACTAATAGATGCATTTTAAAATCATGAGGCTGATGACGATATGTAACGAGTCAAAACGAACAATATCTACTTTATCTATAAGATTGAAAGGAATAATCTCGAGTTTAGAGTCGGAATTTAGTGAGTGAAGTGGTGGAAGTGGTGGGAATGGTCCACAACCAGGCTTTTCTCCTCTTCTTTTTGTGTTGAGGATGTGTGTATATGCGCGCATGTAAAACTCAACTCATTCGAGCAAATTATTGTGTGGTTGAATAGAATTTTATCATCTTTTTGTACCCATAAGTCAAATGAGGGAATGCCATTATAAGATCCTTTTTCAATCTTTCACCAAATCCTTTTCGGGTTTTGTTAATAAGTAACTTTCGTTTAACTTTCAGCCTTGCGATCGTATTCTTCACGATCCTGTTCATGAAGTGTTAACATTCGTCAATCGCTGATCAATATCGTTTATAGTTGAGACTAGGACAGTATATCTAATCATCTTCAAGCCTCCAGCTTTCGACACTAAAGTTAAACCTAATAACTAAAAGTTGACATATTTACAACCCAACCCGACTCGAAAAATAGAGAGTTAGGTTGAATTAGATTGTCGGGTTGTTCTTTTTTTAAAAAAATTATTTGTAAAAAATTATACTTATTTACAATACATTTACGTTAATAACTAAAATCTTATAAAACTCAAATATCTAATATTAACGAGTCACAACACATCACTAACATCAGTCACACACTCAAAATATCTTAAAAGTAGGGTAAGGTTGAGTTAGGTTGCAACCCTATTTATAAGTTGTCTGATCAAAAAACGGATAATTCACAAACCTATCCGAAACAGAAATCTAACCCAAATCAACCTTGATGGTTTGAATTAGTTGGTCGAGGTTTGTCGGATTCTTGAGTCACATGAACATCCCTATTAAATTTTCACTGCTCTCTTACATATTTCTATTTTTTTACGACAAAATAAAAAATAAAAAACCTCCATTTTTTCTTTGAATATATAATTTTTTTATTAAAATAAAAAAAAAAAACATTACGGTAATCTTCATCTTCAAGCCCAAGAAAAGATGAGATATTTTTGTGGTGCTTGTCCTCCAAGAAGAACAAATTTGGACTTTTCAACATTTTAATTATTAATTAATTAATTAATTAATTAATAGGTGTTAATATTGACCATTAAGCTTTTTCCTTTTATTTTTATTTTTATTTATTGACATTTTAGAGAGAGAAAACGAGTATTAAACAAATATGTAATAATCTTTAAAATAAATATAAATATTAAATTAATAATTAATAATTAATAAATACTTTTATTTACATAATGCAATTATTTTTTTTAATATTATCATTTAAAAAGATTAAAAAAAATCCATGAGGACTAAAAACGTAAATTTAACAATAAATAAATAAATTAGAATACTATAAATACAGCTGTACTGCCACATCACCCGCCATTAGACCAACGGAAATTTGAAAAATTAGCACACGCAAAAGAGGGAACGATGAGTTTTTTGGCCGGAAGATTGGCCGGGAAGGAGGCGGCATACTTCATTCAGGAATCGAAACAAGCGGTCGGCCGCCTTGCTCAGAAGAACGCCGCCCAGAAACCACCGGCACAACCACCGTCTTCGGCCCGGAAACCACCGGACGGTGAATCTCAAGCCGACATTCTTCCAGAGGTTTTGAGGCACTCTCTGCCATCTAAAATCTTCAGGGAGGAATCGGTGAACTCCAATGGATCCTTCTCTACTTCGAAATGGGTTCTTCCTTCTAACCCTAATTATCGGTCTGTATCTTTGGATGCTCTGAACCCTCTTAGGGCTTTTCTCTCACTTCCCCAGGTTACGTTCGGCCCCAAAAGGTTCGTTTCTGAAGTGGATTAGGGTTTAAGCTTTGATTGAATGAACTGGATTTATTTGCTTCATTTGTTCTGGATATTGAGAAAAAATTTGGTTTCTGGGACTCTGTATAGCCATTTACTTTGAATTGAACATACAGTAGGTGGCGCTGGATTCTTCTGTATCTTTTGTTGTCTGATTCCTGGTTTGTCTAATAGGTAGTGCGTTTTGAGTTGTGGTTATTGAAGCAGGATGTCAATCCTATAATGATTCTGAGGTGGGATCGCACCATCTACTCTCTTCGAGCCTCAACATCCTCGTTGACACTCGTTCCCTTCTCCAATCGATGTGGGATCCTCCAATCCACCCTTCTTTAGGGCCCAACGTCCTTGCTGACACACCACCTCGTGTCCACTCCCCCTTCAAAGCTCAACCTCCTCGTTGAAACATCGCCCGGTGTTTGGATTTATGGCTCTGATATCATTTGTAACAACACAATTCCATCGCTAGCAGAGAGCTTTCCCCTCATTGTTTTAAAACATGTCTACTAGAGAGCGATCTTCGTACCCTTATAAAGAATGTTTCGTTCTCTTCCCTAACTGATGTGGGATCTCACCATTCACCCCCTTCGGGACCTAGCGTACTCGCTGGTACTCGTTCCCTTCTCCAATCAATGTGGGACCCCCCAATCCACCCCTTTTGGGGCTCAATGTCTTTGCTGGCACACCGACTTATGTCCACTCCCTCTTTGGAGTTCAGCCTCTTCGTTGGCACACCGCCTCATGTTCACCCCCTTTGGGGCTCAACCTCCTCGCTAGCATATCACCTGATGTCTGACTCTTATACCATTTGTAACAGCTCAAGCCCACCACTAGCAAATATTGTCTTCTTTGAGCTTTCCCTTCTGGACTTTCCCCAAAAGTTTTAAAACGCGTCGGCTAGGAAAAGGTTTCCACACCCTTATAAAGAATGTTTCGTTCTCCTCCCAACCAATACGGGAACTCACAGTTCGTAACACTTACTGGTATGGCTTTGAGGAAGATAGGAGAGTTTTGGTGGCTGTGGGACACAACTAAGTTCAATGCTTCCCAGTGTCATTATCTAAAGAATTCGATAACAACAACCTTTTTCTCTTATCTTCAGGTGGGAATTGCCCCAATATGAAAACTCAGTAGTGGCCTCAACAGCTAACGACTTAAGAACCGACAAGCACACCTCTATTAATCCTAAGAAGTTGAAGGCTGCTGCTGAAGGCCTTACAAATGGTAACCCTCCAAATGAAACAACTCTGTTTCTCTATCTCTCATCCTAATCAGTAGAGCTTTGGTTTCCCATGTAGTTGGAAAGGCATTTGGTGTATCTACTGCGCTTGTCTTTGGTGGCTCCACCTTCATCTTTGGGTTCACCATGTCCAAGCTAGACCTCAACAATGTAAACATGGATTCAACCTCTTATCTCTTCATAATCTTCGTATATGCACATATATTTCCATTAAACTCGGGTCGTGGAAACGTCGTTTTCGCAGGCCGATGAGATTCAACAAAAAGGAAGAAGCATGATTGAACCAAAGATAGGGATGGTTAGAGAGCAACTAGCTCCCCTCAAAGTCTGGGTATGTCATTATCATTTGTGATCCACACAGCACTCTCCCCTGTTGCGTGTTCGTTATCTAACCAGGGTTGTTTTTCGAGTTTTAGGCTGATGATATGTCGAAGAAATGGCATGTGGACAGAAATGAAGATATCAAAGAGAAGCCTCTCATAAAGGAACTCTCAAAGATTTTGGGTTCTAAGACTCCCAACTGAACTGTATAATTTTTCTTGACCTTCTGTTGTTTATCTTGTATGTCTGTAAATGACAAGTGTAGAATGCCACTGCTTGCTAGCTAAGTTTATATAGATGTTCCATGTTGATTTTATGCCTGAGGTTGAAAATATAAGACGTCCCATGTTCTTGTCTCTTTCTCGTACTTGTTTAATTTAAACCATCTCTATACACCGCTCGAATCCACCGTTAGTAAATATTGTCCTCTTTGTCTTTCCCTTTTGAGCTTTCCCTCAAGGTTTTAAAACTCGTCTGTTAAGGAGAGCTTTCCACACTCTTATAAAAAAAAATGTTTCGTTCCCCTCTCCAACCGATGTGGATCACACAATTCCTCTTTCGGGGCTTAGTGTCCTCGCTAGTACTCGTTCCTTTCTCCCTTCGATGTGGGATCTGTTGAGGATTATTGGGAGTGAGTCCTACATTGGTTAATTTAGTGGAAGACCATGGGTTTATAAGATAGGAATACTATCCCCAGGCCTTTTGGGGAAGCCCAAAGCAAGGCCACGAGAGCTTATGCTCAAAGTGGACAATATCATACCATTGTGGAGAGTCGTGATTCCTAACAGGATCTCACAATCCACCCCCTTTGGGTCTCGTGGAACACTACTCAGTGTCTAGCTCTAATACCATTTGTCACACCCCAAGCCAACTGCGAGTATATATTATTCTCTTTAGGCTTTTCCTTCTGGACTTTCACTCGTGGGGTTTAAAACAGAGTGTTAGGGAGAGGTTTCCACATCCTTATAAAGAATACTTCGTTCCCCTCTCTATCAGAAATAATGTAATCGAGCAGAAGGGTTACCTGGGTTCGAGAAGAGGCGACTACTCTTGAATTCTTGGGTTCGAGAAGGGTTACCTGGGTTATGGGGCTCGCCTACTCTTGGTCTATGAAACAACGATCTTCCTTTTGGTGTTCGCAGGCCAAAGATTGTGCGGTCTGAGATGAACAAAGACCATGGCTGTGGAATTAGAAGATGGTCTATTAATTAAACTTTTAATTTTATAATTATAATCTTTTAATTTTGTGTAATTTTAAAAAATATTTAATAAATCAAAATTTTAAAAATTTATTAGACTAGTGATAATTATTTATTATTTATTTTTAATTTTTAAAATTAATCCTATAAACACATTATTTTAAAAAAAGGATTTCTAGAAATAATTTGGAAACTGGTAGTCCCGGTTTCCGGTGAAAACTTCCCGCCACTGACGTGGAAAAGCTGAGCCATTCTGTCGAATTGGATAAACCTTCGCTCGAGGGTTTTAGGGATTGCTTCGACCCTGTAACTTGAATCGTCTTCATTTCTTCAAATTCGCAGGTAATTATCCAAATTTTCTTTATGTTTCTGATTACACTAGTTTGTTATCTTACCTGCGTTGGTAATCTAGCAATTGATGGAGTTGGAGTTTTGGAGTATGTTCCATTGATGGATTAAGTTTCCCGTTTCTCCGGGTGGAGGATTTTATCCATCTTTGGAATTCTTAGAATCCAGGATAGTTCCTTGTGAATTTCTTTTTCTCCGCAACTAATTTTTCTGTGCCGATTCAGTTTGATATTGATTCTTATATGCATTCTTTAAACTCTCTATGGTTTTGGTTTGGGGGAATCGTAGGAGAAGGAGAATTTTCGGTGATGGGAAATAGCCATTTCTGCTTACTTGAGATTGAACTTGTGTGGTTATTTTAGTGGAATCTGATGCAACTGAAGAAATTTCCGGTGGGAAAATTTGTTCATCAATGCACTGATTCATATAAAAACACGTCTCTCTAGGATTGTGACTGCCTTTCTTAAACCTGGTTGTTGGAGATTTTTTACTTTAACTATCAATAATGAAAGTTTCGTCGGTCTGGAATGACACCATAAAGGATCAATTAGATGTTAGAAATTCTGTATGAATACCCAGAAATAGAACAGAGAAAATTCACGAAGACTGAGAGAGCCCAAGTGCAAATGAGCTTACAAATTAAGTAAATAGTTAAGGTTTTGGAGTAATTTTGGTAGCTTCTACATGTGGAACACTTTAACACCTCAAAATTTGTATTGATCCTTGCAGATCTTCAGAACAACCACTTGGGCTTCTTTAACTTTTCTTGAAGGTAGTATTTATATAGTGTCAAGCATGGCGAGTATGCTTGCTGCTCCTACAATGGCGACATTCCGTGTGAATATAGGGAGCAAGAACCATACAAAGTTGAATTCTACCATCAAGGGATCTCTCAAAATTAGGGCTATGCGCATAGAGAAACCTCTTGAGGAGTTATACAATGTGAGAGTTGAACGTAAGGTATCAGAGGAACGGCTTTCCCAGCTAGGAATTTCGAGGTGGTCGACATGGAAGACAGGGAAGTGCAAATTGCCATGGGACTGGCAAGCAGATCAACTGGTTTACATTGAGGAAGGTGAAGTGAGAGTAGTTCCTGAGGGGAGCAAGCAGTACATGAGTTTCGTGGCTGGTGACCTCGTTCGTTACCCAAAGTGGTTCGAAGCTGACCTTTTTTTCAATGGACCGTATCAAGAGCGTTACTGTTTCAAAGCATATGGTGATGACTACTAGTCGTTGCATCACCCACGAAAAGTTTCAGTTTCTTGTTTCTAGACTGCCCTCAGTTCTCTTTTTGCTGGAAATATGTTTCATGAACATTTTCTTGCAGTTTGTGCTCATGGCTTGCCCCAAATCAGTAGCTTCTTAGAGGCTCTCTCCTTGTTGTTATGATTCTTGAAATCCTTTGGAAGATTATGCTTGGAGAGGCAGATTTGCATGAACAGCAATGTAACAATGTTGAATTGGCATTTAACTGGATATTCGATTAGAAACTCGGTTGTTGTAACTTCAGAGTCTACGAGTTCCTTCGGGATCTTCATTTTAATTGTTGAGATCAAAAGATGAAGAGATTTTATTTTTCATGAATTATTTCTTAGATGGGGATCAGACAATCGACTTTTGAAATCGTAAATTTAATGTCAATTGAGTATATGTATCAACCAGATTATCACGTTGAGACCTACCAGTGCATGGTAGGTTGTGTCGAGTCAAATCAGCTCTATTTTTTGTCTCTGATCGATACCAATTTAGCTGTTCGATCAAGCGTAGACGCTTATAACTCACAGATCTGTAGATGCTTATATAGTGTACCTTAAGGGGCTGCTGGATCAGGCGTAGATGCTTATACTATAGTGTACCTTTGCTAGAATAAGGATCAAAGTAGATGATTCAGCTCATTATCTCAACTAGCATGATTTCAATTGCTAAATCTTTTGCAGGCTCTTTTGAATAATGCTACTGAATAATGCTACTGTGGAGACGGATGATCCTGATTTGCGTGATCGTGCGTATATCTATTGGCGTCTCCTATCGACTGATCCAGAGGTTGTGTTCCAAAACATGTCTCAAGGTCCTCCAATCTCACTTCTGCAGGTAGCTGTGAAGAACAATCAGCAGCCAGTGTGGTTACTTCCGTGATAAATTTTCTATGAACATTTTCTTCGCCGAGGATGGGACAATGGAGCGTACGAACTTTCTCGAGGTAAAAAATGATATAGAAACAGTAGAATGCACACTTCAACTGTTCAACCTTCTCTGTGCCATTGTCGACCGACTGGCTACGACGAAAATGTTCTTCATTGCGAAAAGGAAGCATGCAAACCAGGATGTTTTCTACTTCTCTACAAAATTCCTCAGAGGAATCCCTTTGTTGATTGAAATGTGCCATCAAAACTCCCAACATTGATATGGATCCACTCTTCTTTGAAGCCTTAGAGACCCTTCTCAAGGAATGATCCCAAGTGTGTGTTCTTCATGTTCTTCTTTAACATTTTTTTTTTTTTTTTTTTCCTTCAGTATATGCAAATCCATGCTGGGTATCCTCTTAGGTCGAGTAATCGATCATTCTTTGTTAATACATTAACATCAACTTAATAGAAAGATTAATTGTATTAGTATCGATTTTATACTTCCCAAACAATGGCAATTGCTATTTATTTACAACTCGAGACTTATGGTTAAATTACAAATTCAGCCCATTTTATTCTTATAGTTTGATAGACTAACAGAGGTTAATAATAACGTTTAAAACGATAGACTAGATTAGAATAAAGCTGTAGCTGAACAGAGTAATTCCCAGATTTGTGGTAGTTTCGACCATTTTTCTTAATTCCGATGATAAGGGTCGTCTCGAGTTTACCAGTAGATCAGTAATAGAAAGAGAACGTGGACACAGATAAAAGGCACATGAATGTATATATAAAATTTACCCATAGAAGAACGAATTAAATTCATGTTCTTACTCGAATATTCACCAAGTTTCTTTGGATGGTGAGAATTGGGGATGAGAGATCATAAATAGAGAATGAGAATGTGCTATCAAAGTTGGTGAGGAATTTCAGAGCTCAATGGCGGCTATATAACGGCTGCATTGCCTGGAAATGGAAGTCAACAACATAATCAAATCTGTCCAGTGCACCATTTTACCTAGAAAATGCTTCATGACCATGGCCAATCTTATCTAGAAGAGGAACAATGTGATCAGATCAGAAGGAAGGAGCAAGCTTTTGTGCATTGTCCAAACACAAATCACAAAGTTAGCAACACTTTATAGCTGCCATGGACGAACCAACCAACCTCCATACTCTTCTGGCTTCAAGATCCAAGCACCACCTGCAATATAAGAAGCATAGCAGCAATCTAACATTCTTTCATGGATGCGGCTGTAAAAAGATGCCACTGCTAGACCGAGCTCGCTCCAAACAACCCATCATTGTCCTTTCTCTTCACCAAAAAGGCGAAACTAGAAAAAATAATAATGAAGGGGAGCTTGGAACAGTTCAATATACTCTGAAGAAAAGCCAGAACTAAGCAAATTACAACAAATCCAGACACTTTCTGTCCTACGTCTTTCTACTTCCGTGCAAATGTTTCTCAAAGTTAAGCACTTAAATAAATTAACCGCAGTTTTTCGCATCGTGCAGCCACGACTACAAACACAGATCACAGTATTGCCCCGCTGGTTTAGCACACGTAAATGTATTTGAACATTGTAGTTTTAAAAAAAAGAACCTCTGGTTTGTGCGAGCACAATATCTTATCTTCACTGTACATTTCCACAACATCAACATTAACAGAAACTAAAGGCGCAGGAAATCGCACCTCCTTGTCACTTCCATGAACCTTCATCAGCCAATCATCTCTTCCGACGCTTTGGTTCCACCTAGCATGAGAATTCAACATGAGAATCCATATTTCTGTTTCATTGCCTAAATCCTTTCAAAATAAATAAAAACCAGAGAGCACGAGACAGAAATTCAGTGTGTTACACTGCCTCTGACCCTTTTACACAAACATTGGGGCTTGTCCCAAATCAGTTGTTCACTAATACTACACTATGTTCAATTCAGAGCCGACTCAGAGTTCCAATAGTCGACTCAGAGAAACTTAAAACAAAGTCGTCAAGAGTTGCTTAAAAACTTAAAACAACATGGTAACTTTAGAGCTCCAATAGTCGACTCCGAGTTGCTTAAAAACGACAAACTTTAGAGCTCCAATACAACCAAAGTCGTCAAGAAGAAAATGTAGCACCAAATGTGAACTACTCGTGCACAAAGGGAAGTCCGGGAGGGAAGAGTATTCCTAGGCAAAACAAAAGGTTTGAATGTGCCTTCTAGTGCACATCAATTATTCAACTTCAATTATGTGTCATTACATATTTTATTGATTGCAACCTAACCAAATAAACATAAATACAGTACCACTATCCAGTTAGAGACAAAGGAGTACCGACTAAAATGAAGTTATCAATCAACCTAAACCAAATTGTGTTCAAGACCTATATTATGCAACGAGTTTCACGGAGCAAGTTTCATAGAATGTGTAACGGCCCAAGCCCACCACTAACAAATATTGTCCTCTTTGAGTTTTCCTTTTCAGGCTCCCCTCAAAGTTTTTAAAACGCATCTACTAGGGGTAGGTTTCCGCATCCTTAAAAGAATGCTTCTCTCCAACCGATGTGGGATCTCACAGAATGCGTACAAGAATTACCCTAATAGGACTTCAAACTTCAGCCCAGCACATAACGAGAATTCAGTAGTCTACACAAAAAATCTCCATGATAATAAAATTTAGTGAAAGCATAAAATGTTAGATTTCTTTTATTGGCATTTCTTGCCAACATCATCACTTTGCTACCAGTTATTGAATTTCTAATGGTTTCACCAGAAGAGGCACATAATGTTCTCAAGTAATTCTGCCATAAAATCCAAATGATGTACAGCTCCTCTACATTTTATCATAAGTCATACGATTTTAGCAGTATTGCTCACATGTAAAGATGAATCAACATCCCTTACCTTAGCCTCAGCAGAAGGTGATACTGGAAATGCATTCGAGGACCTTTTCGCATCATTTTCTGAGGAACAATCTGAACACAAAAAGTTATCCAACTTCTTTGCTTCGTCAATGGTCATTCCCATGCATGATGGATGAAACCTGCAAAACATATATGTTAGTTTAGAGAGGACGAAAAAACAAGGCTTTTCATCTCCACATTCTTGTTCACATTTTGGTGCATCACCCTAACAATGGCACAACAAGTTATTGAACAGAGTGCCTATCTTTAAAATTCCAAGAAAAACCGACATATAATAGCCTGCAACAGGCGAACGACACGACACTATCTCCAAACAAAAGCTACATAACGAAGTTATAAAACAAGCAAGCATCAGATTATCCTCTCTAAATTTGCAGGAAACAAAGCACATAGCTGCAAAAGTAGGTTGAGATTACCAATCTTTGCATCCCTCACACTGAACCATAAGGTCATCTGGGTTGTATGGCATCTCACATTTACAATACCTGCAATTAAAAAAAAGAACCCAAAACACAGATAAACCACAAATTTTCTTATATAATTACCAACATGAGATTGCTAGTAGAAACATGTAAGGAACAAGGTACACCATAGAACTCACACAGCTACACGGTCTGGTGTGAAACCGCCAGTGGCAGCCTTGTACTCGAATCTGCAAAAGTAGTCCTCTGCACCAACATTATCAAGTTTGGTATAATTTTTAAAAGAGTGCACCGTGCATTTTCCCTCTATAGTGTGAGCACTCTGAACATCAAAATGGTCCGAGAGAAAAAGCTCTTTAGCACCATGGAACTGCCTTCGTCCTCCAATTGATTCTTCCGGCCGATAATACCACCGAACCCGAACCTTCACATTGTTGCGATGATCAGCTTCAATTTTCTCAACACGAGCAACGTATGGAGGCTTGTCGGAGTCGGACGGTCTCATTAACACACAATCACCAGCTGCAACAACCACAGAAATGCAATTCCAAAAATCAATGAACACTCACCAGAAGCAACCAAAAGCAATTGCAGAAAATGCAAACCAATTAAGTGTCGCTTTGAACACAAAAACAAAAGAAGAAGACAAAGAACAAGAGGAAGAACAAAAATCATGTTTGTTCCCAAAGAGACAATACGTCGAACAATTTTGTTGGTGCCTTTGATGGTGTATGAATCAAGATCTTTCTTCCCTGGTTTAGTCTTGGCCATGAATTAACCCCGCTAATAATCTAAGATACTGTTCGAGTCGCAACGCTACAGAAGATTANAAAAAAAAAAAAAAAAAAAAAAAAAAAAAAAAAAAAAAAAAAAAAAAAAAAAAAAAAAAAAAAAAAAAAAAAAAAACTACGAGATTGAGAAAGAAAACAGAGCAAAGCAGACTCGGAAGGAGAATGCGAGTTGAAACGAGATTAGATTTCTCTCATGGATTGAGATTATTGAGCGCAAATCGAGAAAATTAAGAACACTGTGGACTGAGTTCCACACCCAGAAACCCTAAACGTAGAAGGTGAAGACTGAAGAGAGAGAAAGAAGGACGAAGAAGGAGAAGAGGGAGAAAATGGGAAATGGGGATTTTGTTGGGATGCGGCATGCATGCATGACATGCCCATATGCATCATAATCCACTTTCATGACTCATCCATGCATCCTCATCAATTTTAATACTATAAATTTTATTATTATTTTTTTTTTTTTACGATTATTCATCGTTCTAACTAGATATCAATGGCGTGGGACGGGTGAGAGATAAATTCCCCATCTCCGCGCTCGGTACCAACTCATTCCCCGTTACAATAAATCGGGATCGAATTGGAGAATCTTCATTCATAGATCGTGTAACGGCCTTATTTTCTTATTAAATACAACGTTGTCACTAAATGCATGAGATGATTATTCCATGCAAAAAAAAATTTAATAAATGATACCGTGAACTTAAACATTCTTATTACAGTTTTTAAACAATATGACAGAAAACAAACAACAATGTCCTAATCTAACCTAAGATCTAAAAATAACATGAATGTATCTATCCTAACTTGTGTCCCGTCAATGCAATGTCGTCATTTGTGCAAGAGTGTCTTACCTTTATCTTACAGAATAAGAGTAGCATGTGGTTTGAGTATTTTAAGAAATACTCAGTAAGTGACCCTACTATTGAGGTTGAGAAATGCAATCGTGTTTGAGACCTATCTTTCATAGAACACCATGACATGGCATTGGTATCTACTTCCAGTCCGAGCAAAATTGGATGTGTAGTACTTGTCTACACGCGGCCCATGTACGCGCACATGGGCTCGTATATGTACCCCTGGACCTGGCCTTCAATTGACATACGTTCACGCTGTAGAACGCCACGGAAGAAAAAGAACATGCATAGTAGGTATGGTGTACATAAATACTGTAATATAATATCGTAGTGTATACGTCCGTACTAATCATAGCGGGGAAGTATCTCGATACACATGAACATATAAGATGCATGAAGCCCTCCTAGTTTAAAAACCCGTGGCACGTATCTATGATGCAAGTTATACCTTTGTTCATTTCATACATAATTTAATCATTTCATGTAAATATGATATTCCATAACATAGTATATCATATAATTACAACATAACATAGCATATCGAACTTCATATCATAGTGAGCATACGGATCACATCATAACAATAACATAATAAAATAGACATCAAACAATCACAAGGTTCTGCACGCACAAAGGCAAAGGCCACAAGGGCATGCATCGTTCATACTTCAAATAAATCGTCCAACCAACCAAATTAATAGTAAAGAATTCAGCATAGAGTTTCTAAGCCCTAATAATT
The DNA here is from genome assembly GCF_002806865.2 of Cucurbita pepo subsp. pepo. Classification (NCBI taxonomy): domain Eukaryota; kingdom Viridiplantae; phylum Streptophyta; class Magnoliopsida; order Cucurbitales; family Cucurbitaceae; genus Cucurbita; species Cucurbita pepo. Next base: position 7,057,725 of record NC_036641.1, on the reverse strand, counting down.
TAGGCATGTTAGATACAATTATTGCATATTGAGTTATTTCTTAAATTATTCCCGTCTCATGTTGCTCTTATTTTGTAGATAAAAATAAGGCTTATAGAGATGATGACGTTATGATGATGGTCATGGGACTGAAACGAGGGAAGATGCATTTGTGTTATTTTGTTATGAACGTTTAAATCCATAGCATGGTTTATAAACCTAAGTGATCGAGTCATCTACTCAACCCTATAAAAATGAGTGAATTTTATCTCGTGAAATTATGTTTCCAACATCCTATTTTGTCAAATCACTAAAATGGTAAGTTTATTGAATCGACTATAAAAGTCACTCTTACATATACAGATCAAAGAATAAGCTTCACGCCCCAAAAGTTTATATATCACTCAGAATTAAGATCGAGCCTCATATGAAGCGAGAACCAAGTAATATGACCATATCACAGCAGAATGTTAGGAGCATACCGATATCAAATACAGATCTAAAACATAGAGCGCTACAGATGATCAAGGAACGAGATTTTCTAGTGTACTTTAAAAATAAAACTTCGAAAAGTTAAACAATGTGAACCGAGCTAAATTAGTACTAAAACAAACACATACGATACAAGAACCCTAAACCAAGAATCAAGAAGAAAGGGTTTGAGTTCAACATGTAGAACAATTCAAAACATAATGAACATGAGTTAGAACATAAACAAACCACCGACATTAAAATGATATGTAATCAGAAGAGAGTGGAAGAACAGTCCATAGAGAATGGATTGCATATAAGATTATCCAAATAGTAGTGTGGATGAGCAGCATCCATCACCACAAACTGCATGTCCTCCGATGGCTTCCAATGGCGCTTCCTTTGGTTAATGAACCAATTATTGATCTGCTTCAAGTCCAGCCCCGTCGACTCCGCCAACGCCACCTTTTGCGACTCCTGCCATTAGTGTATATAAGGAAGCACCAACAATGGTTAGTATAGGACGATTCATAGCAGTCATATCAATTTTACAATATCTAATGGCATACCGATGGATATGGCCATTTGTAGTGTCTACTCCACCAGTCGAGCAGCTGTTGCCGAGCTTCTTTTGGCAACTTTCCATTCTTCTTCTTCTTAAGAAACTCTTGCTTTAGGCTATCGAGGTATCCGCTATATTTGCGTAGAAGTTGGCCTTTGAGTTCCTTCTCTTCGGCTTGTGGGTCGATGTAGTTTTCGTTCATATCGACAACCTCGATCTCCTTCGAACACTCGTTTTGCCCGACCAGCTCATAACCTAGCACCAACATTCATGATCTGATAAGCTAGTTACAATCACAATAGTATGATATTGTCTACTTTGAACATAAGCTCTCGTGGCTTTGTTTTGAGATTTCCCAAAAAACCTCATACCAATAGAAATGTATTCATTTACTTATAAACTCATAATCATTTCCTAAATTATTTATCGTAGGACTTACTCCCAACAATCCCGAACAGTCTAGACTTGAAAATTAACACAAAAATCAAGCTAACTTAAACTATCATAAAAAAACCAATAAATTAAACATTGGGCCACATCTTGAGGCCTAACTTTCTTCGTGGGATGGAATTAATATTCAAAAGATAGAATCATTTAAAGGAGAAATTCATCTCATTTCTCACTTTATAAAGTTGAAATCAAGCTAAAGACATATCTATATTGAGTCAAGAACCGAACTTTCAATGGTGATATTACTAGGTTACGAATAAGAAGTTGTCAAATTCGATGTATAATTCAAAAAAGATGTTCCAAACTGTTCATCTTTATCAGTTTAGTTTCTGTGTAACGATGTAGTCTCTATTGTAAACTAATTGATAAGACTTTTAACACTTAATTTAGATGGAATTTGTCACGTTAAGGATTAAATTTGTATAAATTCTAAAGTTCTCGAGCTATTTTTTTTTTTTTACATTAAAGTTCAGAAGCTAAATAGTTGAAAAAAAAAAATACACGGACTAAAATGTAAGTACTAAATTAGAACTTTCGATAGGGATCCTAAAGATTTAAACTTGTAACCCTCACGCTAACGTAACCATGGTTAAGACATCTATTCGTTTAGGTTCGAATCCCAAAACGCTCTAACCATGGTTAAAAAACGTTTCCTTTACCATTCAAAGTAAGGAGATGAAGCAAACCCAACCTGAAAAGCTTGGATCCTATTCAGACATAAACAGATTTAGCATTAACCTAGAAATGCATGTTTGGTTTTTCAAGTCTTTTGAGCAACCTTCTACACTTACACGACCAATTACTTCAAAGGATAACCTTAAAATGGTTGCAATAAAAAAACATCATATTTATACACAAATTAATGTTAAAAAAAAAAAAAAAAAAAAACCCAGCTGACCAGTACTCATTTCTGAGCTGATTTGATGTGCAATTAACCCATGAACATAAAAAAGGTCCAAACTTCCCCGGAAGGATAGCTCAAATCTATTGTTAGCGGATATTATCTTCTCTAGACTATCCTTTTCGGGCTTCTACTCAAAAATTTTAAACTCGTCTGATAGGAAGAGGTTTCGTTCTCCTCCCCACACTCACGGAGATCTCACATTAATCATAATAATCTAACAAAAGGCTCTCATACTTCCCTTCGAAGTTTTAAAAACGCATCTGATAGGAAGAGCTTTCCACACCCTTATAAAGAATGCTTCGATTTCCTCCATACTAACGCAAGATCTCACATTGATCATAATAATCTAACAAAAGGTTCCCGGACTTCCTCTCGAAATTTTCAAAACGCATTGATAGGAAGAAGTTTCTCTTTGAACTTTCCCTTTCAAGTTTCCGCTCGAGATTTTTAAAACACATCTGATAGGAAGAGATTTACACACCCTTATAAAGAGTGTTTCGTTCTCGTTCTCCTCCCCACTCACGTGAAATCTCACATTAATCGTAATAATCTAACAAAAGGCTTTCCACACCTTCCCCTCGAAGTTTTTAAAACATATCTAATAGAAAAAGGTTTCTCTTTGAACTTTCACTCCCGGACTTTCCCTCCAGGTCTACGTTTCCACACCTTTGTAAAGCACGTTTCGTTTCATACCCAATTGACGTAAGATCTCGCATTAATCCCACAACAATCAAACAAACACAAAGAACATAAATAAAAACATGATTAGAATAGAGAGAGAGAGAAAGAGAGTAACCATCCGAAGAAGAAGAGGAAGCAGCTAGGGCTTTAAGCTGAGACTCAATCCTCGAAAAGAACACCATAGCTTCTTTAAAAGGCTTAGTAAGCTCTTGTTCATATTTACTCAACATCTCACAATAAGCCTCCATGAACTGATCCAACCCCGGATCATCCCCACGTCCCACCGTCCTACAATTCCCAGCAGCCACCGTACAAGCCTGTTCTAACCTCGCCACCACATCCGGCGGCGCACCCACCTGAAAAAACCCAACAAAAAANAAAAAAAAAAAAAAAAAAAAAAAAAAAAACCCACATGAAATCATGAACAACAACAAAACACAATCTAAACCACAATCCCACCTTCTGACAATTCACATAGGAAGCCAATAGACGAGGAAACAACGGATGAGCCATAAGTTTAGCTCTACAACTTTGACCATGATCATTGTAAGGCAAAAACATCTTCTTGTTGTTGCTATCGCTATCGTTGTTGTTGTCGTCGTCGTTGTTGTTATGATCGAACATGATCAAGCCACGGTCCATGATGGTGTGGCTAACCTTTTCACTCGCTATTTAAGCTTAAGAGACACAGTAAAAGAGGGTGTTTTTGGTCGTACTTGGGGTTATTGTCACACGGGCAGATGTCAATTGCTACACAAAAACAGTGGTAGGAACAAACCCTATGAACCCTTTATTGTTGGGTTTCAATGCACCATGGGTGTGAGTTAATTTTGTTTTATTGGTTCTGACTGGGATTTAGAGAGAGGAATTGGAGGAGGAGATGGGGAAGGAGTGAGTGGAGGGATGAAGAGGGATCAAAATGGATAACCAGAAGTGGTGAGATTGATGGGAATAAAGGTATTTTGTGAGCTATTGGAGGAGACACACCTCTCTGTGCACTTCAACTCTCTCACTTTCCTTTTCTTTCTTTTTCAATCTTTTTCTTCATTGTTTTTTCTTTTTCTTTTTTCGGGTTTCTTTACTCGTGTATTTAACCCTTCTAATTTTTGCCCGAACCAGGAATTATTGAGTCGTGGGTTGAAATAGATGAGATAGAATCAAAGAGGGAGATGATCTATGCCGTGTAGATAAACGATTTGATTGACATTCTGAACAGTAGAAAAGTACATCAAAGATCTGAGACTACATTTGAATGAGTAATTTTAGCGATAAGATGACTAAGAAAGTTGTATTTTTCTCTTCCGTAGCTCAACTATAGAAATTTCTTAGTTAAATATGTTTTCGTTTGAGAAATTTTACGTCGGGTGACCTCTTGGAAGGATTTTGGTATGTGGGTCGCTCTTAAAAACTGAGAAGTTAGTAATTTAATCATGTTCGGATAAAAACTCTTCAAGTTTGGTACGTGGGGTTACTCTTCGAGTGTATTTTTGATACATTTGTGAATGTGTTAAGGGTAGTTTAGAAAGAAAATATTAACCGTGCAAAAAATAAATATATATACTAAAATGTAACGTCTGATGCCCAAAATTTCGTTTAGGATTTATAATCTGAATTTGGTACCTGTATGCTTGTCCAAAATTTGGATTAGGATTTGAATAATGGATTTGACACCTACGTGCCGCAGCATTCTTTTGTATCGCTGTGACATGATCACGTTACTTACTCTTAGTTTCTAAACGTGAAAACTATCTCCACAGACCAATATATTTTGTCTTCACTTGTATGCATCTTAAGAAAAACTTCAAAATGTCACGTGACATAGAATTACTCAAAGTAAAACACGTCTAATTATGAATTTTAGTATTTCTATTCTCAATATCGGTCTTATTCAGATGTGATCTCCGTTCATTCATGTACCACTTATTTACTCGGGAATTTAAAATGATTCAAAATGTTACACATAGACAAACAATGTGAATCAAAATTAACGTTAAAAAAAGTGAAAGAAACAAGTTAGTTTAATGGTTTTTTTTAAGAAAAAAAAAATAAAGATTTGATTGGTAATGAAATAAGAACCATTAATATTATGATTGATGGGAGGTTGTCTCAATCTCATCAACACATCTTTTCAATCCATCACTGACGACACGTTTTCATTATCATATATTCACTGCCTACTCCTTTTCACTCCCATTTCTTTCTTATTTACTTCATTTTCCCTTAAATATCTCATTTTTTTCATACTAATTTCTTATATTTTATGCCATATTTCACTTTTAATCCCATTCTTAATGAACTTTGTTCTCAAAATTTGGATTGGGTAATGAATTTTAGTGTTGTAAGACGTTTTAGAACGAGGAACATCTATCGAACGTGAGACGTGTCACCCTCGTGAGGTCGATGATGTGTACCTTTCCACGTTCTTCGTGGGTCACAATCCTCATCGTAATCATCTCTTATCTTAATTTTTATTTTATTTTTCTATATTCTTTCTCATCGTTGAATATGGTATGCAGATTCTATACTTATGCCGTGTTTGCCATACCGAATCTGATACTAAGTTAGGTAGTTTAGAGATTTTAAAATGATAAAGTGTTTACCTTCTCCCGAAGTGTATTTATGTGACCTATTTAGGGTTTAGGGTTTAGGGTTATTGTTCAGGAGGTGCACATTATTGGTATATGTAGTAACTTTCAATTCTTTTAAGCCTTTTTTAGTCATCATATCCTCGTGATCGCTCTCATTCAGATGGGGTCTCCCTCTTTTACTTAGGTGTTACGCTTCATGTATGACTACTACTGCATCCAAAAATAAACCAATGCAAAAACTGGTTGGCGTGTAACACCCGAATAAAGTTACTACATATACCAAGAAGGTACGTCTTCCTTTTTTAGGACTCGATCATAAGAAATTCATAGGTCAGCGTGCTTTACTTGGAACAACTCTATATTGGGTGATCTCCTGATAATTTTTCTAGGATATATGTGAGCGATGATAAATAACGTGGCCATGTCGCAGGAGATTGGTGGAGCCATTAGGTGTCAGATCCCGAGCATAGATAGTTACGGTTCAAATGATACAATCAACACAATTAATAAAATTTCTAATTTTTAAAATATAGTTAAAGTTATTCAATAAATAAGTAAATAACTTTTTTTTACTTGTTAGATAAGTAATAAATCACATCATTGCTAGTATTAGTATTCATGTTATCAAATATTTTATTGACTCTTTTTAGATATTTTCAATATTTGTGTGGCTTCTTTTCACTCTTTCTCTTCCACACCATTAATATCAAACAAAAAATCATTTAATTGAATACCGAAAATGTAACAACCTTAAATAGCCCCGACATTCTCCGACATCCTTTGCCACATAGTCAGACTACCTACTCTATCTTCACAAATTAATACGAGTCATTCCAGCATAATTTGAGACTAATCTCTACAGACCAACACGAAACATTTCTTAACCATCCTATCCTCGAGTTACTTTCATTCAGATGTGATCTCAGTTCATTCATTCATTCATGATATTGTGTAATAAAGGATTATGTTAATTTAAAGTACTTTAAATATTAGTCGTACTTGAAATGAATATAATTGAGAATATGATATATATTGTGGCCATTTTGAACGCATAAGATTGTAATATTTGTTATGTAAGCTAAACCTAATAAGATTTTGCATATATTCTATCACAAAAAGCAACCCTCTAAAGTCTAAAGCAAACTTGATTTTAAAAAATAAAAAAAAGTTAAGAATATTGATCAATAAAGATATTAAAAAAAAGTTCAATATCCCTATTGTTGGACTCTCTGTGTCACAATCGACGATGCGATTCTGCTTCGGAGAAAGTCATCGAAAACGCTAATTAGATTAAGCGGGAGAGATTGTCTGAACTTCACTAATAGGAAGTAGATTGTGACCCCATAAGCAAGACTGATAAGGGGTGACCCTCAAGTGGCGTCCATCCAGCCACACGAGGACCAAGATTGAGAAATGTCATGATGCGATCGAGAAGGACGATGCGATTGTGCTTCCGAGAAAGTTATCGAAGACGCTAATTAGATTAAGCGGGGGAGAGTGTCACAATCTCACTGAGAGAAAGTAGATTGTGACCCCACAAGCAAGACTAACAATGGGCGACTCTCAAGTGGTGTCCATCCGACTACACGAGAACCAAGATTGAGTGGTGTCATGATGGATCGAGGTGGGTGTATCATCCAACATACTAAGAGTGTGCATTGAAGCTAAGTCGAGACATACACAAATTTAGATCCTCCTACTGCATTAAATATGAAATCACAAACGGAGTGAAAAAAAAAAAAACAAACACAATTTTGATCAAATCAAAATCAAATTAAGTGACCGACTTCAAAACTATTTTAGCCCTAAGAATTAGATCGTGGCAAGTGTTGGATAAAAATCTCACATCAGCTAATTTAGAGAATGATCATGTGTTTATAATCAAATAATACTATTTCCTTGTTACCCGACCTTTTGGGAAACCCCAGAACAAAATCACTAGAGCTTACACTCAAAGTGGACTGTTGTCCAACCCCCAGAAATTGAGAATATTTCCTAGAAAATGGGAACACAAATAAAAAAAAAAACACAAACATTACAACCTTAAAAACCAAACATTACAACCTTAAAAACATTGATTGGAACTAACATGAAATAAATGAATTAAAATTGTGAGATAAATAGGAGTTTATTTGGNAAAAAAAAAAAAAAAAAAAAGAAAAAGAAAAAGCTGATGAAAGGTGAATGGGACAGAGAGACCCCTTTCTCATGGCTCTCTGTGTTTATTTTCTTTTCTTCCACTCTCTCTTCACTTGGAAACAAAAAACTTAGTGTACTTCAAAATTTGGCAGTGTTTTTTTGTGCAGACACCTTATTAGGGTTTGTGGGGGACGAAGCTTGATTTTACCACCAAATTTTCTAACCTCGACACGTGTCAATGCTTTGTGGGTAAAACGATGAGAAGAATGTGTCACGTTTCGTAATTTGATATGACGCTAAAAGATATTCATTTTGATAATCTACATTCGATAGGGTATGGTATGGTTCGATTTGAAGGTTAGGTTGCTTTAGTTTTTCTTCGTTTTAAGCTCTGTTAACTTGGAACGAGGTAAGGTTGTTCACCGCTAATTGGATGTACGTTCTTGATCAAAGTTTTGATTTTTGAGACCGGGTCACAAGTTATAGGGTTATAGGATGGAACGATCTTAGGTTTACGAGTATGTCATGGACTTTATACCCTCGTATAGAGTCATATTCGTTTTAGATAAGCGTTATGAAAACAAAGTTGAAGTTGGTTCTTTACGATATAGGTTTTGGAGTTGTTATGCTTTGATTTTGTGTTTTGAAACGTTTTAAAGGGAACCCAGATTAAATTTTATTAAATCTGGTTTATAAATGTCGATCTTGGTCAACAAACATATAGGTTGAATTGGTCGATTGATTTTCGATGAATGACTTTGTGGGTATATACATTTAACATTGGTACGTGCGTTGTCTAGGTTTCTTATGGAGTATTTTCAATACTTATCTTATATCTCACTCCTTAAGTTAATAGAATGGTTCGTTTCCTTGGGAATCTAGTGTCCTCGCTAACACGTTGTTCAGTATCTGGCTCTAAACCATTTGTAATAGTTCAAGTCTACCATTAGCAGATATTGTCCACTTTAACCCCTTACGTATCGTCACCGTCAGTCTCACGATTTTAAAACGCGTCTAATAGGAAGAGATTTATACGCCTTTATAACGAATTATTCGTTCCACCTCTTCAACCAATACGAGATCTTACAAACATGTTTTCATTAATTTGAATTTTTGAATATAGTTAATTTTGAGTTGAATTTTAAATTGAGTTAAATAAAAATAAAAGTCATTGATATAATTTTTAATTTGTTGGAAGATAAACATTACTTGAAATTAATAAACGATAAGGATATGGCCTCTAAAGTCTAAAGGAGAATATTGATGAACAAAAGCTATTTAAAAAAACAAATAAATAATTTCTTTTTCTATAATGATTTACTCTTTGAATACACGTTAAAAAAAGATAATCAAAGTGATATTCGCATCAAATATGAACAAGCACGCTGTGATATCCGAGTAAACGAGAGATACATGAATGAACTGGAGAACACATTTAATTGAGAGCGATCGTGAGAATAGAATGACCAAAATAGGCTTATACTAACAATGTGCACTTTCTATGTGAGTGACCTGTTGCGAATTTTTCTAAAATGCACGTGAGTAGAGACAAAATATACTTGAAGGACTGGCACAGAAGTTGTGGGGGATAGTTTTCACTCTTAGAAGTGAGGAGTAAATAACATGATCATGTTGTAAGAGATGCAGTAGAATGTCGGGCACGCAGGTACTCGAAATATATTTATTAAATAACAACATAATTTAATAGTGGTGCGTAGGAAGATAAGAAATAAAGATAAAAATATTGTATTCGACGTCTAATCGAAAATAATTTGAAGGAGGAAAAGAAAAAGCTGATAAAAGGTGAGTGGAAACAGAGAGTGCAAATGACCCTAAACCCTCTCTCTATCTATTTGTGTACCTATGTTTATCTTCTTTTCTTCTACCTTTTTCTGCCCTATTCAACTCTTAAAAATGCATGTGCCTGTCATTTTTGCAGACACTTCAAAGGTTTATTGAGCCTTTTGTTCGTGTCGTACGTGTTCTGAGCTTTCATCTAACGTTTTATATTCAAGATTTGGAACAAAATTCGAAACATGAATTTGGTACATAATAGCTTCGTTGTTCGTGTGCGACATGGTTACTACATACTCCTTGGTTCTTAAGAATAAATACTTTCCCCACAGATCAACACGAGATATTTCAACATGTTTTGTCCTCACTCACATGCATCCTAGGAATATTTCTCGGAGGACATCCAACATAGAATTGCTCCAAGTAAAACACGCTTAACTATGAAGTTCTTATGATTGAGCTGCAGAAAAGAAATGTGCACCTTGTTGGTATAGATAGTAACTTTCATTTCCTTTTCTAAATCATCTTATTCTTAGAATCTCTCTCGTTTAAATGTCGTATCGGTTCATTCATGTATCCCTCGTTTACTCGAGTGTCACATTTCCGCACAAAATTTTCTACCTCGATTCCCACAAAGATAGATGAAAATTTTTGTAGCGATGAAGAAGGAAAGAGGAGGTAAGACCTGTTTCCGCCTCATTCTGTGGACATCTCTAAAGAAATAAGTAAGAAAATGAATCCAAACAAAAAAAAAAAATTATAACCTCGATCATATCAAAAATTACTACTAAGAATATAAGGAAATTAATGGAGGTTATTAATATCATATCAATTCAAACTTCTGACTCTTCGTTTTATCGATAATTATGTCTTACTTATTTTTTTAGAGATGTCTAGTGCTCTAATACCACTTGTCACAATCGCACTTTTGATAGTAGCGGACTTGCGATTGTGCGGCACTCACTTTCCAACAACAAGTAAACTAAGCCAATTCGTTCTTGCGTCGCCTACGGCCAAACGACGTATGCTTAAGCCTCTAGCCTTGGTTTTAAGAGAAGGTTTTAGAAAACGAGGGCAGAGAGAGATTTTCAAAAGAGACGTTATATAAGTAAGCAAGATAGAAATAACAACGCTCACGGTATATAACCTTGGGTAGGGAGAAGTTGACAACTAGTCGTATACCCCTATAGTACATTCTGAGGCATTTCACCAAATGATCTATACTCAAGTTGATTATTAATTTCGTAGCTCGTTGGAAGTATAAAGTAAAACCCGAGTAATTGGCATTTTTTCTTTTCATTTTGTGAATTAACATTTGTAGTATATATGATTGGACAAATTTTGGTGTGAGTAGAGTAGGGTTTGATTTTGTGTCACATCCAAATTTTGATGTATATCGCTTGTTAGATACTATTGTACCTTCCAAACCCAAAGCCAAACAAGATCTTGTATTTGAATGCTTTAAGTCATGTCCAGGTACCCACCACACCACCTTCTAACTCTTATTTATTTATTACCATTATTCGATTATCGATATGAACATCATTTCATCCCCACGCCTACCTTTCACTATATCAAAATAATTATTCGTTTTCGTTCGTGACGTATCAACCTGAAAGTATTAAAACGTGTCTATTAGACAGAGGTTTCCATACCATTATGAGAAATGATTCATTCCTCTCTCCAACCGATGTTGGACCTCACAATCCACCTCCCTTGAGGTCCAACATCCTCGTTGGCACCATCCGGCGTCTGGCTCTGAAACCATTTATAACAACTCAAGCCCACAGCGACCAAATATTGTTCACGTCCGCCCGTTAATACTGAATAGATTGTTAGCGTTTTTTTTTTTTTAAGAACATTGTATTTAAATTTTATTTCATAATAATACTCTTTTAATAATTAAATTTTAGTAGGTGATCTTCTCTAAGGCCCAAATGAGAGGCCCATTTTAAAAGTAAGCAATGAATAAATAAATTAAAAAAAAAAATCTAAATGGATAAATAAATTTTCGATATAACCATCATTATTCAAGAATAACAACGAACAACAATAGAATATCGGAAGAAGGAGTTGTTCCATCATCAGGTTCAAAAGTAGAAGTCATAGTCCAGGCAGGCAGGAAGGAGTTTACAGTTCGTGTCGTGTTTGAAGTAGCCGCCTCACAATTTTAAAACGCATCAACGGGTTTCTACACCCACATACAAATAATGTTTTGTTCCCCCCTTCAACCGATCATGTGAAATCTCACACAATTGAAATTAAAATTGATAAATCTGATCCAGATATTCAATAAAAAAAAAACCGTTCCAAAATATTTTTTCTCGAACCAATTCTATTTTCAAGGCAAATTATTGGGCATTTTTAGTCACTTTAGACAGTACTAACATCTAAAAAAAATATTTAAAAAACTGATCATTTCAATTATATCAGTTAAATTATTGTAACCGCTAGCAAATACTGTCTAGTCTATTACATATCACCATCCATCTCACGGAATCGACGTGAGATCTAACTATATTATAATAAATATACTAAATCATAGGATAATATAATTGAGACTAATAAAAAAAAATATATAATTTTTCATTTTGGTATTTAATAATTTACAAATAATGAGACAGATAATGTCACAACAAGAAGAGAAAAAAACAGTGGAAAAGTTCATCACATCAGACAACAAAACACCCATATCTGACACAACAACACTCTTCCCCTAATTTTCTAATAACCCCCTCGAGCCCTCCAATGATTTCAAAAAAACCCCTGAATAAAAAATAATTACCACAAGCCCCCAATTCCAATGCCCCTCAACCCTTTCAAAATTAAATTACTTCCCCTTGCACATGTATGTATGTTCTTCTTTGCAACTCAATCATGGAAGGGTTTTGAAGTGGCCCCAACCACATCACATGGGTTATTGAGGGGAGGGTGTGTGTGCTAAACGACGACGTTAAGAACTTGGCCCTTTTGATCTACATTCGGAAGCTTGGCGTCGATGGCGGTGGCGGTGGCGGTGGCGATGGCGGTGGGAGGCGGTGGATTGTCATTGTTCTTGATGTTTTGTTGGTGATAAACTTGTCTTAGTCTCTCTATCTCTCTTTTGAGAGCCTCTTGATGAGCTGCATGCATGCAAAAGATTGAAACTAAGGGTGAAACATTAAAAGATTCAAACTTTGGCTGGAATTTTATTATGATCATGCATGAGAATTGGCTGGCAGACAAGGAATTTTATATCCTCTTTCCTTATAGTGCCCGCCACGTTCTTCTTTTCTGTCTACCCTCGAGTCAATGGACAATTATTATGTCCCCATTCTGTGGGTCTAACTCAGTTCAAATTCACTGCAAAGAGATGTTGTCTGTTTTGGTCCGTCATGTATAATCGTCAGTTTTACAGGTTTTAAAACGCGTATGTTAGAGAGAGGTGAGATCTTACCATTAATTCTCTATAAGGGTGTGGAAATCTATTTCTAATAGACCCATTTTAAAATAAGAAAAAATCTAAAGTGGATAATATCTACTAATGGTGGGCTGTTATAGTTCACTTTAGCTCGATCTTACTAACTGGGTCAGACCAATTTGAATATAGTTTAACTACTTAACTATATATACGTATTTGATTTCATTAAAAAAGTTTTGAGGCAATAAAAATATTGAAATTTTATAGAGAAATAAGATAAGGGTTGTATTTAGAGGTATCAATTTGTTCCTTAGATGCCCACCCCAACGAAGAGAAGAATTCTTATTTTAACGGGACATGTGAGAGAGTGGAAAGAGTTTCCTCTTTGTTAACTAAAGGAAGGCTCGAGGCTATCCAAATCCCCATCTCGACCAAGATACTTTACATAAACATATCCAAACTAAGGCAAAACCTAAATTGTAGTATTGAAATTTGAGTTTTTAAAAATAACTGTTGAATATTATATATATATATATTTTAAGAATCTAATCCTCGGACGTTCACACGAATCTAGCTCCAATTTTAATCAAAATAAATGGAAATCTTAGCTACGAGAAAGATTGAAATAGGAACACAGATAGGAAAAACTTATTCATCTCGTCTCCTCCTCACTCTGTAGACATCTCTCACCTCACTCGGTAGACATCTCTCAGTAGACCCTTTAAATTAATTTATTAATTAACCCGAAAAAAAAGTTTGTAGACATCTCTGAGTAGACCCTTTAAATTAATTTATTAATTAACCCGAAAAAAGAGTTTATAAATGAAGTTTGATGATAAAAAGATATGAGAATATATATATGTGTTTGATGAAGGTGGATTATGGTTTGATTATGAGATAATTAAGGGCGGCGATTTACATACCATCTTTAAAAATCTTATCTTGTGCAAGGGCGGCGATTCTTTGCTTCAAAGCGCTGTTGTCGACGTTGAGAAGCAATCTCTGTTGGTCCAAAAACGCCACTCGCGGCGACAGCACCGATACCTCCGCCTTCACAATTCCACATTTGGTTAATAATCCGCCGCCATTGTTAGTAATTTTTAACCATAACAAAGCTTTTGCAACGTACCTGCAACGACGTGACGCTTCGTTCAAGTTCCGATATGTATTGAAGCTTCCTCACTCGTGATCTTTGCGCCGATTGCCGATTTGCCAGAATTCTAAGCCCATAAATGAAGAAAAAATCACAAACCCATTTCGAAATTTTCAATTTTGTTGAAACCCAGATGAAATTTTGAACACCCAGATGAAAAAATTTCACCTTTTTACTCTTTTTGGATCTGTTATTCTATCGGCGGAGGCCGCCGGCGCCGGCGAATTGGATTGCGTTTGAATTTTGGATTGCTGTTGACTCTGTACTTCGTCGGATTCGTTTTTGTTCCGGCTTTGTTGGCCGTCTTTTTCGTCGTTAATGCTGGTGTGATCGGACGGCGTGGAGGTGTTCGACGACGACAAAGTCGGCGCAACAGCGGCGGAGATTTCGTCATTAAACATCGACAGGAATTGGTCGTCGTCAAATCTATCAAATTCGTTGCCAGATCCCGTCGTCGGCGCGGCGTCGGAGCCTTGACAATCATCCTCCGGCATTGGCATTTCGAGGAATGTGATCGAATCGCTAACGGAGCGCCGGTGAGAGCCACGTCTGGAGGAAGAGAAATCAAGAAATTCGTCAACCCATGAAGGATTTTGGTGGGTGACCGGAAGTGTGGTGGTGGGGGGGAAGGTTTCCGGCCAATTATTCGGCGGCATGTTTGGGATCTTCGGCGGCAACTGTGCCATAGCACAGCCGGAGTAATTGAAAGAAGAGGAAGAAAATGAAGAGCGGAAGAGGAGGGAGGATGAAAGGGTTTAAAATGTTAATTTTGTGGAGAGGAAATCCGATGTGGGAATAGCAGTGGGGGTAACATGGGGGAGGAGAATGGACAGCTATGTCCAGCGGGGGACATGGAAAGGGAAGGGAAGGGCGAGACGAAGAGAAAGGGAATAGGGAAGTTGGGGTTCAACGGTATAACTAGAAAGTCGTCGCCCTCTGGTTTTTGTATATTTTCAACTCAATTACCCTCCACGTGCTGCTATGGTGATCCCTCAATTTTGATTTTCGAGGGTATCCTTCATACGGTAACGACCCAAGTTCACCGCTAGTCAATATTCTTCTATTTGGGTTTTCCCTCAACCCCAACCCACCCCGTTCAGAATCCAGCGTCCTTACTGGCACACCGCCTTATGTCCACCTCTCTTCGGAACTCATTCTTCTCGCTGGCACATGGCTTGATGTTTAGGTCTAAAACCATTTGTAACAGTCCAAACTCACCGCTAGCTCCTATTGTCTTCTTTAGGCTTTGTCTTTTAAAGCGCGTATGATAAGGAGAGGTTTCCACATGCTTATAAAATATGTTTCGTTCTCTTTCTCAATTGATGCGGGACCTCACGAATACAAATATAAATGCCCTTTAATTATTGTTAATTAACTAATTACTACTCCGACCATGTTGAGGATTGTAGGGAGGGAGTCTTACGTTGGCTGATTAAGGAGAGAATCAGAGTTTATAAGTAAGAAATACATCTTCATTGGTATGAAGTCTTCTTCGGAAACCAAAAGCAAAGCCATGGAAACTTATACTCGAGGTTCATGATTACTAACAGACTGGATTCAAAGGTATTTTTAAATTTTTTTTAAAGTCAACAGAAATTATTGAATCTATTGAAAGTTTAAGGATATTTACGAGACAAAAATATAAAATTTATGAGTATTTTTATTAATTAAACTTTCAAACTCTCTCTGTAACTCTCTTTCATTATAACTATGAGATTTGAACTTGGGAAGAATATATTGTGAGGGTGAGGGCGGGTTTGTATTCTTCGAAATTGTTCCTTTAAAACCGTCAGATTTGAACTAGAGAAGAATATATTATGAGGCTCTCGGTGTTCGAATAGATCTGTTAACGTTAGTTTAGTCGTGGGGGGGAGATGATGATAAAGCAAAGCCATGTGGGAGCAGGGTGAGGGGATGTTTAGTCGAAGAAGATGGTGGGATTTGTGAATAAGAGAAGGGGTTTAAAAGGGATGATAATGTAGCACAACCCCATGTGAATTGCTTGCACGCTTTTAACTTTCTTATGCTTTGTCCCCAGACCACTCCCACATGTAGGGTATATGCCCTAATTCTAACTCTTTCAGATGCTCTCATTATCATTCAAGTGCCTGCCAGCCCACTCCAACCATTCTCTCTCTCTCTCTCTCTCTCTCTCTCTCTCTCTCTCTCTCTCTCTCTCTC
>NC_036641.1:6992414-7041060 GCF_002806865.2 Cucurbita pepo subsp. pepo | reverse complement strand
CTCTCTCTCTCTCTCCCTCTCTCTCTCTCTCTCTCCCTCTCTCTCTCTCTCGCTCTCCCTCTACATTACATGGAATTTTTGGTTGGGAAAGTTGAGTTTGAGGCGGGAGACGAAAGCACAAACTCACGGTTACTAGATATTGTCCGTTTTGACTTGTTACGTATCGTCACCAGCCTTATGGTTTTAAAATATGTTGGTTATGAAGAGATTTTTACATTCTTGTAAGAAAGGTTTAGTTCTCCTCTCCAACAACCGACATAAGATCTCACAATCCACTCCAACGGGAGCCCAACGTTCTCACTGGCACACTACTCGGTGTCTGGTTATGATACCATTTGTAATAGCCCAAGCCCACCGCTAGTAGATATTATTCACTTTGGCCCGTTACGTATCGCCGTCAGCCTCACAGTTTTAAACCACGCCTGTTAGGGAGAGGTTTCCACATCCTTATAAGGAATGTTTCGTTCCCCTCTCCAACTAATGTGAGATCTTATATTTCATCCTCTTTGAGGCTCAGCGTCCTCGTTGGCATATCGCTTGGTGTCTGGTTCTGATATCATTTGTAACAGCCTAAGCCCACCGCTAGTAGATATTGTCCGATTTGGTCCATTACGTATCGCCGTCAACCTCATGGTTTTAAAACGCATCTGTCAAGAGAGGTTTCCACATTATTATAAAAAAATGTTTCTTCCCTCTTAAACCGACGTGAGATCTGCACACTCCACTCCCTTTGGGGGCTATCGTCCTTGCTAGCACACCGCCCGGTATCTGGCTCTGGTACCATTTGTAACAGCCCAAGTCCACCGCTAACAAATATTGTCCGCTTTGGCCCGTTATGTATCACCGTAAGCCTCATGATTTTAAAATGTGTATGTTAGGGAGAGGTTTCTACACCCTTATAAGGAACGTTTCGTTTCCCTCTTCAACCAACGAGGGATCTCACGATGACCCTTTAGAGGGTACCCAAGTTTTACATTTGAGCAACTTTCATTTGGTTGGTTACCAAATGAAGTTTGGAAAGTAGGGTGAGGGTAGCATAAGGAGAGCCTCCCTCAAGGCTTTAAAACGCGTATGCTAGGGTCTTTTGTTCTCCTTCCCCACCAATGAGGGACATCACAGAAACATACTCTTTTATAGCCAAGCAGAACAAAGACGACTACGCTTGCTTCAATGGTGTGCCTTTAAGTTGCTTGTTTAGGAGAGACTTGCTGTTTTAAAATTGTGAGGCTAACGATGATACGTAACGAGCTAAAGCGGACAATATCTACTAGCGTTGGCCTTGGAATGCTACAAATGGTATCAGAGCGAACACGAGGTAGTGTGACAGAAAGAACACTGGACCTTAAATAGGGTCAATTGTGAGATTCCACGTCAATTGGATAAGAAAACGAACAATCCTCATAAGAGCATGAAAACCTCTTATTGATAACTCGAGCTCAAGCAGGTCCATCTATCTCCACACAGTTTATTACTAAGGAAGACTTAAAAAAAAAACGGAAAGAATGCAGAATAATCCAACCAGGGAGGGAGGTACGAGAGCGATGAGTTATATATATGTGTAACAATCCAAGCCCACCGCTAGCTCCTCCTTGGGTTTTCCCTTTCGGGCTTTCTCTCAAGATTTTAAAACGCATTTGCTAAGAAAGGTTTCCACATCCTTGATGTTTCGTTCTCCGTCCCAACCAATGTGGGATTGACATTTTTTTACATTCGTGTATGTTCGAGCCAACTTATTATAAGTCTTATTCAACTACCTGGTCTTACTCCATCGAGTGGTAAAAAAATACGTAAAATAATAAATTCTAAGTACACAACACAAAGAATTGATCTCATTCCCTTGAGGTGTTTATCTACTTCAATTCCAATTTAATTAAAATTAAGCTATAATAAATAATATTGCAATTAAAGAGATTAAAGTCTTTATTTAATTAATTAATTATTTTTATTTATTTTTTATTTTTTTAAAGTATATATATTAATTTCTTTTAGAAATATGATATTAGAGAAGCTTTGGGCGACCGGGAAGAAGAAGAAAGAAACATAATTGTTAAACCCTATCAAGCAAAGCAACTCCCTTCACATTCGCCGGAAGCTAAAACCTCTTAAAGCACTGCCATTTCCGGCGGAAATGGCGGGTCCGTTGCTCCGATGTCTCTGGTCATCTTCTCGTAGATCTATTTCTTCCTCTTCTTATCATCACAAGTCTCATCTTATCTCAAAATCATCCGTCTTCCCGAATCTCTTAGCGCGCGCTTTTTCAGCAGCCACTGCCACTTCTGCTGCTGGCGTCGCACCGAGTAGCGACCTTGATCCGAGCCGACTTAGGAACGTTGCGGTGATTGCTCATGTTGATCATGGAAAAACTACACTCATGGACCGTTTACTCCGGCAGTGCGGTGCTGATATTCCGCACGAGCGAGCTATGGATTCGATTAGTCTTGAGCGCGAGCGAGGCATTACCATAGCGTCGAAGGTAATTTCTGCTAGTTTTTGTATATTTGTTGGTTTGGTTTGGTTTGGTTTTAGGAGGATGATTCATTGGAGATTGATATTGATACAAATATGAAGAACCTCGGAGAGATAGGATGAGATTATCTTATACCTATGAATTGGCTGATATGTATAATTTTGTCTTTGGCAGGTTACCTCTGTTTCATGGAAGGACAATGAGTTGAACATGGTGGATACGCCCGGTCACGCAGATTTCGGTGGAGAAGTATGTTTCCATTTCACTAACGACTTGAAATTCGATTTGTTCGTTTAATCGAAGTTATATTTAGGATGTGAAATGTTCATTTTAATTGGTCTCTTATAATGATCATTTATGTTCGTACGTTCTGTTTTTGGAATCGACAAGAAAGAAAGTTGAAGAACTCTGTTATAAATGTGAGGAGCGTAGTTTAATTAGTTCAGTTAGCTCCATGATGCACACTGAATTTTACAAACATTCCTGCTCAACTTGTCACGACAATTGTTTTATCATCAAATTAGGAAGTTTTAGATTTTATTTTCCATTTGTTCTTTTGAGCTTCGATTACCAGAGAAAGAAAAACACAATCCTTCTCTCACTGTCTATGAAATGCTTCAAATGCAACAAGTTTTTTCTACCACTATTATACACAACTGGATCTATTTGGATGTAGGTTGAACGTGTTGTTGGAATGGTTGAAGGCGCAATTTTAGTTGTTGATGCTGGTGAAGGTCCATTGGCACAGACAAAGTTTGTTCTTGCAAAGGCCTTAAAGTATGGCCTCCGACCCCTACTTCTTTTGAATAAAGTAGACCGACCATCAGGTATTTGGAAAAGAAGTCTTTTACTTTTTTAGTCAAACATATGTTTGAGAAGCAACTCCCTGCTTTCTTCCCCATCTGAAATGTCACCACGATTGAACACTTGGCCTATGTATTTGCATGAGAAAATGCGTCTAGAGAGGCTTTGGATAAACTGAATCAATGATTTAGATGCACCTTTACCAGAACAATAATAGGTTAAACAAATTGTGTTTCCTTTTTCTTTTTTGAGTACAACATCATGTGGGGGATGATTTGAACCTTTGACCTCATGGTCGAGGGTATATGTCTAAACTAGTTGAGTAATGTTTAACAGCTCAGATTCACTTATAAATTGTGTTTATTTCTTATCATAATGAGATGTCAACATAAAGTAGTCTAATCTCCTTGGAACTCAAGGTCATCTAGATACAATCAATATAATTGTTTGGATGCTGCTGAAGTATGGAAGTAGAGGCTCACTGATCACGTGTAATTAGTGTTGCTTGCTACCGTTTATGTAAATAAAGATAATGCTTTGTGTTTTATGACCGTTAATAAGGCATGTTTTGGCCTTTAAATATGGTGATACTCAACTCCTTAATTACTTCTACTAAATTTGTCTTTTTATCCATTATAACTCTTACTTTTTTCCATCTTGTCAAATATTCTTTTAGGACTAATAGTAGTGACTACTTAAATACTATCTTGTGCATTAACGAAAATTATTTCTCTAATTCTTAAAGACAAATAAACAATGTGACCAAAGGAGAGAAAATTGTACCAACCCTTCAATTTACTTATGCAGTAACTGAAGAGAGATGTAATGAAGTTGAGAGCTTGGTATTCGATCTATTTGCAAATCTGGGCGCTACAGGTACGGATAATGCATGAAGTAGAAATTTTCTACATTGATATTTCATCTGCTGTGACCTCAATTTGTTTTCTAATGCACTAGGGTTGTTTGGGAATGGTTTCAATCAGTTTTCTTTTTCTTTTTTTTTTTCTTTTTTTTTTTAAATAATAAAAAAAAAGAAAACAAAACAAAATTCAGTAAAAAAACACATTTCGCTAACCTTTCTTTAAAATACTATTTTTTTCCCCTTCTTCTTTTGATGTGCTTTCATAAATGACCTATTTTTCGAAGAAAAAGAAGGTACAATTTTGAACTGCGGTTTTGAAAATATCAATAGAACACTTTTCTCTGAATGATTTTTCAAACACTTGTTTAGCCTAACCAACTTCTTTCACTATAACGTTTATTTAGAGGAGCAGCTAGACTTTCCTGTTCTTTATGCGTCTGCTAAAGAAGGATGGGCTTCGGAGACTTTCACTAAAGATCCACTTGCCGAATCGAGAAATATGTCGCAGTTGCTTGACGCCATTGTAAGACATGTTCCTCCTCCCGCGGCAAAACTTGACGAACCTTTTCAGATGCTGGTAGGTTAACGTGGTAATGATTTTTAACTTTGATTTTTCAGTGATCTTCTGGATTTGGGAAATATAAAATATTTTCTTGCATAAGATTTTCAACATACTTGATAGTGCCTTTTAGGTTTCTATGATGGAACGAGACTTTTATCTTGGACGAATATTGACCGGGCGTATTACTTGTGGCATCATTCGTACTGGTGATAGAGTTCATGGACTCCGAGTCAAGGATTCTGGCGTTGAGAAAATTGAAGAGGGAAAGGTTTGCCATATAGCTTTTTTATATAATACTTGAAAGGGTTAAAGTTGGACTTTGTGGTTTGTTTGACGACAATTCCGTGAGTTGAGTAACATTTTGAAATTTGGATTTGTTTGTCTTTTGGGTGGGCACATGTAGGATCTAAGACTAATCTAGGGACTTCTTCGACCAATCTTACATGTATTTTTCTTATGTATTATAGTTCTACGAAGTTATTCTTTCTATCAAGAGAGGTTCTATTGAGTTATTCTTGACATTGATGGTGAATTGATATAATACAAATTCTGAGAATTATGTCAATTGTGTTTTGTAGGTTGTGAAATTAATGAAAAAGAAAGGTACAACTGTTGTTCAAATTGATAGTGCTGGGGCAGGCGATATAGTGTCAATGGCTGGGTTGGCACATCCTTCGATAGGTCATACTGTGGCTAATGTTGAAGTACGTTGTTGACATTCCCTTTATCTTAGAGTTTCTGTCGTGTGTCACTGATGTTTTCCTTTACTCTTGTGTCTTCTAGGTTTTGGCTGCTTTGCCTACTTTTGAATTGGATCCTCCTACTATTTCCATGACTTTTGGTGTTAATGATTCTCCGCTGGCTGGTCGTGATGGTACACATGTGAGTTCTTTGTTGAAATTTGGAATTATCAGCCTTGTAGTCATTCTACATCATTTTTTTACTATGTCCTTGCATTTAGTTTACTTGCTACTGCATGATGATCTATCGCATTTTGCCTGTATTTTCTAGTCATAGCGTTTCTTATTTTTCTTCGTATTCTTGGTTGAAATATTGTTTTGAATGTAAACATTTAAAGCAATGAGACATGATTTGCACTACTCACATACTACTACTATTATATTTGTAGTTGACCGGTGGAAAAATTGGTGATCGATTGATGGCTGAAGCAGAAACAAATCTTGCCATAAATGTGCTTCCGGGCTTGTCAGAATCTTATGAGGTGCAAGGGCGAGGCGAACTTCAATTAGGTGCCCACTTTGGAAACTTCCATTCAGTGAAATTTCTAAGGCTTCAGGCTTAAGAAAGAAGACACCACATTTGTTCTTATTAATATAGTTCTTGTTTTCTGGCATCTCAAACTTTTTAAAATTTCTTTTATCATTTCATTTTCTTGTTGTTACCAATATTTTAAATCTTCTGAAATCAAATGTGTTTATTTTGGGATAAATCAGGTATTCTGATTGAGAACATGAGACGTGAAGGATTTGAGTTATCTGTTTCACCGCCTAAAGTAATGTGAGTTTACTGAAGATGCTTCTATATGAAGTTATCCATGTGAATCTCATTTCTTTATTTGTATTTGTATTGCATGAAAAATTCAAATGAATGAAGAGTATATAAAGTAATTGAATCAAATGACATTTTTGCATTAGGTATAAAACTGAGAATTCCACGAAGCTTGAGCCAATTGAAGAAGTCACTATTGAGGTAAGATTTGTGTATGTGTTATTGTTATTATATATCATGCAAGATTCAAGCATTGTGATTGGATTTTCAGGTTAATGAAGAACATGTTGGTTTGGTTATGGAAGCCTTATCACATAGGCGTGCCGAAATTACTGAGATGGGTCCAGTCCCAGGAAACATTGGCAGAACTAGATTGTGTCTGACATGCCCATCCAGGTTAGAATCTACTTCATGATTATCCATTTTGGTTTTACCGTACCTTAGAATTTAGAATAGTGTTCTAGAAACTGAATGTCTTAGTAGATGATTTAATGGTAGGAAATACTTGAGATATCTGCAATGCAGTTTAGACCAACATAATGTAGGGTGAATTGACTTTCATCCATATCGGAGACTGTAGATTCTTGAAAAAGTTTATTAAGGGGGATGCTGGCGATATTAGAACCTTCACATAAAATTGATATAATTTGGCTTAGGCTGCACATGCTGTGGAAAAGAGAAGGGTGAACTGTGAACAAATGGTTGTTTCATTGGCTTTCTTCGGAGTGGAGGGTTTTGATGATTGATGTACAGATGTATCTTAAAAATTGATTTTTAACCTGGTTCCTCTCTTATCTTCTAAAAAACTGCAAATTTTATTTGTTTACTTTCAAATTTGTCTTTTTTGTGAAAATACATCCTGATGATCTTTGCATTCCATCACACTGACCAACCTTTCTCACCCACTATTCCTCAGGGGCTTAGTTGGTTACAGAAGTGTGTTTAGCAGTGATACACGTGGAACTGGTTTTATGCATCGAGCATTCTTGAGTATATATATATTTTTTACCCTGAAACTACTCAATTCCACCTTTTTGGCTCCCTCATGTTAATATTTATATTTCTAATCCTTGTTTTTCTTTTCCAGAATATGAGAAACATCGGGGTCCTCTTGGAAATGTCCGAAAAGGAGTACTGGTATGTCGACAACTTCAATTGTATTTTTGATGACCTGAAACAAATTACCCCCACCCGGTGCATTTAATCTGAACCCTAGAAAGAATTATTAGGCAGAATCTATTTAAATTAAGTTAACTTGATTATTTATGTTATGTTCCTCTTTGTTTTGGATTTTCTAAAAGTGAGAACATAATTCTTTGGAGTACTCATCTCTCCTCACCACTGGAGACGAAATCACCAATTTTCTGCCTCTAAAGCTTTTGTCTCATGGAACGGAGGACTGGTCATAATACTAAGGATGAACTACTATTTGTTAACCTTAGTGTTATGAAGTATCTATGAGTAGAAGTGTCCTCATACAGCCATGCATGCACGAACAAAAACTACCATCAAGTTTTAATGAATATGAAAGTATCGATGTTTATAGCATAAAAGAACTGCTGTGCATACACCTAAAGCTTGTCCATTCAAGATATTTGAGGTTTTTGAATAGCATTCATTGTTCGCATTGATCTTTCACTTTGATGAATCCCCAATTTCAGTCTTTTTCATATTTTGTCTGGCCGTAGTGTATCACTAAAAAATAAAAATAAAAAAAATAATAATAAAAAAAAAAATCTTATAATCAGATTTCACAACCTGTTTGACAGTACAGAACAAGTTGCTTGAACCTGATTTTTTCTTCTTCTTCTGTATAGATATCAATGGGCTATGGAGCAATTACATCTCATGCTTTAATGAGTTTAGAAGCCCGAGGAACTCTTTTTGTGAATCCTGGAATGGAGGTTTGTTCAAATATGGAAATTATGTTTTCTGCATTAGAATGAGGCTCCACTTGTCACGTCATTGTATATATAATAATGTCTGGAAAATGTTTTCTGTTTTCTGTTTTTTTTTTTTTGCAGGCTTATGATGGAATGATTATTGGAGAACATTCTAGGGACTCAGATCTAGATGTAAGTCAAGAATATTACGATTGGACTGTTTGATTGAAGTTCTTTCTACTTGATTCACATTGTTATCAATTTTTCCAGGTTAATCCCGTAAGAACTAAAGAACTAACCAACGTCCGTGCTGCCTCCAAGGATGAAAACGTGAAGCTATCTCCACCTCGACTTGTATGTCTTTTCTACATTTACTTTGCAATTTGTGCCCCTTCGTATGCCTGCACTAAAAATGATCATTTATCAGTCTTCCATGATTAGTCATAGGGTGGAAGCTAGTTCCCAAGATGTGTTATATTATATATTTGTACACTCTCAATGGTAAAGCAGAAAAAATGTGGGGTCCAGTTCTAGGGAGATCGAGGGCACGAGTAGGCTGAAAAGCTTCATTATTTTTTTTCCTATAGTTTGATTAGTAACATTAACATCTAATTCTTCTAAACTTAATTGCAGATGACTCTTGAAGAAGCCATAGGATACGTAGCATCTGACGAACTTATTGAGGTAACTTGTGCTTATTTATTCAAATTTTCTTCTCATCTCCATTTAGTACGTAATTATCTTCGGATACTCATGTCGGTTGATTCAACCCATCTTTTACTCCGAAGCAAACATTTGATAACGTTTTACTTTTATTTTTAAGTATGGTAGTTCGACTGAAAAAATTATTGGATGAAGTCAGCACAATGCGACTATTTCTTAATAATCGTAGGATAGACATTTGAATATCGGCATGCTCCTTAATAACTATCGGATATAAATTCGAAATATTTTTGAATCTCTCCTACATTCATTGGTAAAAAAACTGTAACGGCTCAGGCTCACTGCTAGTAGATAGTGTCCTTTTTGGGCTTTTCCTTTCGGGTTTACCCTCAAGGTTTTTAAAATACATCTGCGAAATAGAGGTTTCCACACCCTTATAAAAAATGATTCGCTCTCTTTTCCAACTAATGTGGGATCTCACAAAAACAATTAGTACGTGGTTTCTTTGTTTTTATACCTTTGTTTTACAATGCTTATAGTGGATTGTGGATTGGCTACAATGGATGCAGGTTACACCGAAGGCCATTCGTTTGAGAAAGAAATACTTGGAGGTTAACAAGCGCAAAGCCATGAGCAAGAAGCCCAAGGAATGAACTCCCCTGGCTCCTCAAACGTTGCACGTTGCTTCTTGTAGCTTTAATAGCTGGTTCTTGTTGGGTGTACTAAACATCAAAGATCAACGAGCAAATATCGAACTTATCTCACCTCGGTCGCTCAAGCGTGCATACAACACCATATCATATTCTTTTTGACCACCTGAGTTCAAGGGGCAGAAACAATAATACAAAGAAAATATTCGTTTCCTCTTTATATATTAGGCTAAACAAGCATATGTTTTGATTTTTATAGCTGCGGCTGTTAAATTAGCTCCTTTACGAGTTCTGATAACAAAAGTGGAGTAGAATATTTACCAACTTCGTATCTATTTGTTAGCCTGTTTTGCAAATAAAGTAGACATAGGAGACCTACCATCCCAAGCATCAAATTTATGTAAGCTAATTTCCAAAAATGGGAACAATTAACCACTGAACCATTTAGTGGGAAACCATTTTCTTCTCTTCCATTTGAAACTCTTGTATACTCTTCCACCTTCTTTGGCTGCATCCTTACTAAATTGAGTCACATGTACCACTTGATTGATTGATAGGTAGAGTGACTGGCAATCTCCTAAACCTTTGAAATATTATATTTACGGTCTTTCATTTTTCCCGTCATCTAAAAGCATAATAATCGTTGTATCACAAGAAAACATATGAATAAATCAAGATTAAGAATAGGTAGATGAAATCATCATAACTTCCATTTTAAGCACATATTGTACTCGAAAATGAATAAAGTTAAGGTAACTTGATTAGTGAAATTATAGAACACGAGCACAAATTTAATAGATTAGATATGAATGAAATTATCAATTTCAAAGCACTGCTGGAGACAAAAGCCGATAGTCTCGTTTCAACTCTATACTCTACTTGACTGTGGTAGAAGAACATGTATTACTAGCTAGATGGAGTAACTCAAATTGCTAATGATCTGTATTTAAGAATACCCTTGTTGGTGATTCATAATGGGAATGATTAAGAAAATGAACGGAAAAATCAAGGACTATAGGAAAAATGAAAAACGTTGTAGATTGTATAACGATCATCCTTACAAATGAGTAGTAATGATCATCCTTCTAGATACGTAGAAAGAATTGAGTAGGTATAAAATAACAAAAATTAGATTTTTTAGTCATTATATAAGTGATGAACATAGTAACTTTAACATATATTATATAAGTAACTGAACATATATTATGGTCAGCACATTATATTGCATTAGAATGACCATTTCATTCACCTTCCCCAGAGAGGATTCAACAATGAAATATACTGATAAGACCATAACAAACTGAAACAACCCTAACATCCTTACACAATAAGAATCTTTCATTTTACAAACTGAGAGATGAAAAAGGAACAACACGGGACAAGACGACGCTAAGTCTCTAAAAGCAGTCAACGACAACGACAACACGTAACACTGGTCAGTTCTGCATTCTGAAACGACCTTTCGCCCCTTACGAAAATGCAGAAGAGGAGGGTGAAGCCAAACTACCAATCAATAAAGGGATTGGATGCTGAGAAACTTCAGTTTGTTGGGGTATGGCAATCTGAACTTTAAATTCCAAAAGGATACAAGATGTATGGGTGCTCATCAGTAGCAGTGCTTCTGCTTCAAATCTAATACATCTTCATCCTTGGAAAAGTACCCAACTTCAGAATGAATCTGTTTGTTTAAGCACAATTTGGTGATCAGTGAAGAACAATAGATAGATCAACATATTTGTCGATTCCTAAGAATCGGCTCAGGGACGTGCGTACGGTTGTAGATGGTCTAAATATATAAGTTAAGTTTCCATGGACCACACATTAACAATATTCAGCACAAAAAACGACGCGGACACTTTTCCCTTTAGAACTCGAGGACACAGCTGTAGATGGTGAATTTCTATCAGAAAATTCTTTAGAATTGGAGGGGCACAGCTGTATAACCTATAGAATAGATCGTGTGAATCTTTTAAGAGCATCTATTATGAAGGTTTGACCAATTGGAGATGTACAGTTCATTATTGTTCACCATATCATCTCTTCGATCCGTAATTTTCTACTGTGAAAACGTAGAGCCCTCGAATAGAATGTCCTATATACTGTCTAACTCGAGCATCTTGCATTTTTCTAAAACACAGACATCTCACTCTCGGACTTCTTAATTCTATGCTACACGTTCTTGAATTCCAGAATCTGTATAGAGAACACCTCTCGAGTAAATAACAATGTCAAGAGCCCTATTTTGTTACCAAATCATATCGTATTCTTTTCCCCTGGTAACATGACACAACGTGAAGAAAACAATAAAACATGTCCAAAAGTTGAACCCCTTCACACTAATACAGATATTTTGCATTCGAGAATAGATTTTCAATCAAAGTAAAACCTCTGTAACAGCTCAGGCCCACCGCTAGCAGATATTGTTCGTTTTGGCCCGTTACATATCGCTGTCAGTCTCACGATTTTAAAACGCGTCTACTAGGGAGAGGTTTCCAATGCTTCGTTCCCCTCTCCAACCGATGTGGGATCTCACAATCCACCCCCTTTGGAGGCCCAGTGTTCTCACTGACACTGCCCAGTGTCTGACTCAAATACCATTTGTAACAACTCAAGCCCACCTCTAGTAGATATTGTCCTCTTTGGGCTTTCCCTTCCAAGCTTCCCCTCAAAGTTCTTAAAACGTGTCTACTAGGTAGAGGTTTCAACACCCTTATAAGCAAAACTTCGTTCCCCTCTCCAACCGAGGAAGGATCTCACAACCCCACTCATGCAGCCAATGTTCTTCTTTCCTAAGGAACCTTATACATTATTGGCCAATAATAATCAGCAGTCTAAAATCAGAGACAGACAAACCAAAGTAGCCATCTATCTATAATTTATTCATGAGATTAAATGGATTGATTCATCTCCACAGAGAATTCAAAAAAAAAAAATGAAAAGTAAAAATCAAAGCCACAAACAAAACAGTAAAAGGGCATCCAAAGAAGGTAATTCGATGCCTAAACTCCATGATCAAAAGGAGTCCTAAATTCTAAGAACACTTAACTTCATGTTTGTGTCTCAATAATCCCAATTAATTGAGACAAAAGGAGCCATCTGCTCTACAATTTACTCATAAAACTCAAAAGCCATAGCCAACAGCATCTCAGTTAAACGGTGAAAGGGCAAGTATTCGGAAGAAACATACCATCAGCTAGAACTCGGGCGATTCCCACTGGAACGTGGCCGATTCACCACCGTCCCCAGACGTGCCTCACCCGCCCCTCTCATCCTTTCATACCCACCACCGGATTTCGGCCTCCCATCTTCAGCATACCGATTTGGAGACCCGTAATTCCCATACTGCCTCTGATTCACCTCTCTAGGTCGGATCCCAACGTTCACAGGTCTCTCCTCCTTCCCAACGAAACCCGCCCTAAGATGTGGCGGCACAAATTTCTCCGGTTTATGCAACGCCACCGCCGGAGGAGGAGGAATCTCCTTCTCCTTCTCCAAGCTCGGAATCGGAGACGGAGCGATCGCGCCTGTACCAGTCCGCCCGAGAGGGCGAAGAGAGATGGAATCAGAACCAGAACCAGATTGCGAACGGGGTCGATCCGGAAGCTCACGATGATCGGCAGATGAGGGTCGAGATTGCGGCTGGGGGGGAAGAACCGGAGGCAAGGTGATGGGTTTGGGGGTAGGACGGGTCAGGACGAGCATGCGGCCATGGGACTTGCTAGCTAAAGAAGAAGAAGAAGAGGGGTTCTTGGAGGGATTAGTGCCAGTTTTGGAATTGGAGGAGAGATTCTTGTCGTAGATGTGATTGAAATTGATGGAGGTGTATTTGTTGGTTTTTGCCATCCACCACCGCCAATTGAACACTGATCGATGTTTGAAGCTTCTGGGATTTGAGGGTTTCTTCAGAAACAGGGGAATTACAGAGGATCTGGCAGTAGAAGAAGATTTATAGAATTTGAAAGGAAAAACGGGTTGGTTGGCAATGGAGGGAGTTTTGCGGTGTCGTGTAAAGGAAGATCAGAGCAAAGGAAGATCAGAGCTGAGAGATTGAACTTAATTTGGTTATATAGGCAATCAACATCACATGGCCTAACCTTATTACTACTCCTAACTATTTTTAAGCTTCATAACAACAAATTTTATGGGTAATCTTATAAATTTAGTTTTAAATTTTCTTTAAAAAAAACATATTTTTATGAATAAGATAAAGATTTGTTTTAAAGATGTTAAACAACGTCCTTAAGTCTTGATTATCTCTAAAACTCGTGTCTGATACCACAATAAAATCTTATCTAATAACCTAAGCGCACCGCTAGTATATTTTTTTTCGGCTTTTCCTCAAAAATTTTAAAACATGTATGCTATGGAAAGGTTAAAGGGAGTGGACACCGAGGACGTTGGGCCCTGAATGAGGGTGGACTATGAAGTCCCATAGCGATTGGAGAGAGGAACGAGTGCTAGTGAGGATGCTGGGCCTCGAAGAGGGTGGATTGTGAGATCCCACATTGGTTGGAAGGGGGAACGAAACATTCTTTATAATGAGGTGGAAACCTCTCCCTAGCTAACACGTTTTAAAAACTTTGAGGGGAAGCTCGAAAGAAAAGCTCAAAGAGGACAATATCGGTTAACGATAAGCTTGATCATTTATAAAACTGATGTCTAACACAATAATAAAATCTTATGACAACCAAACTCCCTTATCGAGGCATTGTCTAACGATCTCTAGGATAGGCCAAAAAGAGGTATACTGATTAATAAATCTAGATAAGACTAATTGCATGTGACACAATACCCAGCTCCTTTGATCCTGAATCAGATCAAGGGTAAGGCCTCTCCGATTGAAGGAGAGAAAGTCTCATTGCCTAGAGAAAATGATAAGAGACAGGCTCAACGAAGTATCAATCTCAAACAAGGACTATGCATCCTAGCAAGATTAAGAGTCAACTCGTAAATGGGAGTAGTTGCCACAGCCTATCTACAACAATAAGGCTTGACATAACCAAAGAAACCAACCTAAGAGCTCAACGTCTTCGTCTCAGTATCTAACTCTAATACCATTTGTAACAGCCCAAGTCCACCACTGGTAAATAGATACCTCTCCAACCAATATGGGATCTCACAGTCCACTCTCCTTAAAACTCAACGTCTTCGTCTCGACAGCCCAAGCTCACCACTGGTACATTGATACTATCCACTTCAGCCCATTACGTATCACCATCAACCTCACAATTTTAAAACGCGTCTACTAGGGAGAGATTTCCCACACCAAAGAATGTTTCGTTCCACTCTAACTAATGTGAGATTTCACATACACATACACGTTGTAACGGTCCAAATACACCACTAGCAGATATTATCCTCTTTAGGCTTGCCCGAGAAAGTTTCCACATCCTTATAAATAGTGGTTTGTTCTCCTCCCAACCAAGGTGGGACATCACACACTTACAAACGTGTACGATTAGGAATGAAGTTGTGGAGAATCAATAGAAGCCCAATGTTGAAGGCCCATTGGGCTTAAACACATATGGGCCCATGAAGACATATCAAAAACTAATAAAAACCTCTTTTTTGTTAAATTTATTTAAGAGACGCGTACCAAAATACGCCTATTTTCCAATTATTCTCTCCTCCATTCCCTCAAGCTATGAGTTGTCGCCATTAAATCCAGCTCACATCCAACCCCACTTTCACCTCCTCCACTTCCCCCATCTCCCTTATAAAATCATCATTCCTCCTCCACTAACTCCACCGTCGCCACCGCCGCCGCCCCTCCGCCATGGCCTCCACCGCTCTCCTCCTCCTCCTCCTCCCCTTCCTTCTCTTCTCTGTTACCACTCTGGCCCAAACCCCGGCGGCTCCCGCTCCTTCCTCGCCGGGGCCACTCAACATAACCGGCATTCTCGAAAAGGGCGGCCAATTCACGACGTTCATCCGCCTCCTCAACGAAACCAAAATCAACACCCAGCTCGACAATCAGCTCAACAACACTCCTCAGGGGATGACCATTCTTGCCCCCACTGATAATGCCTTCAATTCCCTTAAGCCAGGCGCCCTCAATGGCCTCAACGACCAAGAAAAAACCCAATTATTGCTTTACCATGTCTTGACTAAGGTAATTTCATCTTCAATTTCTCAATTTTAAGGAACAATATTAATTGGGTTTTTCTTGATTTTTTATTTCAATTTGGTTTCGATCCAGTTCTACACCTTGACGGACCTCCAGACCGTCAGTAACCCAGTCAGGACACTCGCCGGCGACTGGGGGTTGAACTTCACCGGCCAAGCAAACCAAGTCAACGTGTCCACCGGCGTCGTCATGGTGGCTGTCAACAACAAGCTCAGAGAGCAGTCTCCGTTGTCTATTTACGCAGTGGAGAAAGTTTTGTTGCCGGAGGCTCTTTTCGGCGACCACCCCGCTGCCCCTCCTCCGAAAGCTTCGGGTCCGGCGAGCGAAAAATCGCCGGCCGATAGCGAAACACCGCCGAAATCTGATGCTGCCCACTCGCCGGCGGATCATAAGGATGCGGCTCCGAGAAACGGCGTCGGTTTGGGATTGGTTTTGGGATTTGGTTTGATTGCCTTTAGTGTTCTTTNTTGTATTTAATTTTGGTGTTGTTTATCGTCCTTTAAATTTATATTTTATCGAATTTTCATGTTTTATTTTATGTTACTTTTCATTTTTTTTGTTTGCTTTATTGTAATTTTTTCTCTANCTTTTTTTATTGTAATTTTTTCTCTATCTATATATGCATATAAATTTAAAATAATCTCCCGATCATTTTTCTCTCGGGTGTCATATTTTATATGACATTTGAATTAACCGATACCATATCCAAACGAGAGTGATATTAAAGATATAGAAGTGTACATTTTTTTTGGATAACTCAATCAAGGATACTCTGAAATTAGTATATTTACCTTAGCTTAGAGCGATTTATACTCGGTGGCCTTCAGAAAGTTTTACTAAAGCTAGGACAACGTACTATAAAAGAGCGGGTTTCACTTTTTGAAGTGAGATACAGAAAAATGTTAGGGTTATCGAGGGTCGAAACATTTAAAATTTTGATATTAGTATACAAATTCGAATATATTTACATGGTACATGAATAATGAAGGGAACGAGAACAATTCTAAAGATATGATAGTTAATGTAACAACCCAAGCTCACTGCTAGTTGATATTGTTCGCTTTAAAACGCCGTCAACCTCATGGTTTTAAAACGCGTCTACTAGGGAGAGGTTTCCACACCCTTGTAAAAAGTGCTTGTTCCCTTCTCCAACTGATATAGGATCTCATAATCCACCCTCTTCGGGGCCAACGTTCTCGCTGACACTTGTTCCCCTCTAGAACCGATTAATTTAAGTATGACCTCGGGCTATTTCTCAAACCAATCACTTATAAGAGTTATAGGTAATCAAAATTTAAAATGTTTCTGTGATTGATCGGTGGGAATAGTAGTTTTTGTTGGATGATGAAAGTCCCACTAATTTAGAGAGAATAATCATGAGTTTATAATCAACTAATACTCTCTCAGTTGGTATGAGACCTTTTGGGGGAAAGCTACAGCAAAGCCATGAGAATTTATACTCATAGTGGACAATATCATATCATTGTGGAAAGTCGTGATGGTATCAGAGCCATGCCCTAAAACTTAGTCGTTACTTTGTTTGAGGGGAGGTGTTGGATGATGAAAGTCCCACGTCGAGCGGTCTTTTGGGGAAGCCCAAAGCAAAGCCATGAGCACTTTATACACAAAGTGTACAATATCATACCATTGTGTAGAGTCCTGTTCATCTAACGGTTTTGACTCACTCATATTGTTCGGGTCATCACGTGCCCAGCCACTTTAAAATTTAAATTGTGATATTAATATATAACAAAATTGGATAAGATTTTTACACTTTGCACATGGCATTCCACATGCAATGAAAAATAGAACAAAGCGACACACAACTCAAGACAATAGGTGTGGTCCCTTTTAATTAATCAAGTAATTAAATGATAATTAAAAGCTTAATTGGTGATTAGGGTTTAATCTTCCGCCGACATTATGGAAAAAAAACCGTTCCAAATATTAATTTTATATTTTTAATTAATAATTTATAATTAATTTCAACCCCTTTTTATTTATTATTAATCTCCTAAAAATCCATTAAAATGTTAGACAAAGACACCGACATAAAACGACATGACTATGATTAAGATGTTTATTTAAATTAAGTTTGAAAGAAGAACATCAGATACGTTGACTTTTCATCCAACGTTCCAACGACATGTTTATGATCATACGTGTACCTGCACGTTTTAATTACCCACCCACGTGTATTTTGTCAAGTGTTATAATCAACCAAAGTACCGAGCCTGATTGGTTACATTAAAAAAGCTACGAGTGTGATTATAACACTTAACAAATTACGAGAACGATCAAGTTATAAGTTCACGGTTTAGAGGCGGTTTATACAAATTGTCGAACACAAAAATTGAAACAATCCCAAAAAAGAAAGTTCATCAAAATTTCAGAAAAATTCTGCAAAATGCTGATATTTATCATCTGAAATTCATACCTGTAGAAACTAGAACAGATATTTCCATACTAATAATAATAATAATAATAATAAAGACATAGACAGAGACAAAAACAGTAGATGCCAGTTGGTTTGAATTTGGTTTTATTAAGGAAATGAATCAGCCACAGAATATAATAGCCAACCACTGAAGTCCTAACAACAGCAGCAGCTGCAATTCAGAACTGTTTATTAATGGCTGTATAAGAACCCGTCAAGATTTCAATCTCCATCTAAAACTTACTTTATCAAGAAAATATCAAACCAAATCCAACCACCATTTGGATTACTTGATTGATAATGGTGGCTTGTTAGGGGCCTCACAATGTGCATTTTTCTAGAAGCAAATTGACACGGTTAGCACGATAAGACGGTTTAAAGAGATCTAAGATTCAAATCGATTCAAATCGAACGAGTAACAATGCCGACCTTGGTAGAGTTTAAGGTTAAAATGTTAGTAACTTCGCTTAATGACTAATAGGTGTAATATTGTCGAAAAATGAAACGAGTAACTCTATGCAGACTAAATTTTCACACAGCAAAGTAGGTTACATGGGTGAGAAATTTGTTTACTTACAGAGCTTAGATTGAGTCAAGCCAAGAATCGAAGTCATCCTTTGCAATGGAGTTGGCTCCAGAATGACTGTTGTTGACGGGCTTTTCTTTATGAGGTACTAGATGGGATGTATCTTGGAGCAAGTCATCCAAGGCATCATCAAGTTCTGCAGTAATGGGTGCCTTCTGGCCTGGATTTGAACCTTTGATTGGGATGTGAGGAGTTGCCTTAAAGACTTCATCTATGTCGAACGAGCTACTCCCAGCAGCTGGGGTGTCGAGGTCCATTGTCTCACTAAATGAGTTCAGAAGCATATCCAATTCTGCTTCTGCAGTTGTTGCTTCAAACATAGGGGTCTTTTGGTTGGCGTTTTCAATTATGAACTTCGTGTTGGGTTGTTCAGTGTACTTTCGTGTGTTAGTTTGGCTGGATATTGGCAACTCAATTGGATGAGCATTATAATGGACCTGATTTGATGAAATTGGGGATGGATTGAAGGTTGGATCTTGATGGATACTTCCGAAATAGCTCGACGAAGAAGCTTTGGTCACATCTCGAATTCCATCTTCGACATTTCCCTTCTCGTAGGATTCTGTGTCGGATGATATTTCAATGTTTCTCATTCCCTCTTGACTATCATATGTTTGCACCGCGGATGACCGTTGATCACAGATCGCCTTTCTCTCTGGACGCTGTAGCAAGGAAAAAACATTGTCTGTAATTCAAATTCAGACCAATATTTGACTTTCAAGGACCACTTGCTAACTTCTGAATTACAAAGGAAGAAGAGCATTTTTAATTGTTAATCAAAGAAGCTAAGAATGAATGTAACAGCCGAAGCCCACCACTAGAAGATATTGTCCTCTTTGGGCTTTTCCTTAGAGTTTTTAAAACGCGTCTACATAGAGAGGTTTCCACACGCTTATAAGGAATGTTTCATTCTCCTCTCTAACCGATGTGGGATCTCACAATTAACTTGATGCAATTAAAGACCACTCCTAACATCGGTTAAAAGTCCATTCAAGCTAGTGAAACATCAGGCATACCAGTTCTGAAGGTAATATATCTTCCTCGATAAAGAGCCTCTCTGCTACATTTAGTTTTGTAAGTTGTTCTGCTAATGTGACCAAATTCAATGAAAGAAATGACGCCTGCAAAAAGAAACCAGTTTCCATAAAATAGTAGAACAGAACTATGAAATATTAAAAGTAGATAAAGAGAGAAGGATTTTTTTTGGTTGAGTAACAAATCCCTATATTCTAGCCCAAGTCCACCGCTAGCTGATATTGTCCTCTTTGAGTTTTTCCTTTCGGGCTTCCCCTCAAGGTTTTTCAAACACATATGCTAGTGAGAGGTTTCCACACCCTTATAAAGAATGTTTCGTTCCCCTCTTCAACCGATGTGGGATCTCACAATCTACCCCCCTTCGGGGCCAGCGTCCTCGTTGACACTTGCTCTCTCTAATCAATGTGGGAGGCATGGACTCAAAAGTAAGATTGATAACAAAAATTTAAAAAAAAAAAAAGAAAAAAAAAAAAGAACTTGGCTAGAGCACTCCATTTGGCAAGAACATAACACAGTCATACACATTTCAAATGGCTGAAAGGAATTGATAGTGCTTCAACGGTAAAGAAAACAGGACAAGTCTACAATGTTATAGTAACATTTACTTCAAAACTTCTTTAACACAGAATTGTTTAGACACGACTTTCGGGTCCTCAAGTCCAACATACACTACAAAGACAAACACTACAAAGACAAATATATGCATACATACATACATACATATATATATATATGTGTGTGTGTGTGTATGCGCGTGTGTATGAAGAAGTCTGCTGATGATAACCATTTAAGATGTAATCTGGCAATTTAAAATTGTTTTTAGGTCAAAAACTAAATCTAAATTCTACAGCAAGCTCAATAATTTAATGCATTCTCAACGCAAAAAATATAGAACAATCGACTAATTACCTCAGGAGTTGCAGTGGTTTTTTCATCCACGACGAAACTATTATCTTCGATCCAGGACAACATGCCTTCCCCCCTCGCTGCAAGCATAGCAGATCCTCCACTACTTAACTCTCCTGTTAGATTATGCATATAAGTCTTCCATATCAAACCCTTCAATCTTGATATTAAAATCCAAACACTACTCATTGAAGCTATCAACTGAACAGAAATTTGGATGCTCCGTAGGTTCTATCGAAACAAACAACATATTTCTCTTTTCTATGTTCATTGGAGATTTAAACAACCCAATAAGGACCGGTGGATATAATAAAAGATTATGTCATAATGCGTAGAGAAACCGAATTGTTAGTTAGCATTGGAACCATCTTCCTGCATATGGCAAAGGATATTCAACCCCACCTCCGATCATCAATTACAGCAACTCTACAATCTACCAAACCGACTGGGACTTATATTTTCACTTCCAAAAATAGCACATTCGCAAGTTCAAATCAGCAACCATTTGGAAGACTTATAATTTGCATACACTGAACTATTATAACAAATCAAAAGAGATAGCGCACACTTACTCGGAAGAACATCATCCAAAGACGGAAAAACATCCATAAAAGTACTCGACTGCATCTGCGATCGAGCCTCGGCAATCAGGTGGCGGTAGTCGGCACCTTTGCTCTTCGGCAAAATCACATCGGAAACTGGCGCGGAAGCCTCACCGGACGTCTCTTCGACGGAAATTTCCTCGCCATAACGATCCCAATTTGAGGGAAGTTTAGGCACAGCCTGGGAGAGGAGATTTCCATCTTTGGCGTGCTTTCCTAGCGGCTTATTAGCACTTCCAGCTGCATTTGTCCCAATGGACGGAGGTTTATGTTTCTGATTTGGATGAGACTTCTTGCTGTGGTGTTGAGAGTGAGCTCTCTTTGATTTTGCTAATGCTTTTGCATCCATCCACAAATTGATGTGCTTCCTTCAATTCAAAGCTTTGGCAATTCAGATGAAACCTTAACGAAATCTGTTGAAGAAAGAAGACGGAGCCGGGATTCGTAGCCCTACCGGAAGTTTTGTTGGAGATTCCGATTTCAAGAACACACGAACACAGACAAACAATGAAGCTGCTAACATGGCTTGGGCTTCGGACTTTATATTTGGGCTTTGGTCTTTGGGCTTCGCCACCAGTGATTGTGGGCGTTTTGGGCCAGGCTTTGAGAACCAGAAAGCCCATGTAGAACTATGCTAAAGGCCCAAAGATCCCCGCTTTTAGAAACTAAATTAGTCTTTCTCTCGCGATTACATCTCACATTAGTTGTAGATGGGACAAAACATTGTTTGTAAGAGTGTGAAAATTTCTCCCTAGCAGACCATTTTAAAACGGTGAGACTAACATCAATAATGTAATGTGTCAAAACAGATAATATTTGCTAGAGGTGGGCTTGGGCCGTTACAAAAATGGTATTAAAGCCAGTCACTAGGCGGTGTGTCAACGAGAACGCTAGCCCCTAATGAAGATGGATTGTGAGATCTCACATTGGTTGGGCTAGTAAGGATGTTGGCCCCA
Source organism: Cucurbita pepo subsp. pepo (assembly GCF_002806865.2). Lineage (NCBI taxonomy): Eukaryota > Viridiplantae > Streptophyta > Magnoliopsida > Cucurbitales > Cucurbitaceae > Cucurbita > Cucurbita pepo. The sequence goes on along the minus strand of NC_036641.1, from coordinate 7,019,011 downwards.
AAGAAGATGGATAGTGAGATCCCACATCGGTTGTGCAAGCAAGGATGCTGACCCTCAAAGGAGGTGGATTGTGAGATCTCACATCGGTTGGAGAGGGAATGAAGCATTCCTTATAAGGGCGAGATCTCACATCAGTATAAGGACACTGACCCTCAAAGCATCCTTAGTGGCACAACCGATGTGGGATCTCACAATCCATCTTCATTAGGGGCTAGCGTTCTCGTTGACACACCGCTTAGTGAGATCCTACATCGGTTGTGCCAAGACGTTGACCTTCAAAGGAGGTGGATTGTGAGATCTCACATCGGTTGGAGAGGGAACAAAACACTCCTTATAAGGGTGTGAAAACCTCTCCCTAGCCGACATCTTAATAATTGTTAGCGGTGGATTCAGGTGCATCAAAGGTTTGATATTACAATAATTGAAGAAGGGGTGACATTATTAATCAACACTATTCACCAAATTGAATTATGTTCTCTCTCTCACTAAATGGGACAAAAGGAGCACCTTAGTTGCCTACCTAAGTTTGAGTTGAAAATGAGAGAGAGGAACATTCTTGGCCCATAACATACAATATTTAATTGGAGGTTTGTTAAGGGGTGTGGGGAAAAAAGTTTCAAATTTAGTGATTGCTTTTTTGGAGTAGAAAAAGACAATCTTTACAAAATCCCTTTAGATCTTTGTTCATTTGGTGCTTTCTCCATTCCATCACCTTCATCTTAATAATAATTCATACCCACCTTCATCTATTTCACACATTCATAATCTTCATTTTCCTTATAATTAAGCAAAAGGGTTTTTTTTTTATATATATATATTTAATCAAAACGATAATGACGGGTTCTTTGATTTGAAAATTTTATGAAAAGGGACGTCTTTGGATATATATATAGAGAGAGATATCTAAGGCTAGTAGTAGGATGAAGATAGTAAGCCCGGGCGGCCATAACCTAAGGCTATTATCTTCACATCTCTCTCCATCTTTAGATATCTGGAGAGAGATAGAGATTCGTTGCGTGATCAACACGAGTGCCTTACATGTGCTCTACAGGCTACGCTCCATCTTTCTTCCCAATGAGCCTATTTTTCTTTTGATTTGGAAGATGGGCATTGTGTCTTCAATCTCCCTGGAACAACTCCTCAATGCATCATCGATCTTGCGAGTGTCATTCACACACCGCTCCACATCACCCGAATTATTAAAATAGTTGAACCATACACAATTGGGTTAACCCTAAAATCTGTAGATATGGTTGATGCATACATGATATCAGGAAGACATTAAAATTTTGAAAGAAGCAAACAAAAATTCAGTGCAAGTAGAAAATGTATTTCATTGAGAAATATTACGATTCTAAATTTCATCCGTGGTTATTCAAACAGCTATCCGTAAAAGGGTAAGATAGAAATATAAAGAGACAGTGACACAGTCCGTAAAAGGGTACGATAGAAGACAAAAGGTGAGATAGAAATATAAATTAGGGGTATGAATGTATGCACAAATGGGCAAGGCTCCCAAGATATATTGACCTAAATCCATCACAAATATGAACTCAAAAGGGGTTAGTAAAAGGGAAAAGGGTTAAAAAGAAGATAGACATATTAGGGTTTTGTGAAAAGGCATAGATTCTTCAACTTTTAAACAAGGCCATGGCTGGCCAAGGCAATGCATGTGAGCTTCTGTAAATGTTGGATTCCACAATCCAAACTTGCTCTTCTTTTTGGGATATATCCAATCTCCACCAAAAATAATTACAAAACTCAACAAAAAAAAAAAATTATTCTTTCAAAACAAATCTTCTTTAACCAATACGTTCTATGTCGTGTAGAAAAGGAGAGATTCGAACGTCTTACCTCTTTATTAGAAGTATATTGTCCTCTCTGGATTTCCCTTCAAGATTTTAAAACGTGCCTACTAGGAGAGATTTTCACACTCTTGCAAAGAATATTTTGTTCCCCTCTGTGATGTCCCACACTGGTTGGGGAGGAGAACATAAACGGTACCGTTTATAAGAGTTGTGGAAATCTTCCCCTAGTAAACGCATTTTAAAGCCTTAAGGGAAAGCCCGAAAGGGAAAACTCAAACAGGACAATATCACAATGTGCAGCTTTCTCGTTGTTCCCCAAAGGGGTAGACACGAGACGGTGTGCCAATAAGGACGCTGGGCCCTAAAGGAGGGTGGATTTGGAGGTGATCCCACATTGATTGGAGGAAGGAAAGAGTGCCAGTGAGGACGCTAGGCCCTGAAGGGGGGTGGATTGTGATGTCTCACATTGGTTGGGGAGGAGAACAAAACACCATTTATAAGAGTGTGGAAATCTTCTCCTAGCAGAAGCATTTTAAAGCCTTGAGGGGAAGCCCGAAAGAGAAAGCCCAAAGAGAACAATATCTGCTAGCGGTGGGCTAGAGTCGTTACACCCTCTCCAACCGATGTAGGATCTCACAATCCATCCCCCCTTTAGGGCCCAGCGCCCTTGCTGACACGCCGCCCAGTATCTGGCTATGATACCATTTGTAACAGCCTAAGCCACCACTAGCAGATATTGTCTGTATTAGCCCATTACGTCTCACCATCAGTCTTATGATTTTAAAACGCGTTTAGATCAGCTACATTCAATATCATCTTTTAAGTGGAGTAAAGTTCGAATCTTTTGTTCAAAATTGTCATTTTTGTTAGGTAATTGAGCTAAACATACCTACAAAATCGATACAAATAGCTCGTAAACAAAACCCTATTTAGTTTGTGTGTAAAAGACAAGCCAAACAAAACAAACATCCCTCTTAAATGACAATGATTTGCTTTTCCCTAAACCCCTTCTCCAATTATTAATCAAACACTGAATTAAGCTTCATAGTTTGATAGTGTAGCTTGAATTCAAAGTTTTGATTATAAAATGACCTAAAAAAGAGAGAGGGGAAGTGTTCATACTCAAGAATCTTTGAAAGGGGCCTCGAAAGTTGAGGGCTTTGGGTGAAATGTGGGAGAGAGGGAAGAGAATATTCTATTCCCATAAGAGTTCATTAGCAAAACTCCAAAAATTATAAACTAAACAAAGTCTTAAAGCAAAACATGATTAGATTATGATTAAGATGAGCAGGAAAAGTCAGCTCACAAGGGGACGACTGCTCATACTTCTAAAAATTCACTGTCTTTGTCAGCTAAACATGTTTCCCTAGTTAACTATTATTTATCCCTTTATGTTTATTCTCACTCTATAATCTTTATTTCTCTCTCTCCATCCCTTCACAACTATACCAAATTGAAGTTCCCATTATAATGAGATGCGTATATATCTGTAACGACCCAAGTCCGGTGCTAGAAGATGTTGTCTTTTTTGGGTTTTTCCTTTCGGGCAACATTGAGCCCTCAAGAGGGGTAGATTGTGAGATCTCACATCGGTTGGAGAAGAGAATGAAACATTTCTCATATAGGTGTAGAAACCCCTCCAAGCACGCGGTTAGAGTCCTGGTCTCCTCCTACTGCTTGGAAGCTTACGGTTTCATGTTCTATTTCACTCCCCGATGGGGGTTCTTTTCACCCTTCCCTCACGGTACTACTTCACTATCGGTCACCCAGGAGTATTTAGCCTTGCAAGGTGGTCCTTGCTGATTCACACGGGATTCCACGTGCCCCATGCTACTAGGGTCAGAGCGTAAGTTAGTGATGCTTTCGGCTAACTGTGAGACTGACAGCGATACATAACGGGCCGAAGAGGACAAGTGGGCTTGGGCTGTTTCAATACCAATGAATGATATATCTTTCTAATAAGCTATTAACATAGATATCGAACTTGCACTAAACAGATATGAAGAGACAGTGACACGATCGTTCTTATGTATTGAATAACTCGATTTCCGACCCATAATTTAGGGGGAGAGAGAGAGAATAAAAGTGAGAAGGGCCAAAGAAATTATGGGATAATCATTCCAAAAGGAAAAGGTAGTAAAACTAGCTTTTTTCTAATTTCTTACTCTATAAAACCCTTCTCATCATATGTGTCATCATGCACCTTTGCCCATCAAATCCCTTCCCCTCTCTTACCTTTAACTTTTTCACCAAAAATGAGTTTTTTATTCTCCCAAAGAAAGAAGATAGTTTGAAAATATTCCCATAAATTATTCAATCTAGGAGAGAGAGAGAGAGAGAGAGAGAGAGAGAGAGAGAGAGAGAGAGAGAGAGATCTTGTCAATTTCTCTCCCTTTATAACATGTATGAACCCTTCATTTCAGCTAAACACTTATGCTTCTAGGTTTCTTGTAGATTTGAGAGACAATTCAAGCTAAGAACACAACAAAAACAAAAAAATCATAGGATTTTTGTTTGTGTTAAGGAAGATGTCTGAAGAGCAAACAATTTCAAATGCTTTCATTTGCAGCTTGCCAACACTTGGATCAAACAACAACCCTCCTGTTCTTAAGAAGAAGAGGAATCTCCCCGGAAATCCAGGCAAGAACAACCTTTGTGTTTTGTTTCATATGTTTATTGTTCTTTTTGCTCTTGTTTTTGTGGCTTTTGTCTGTTCTTTTGTAGGGAATAATATGATGAATATTCAACTTTTTCATCTAAACCCTCTTTGATTCTTCACAAAACTCTCCCAAATTTTGTTTACTTTTGCAAAACACTTCACTTAACACGAGTTGTTCTTTGAGTTTCTGATGTTTTTGAAGAAACCCTCATGATGAAAGCTAAAAAGTAATCACCTTTCTTCATGGATATGAATGAAAGATTAAATTTTTTCGTAATCTATTAGGTTAAACTTTTGTGTCTCGAACCGATTCAACGTCGTATCAAAGTTTTTTGTTTTTGTTCAAAAACCCGTCAAGAATATGAACAAAAGATTGAATTTTTCGTATCCTATTAGGTTAAACTTTTGTGTCTCGTAGCGATTCAACATGGTATCAGAGTTTTTTTTTGTTCAAAAACCCGTCAAGAATATGAATGAAAGATTGAATTTTTCTTAACCTATTAGGTTAAACGTTTGAGTCTCGCAACGGTTCAACATAGTATCAGAGCTTTTTTTGTTCAAAACCCCATCAAGAATATGAATAAAATATTGAATTTTTTGTAGCGATTCAACATGGTATTAGATCCTCGATCTTGTAACATTGCTTCGTTTTCGATAATATTGATATTGACTTGATGGCGTATTTGCGACAGATCCGAAAGCGGAAGTTGTGGCATTGTCGCCGAAGACCCTAATGGCGACGAACCGATTCTTGTGTGACATATGTGGGAAGGGTTTTCAGAGGGATCAGAACCTACAGCTGCATAGAAGAGGACACAATCTTCCATGGAAGCTGAAGCAAAGAAGCAACAGCAACAAAGAGCCAAGGAAGAGAGTTTATGTTTGTCCAGAGAAGAGCTGTGTGCACCACCATCCTTCAAGGGCGCTTGGAGACCTCACAGGCATTAAAAAGCACTTTTGCAGGAAGCATGGCGAGAAGAAGTGGAAGTGCGAGAAGTGCTCCAAGAAATATGCTGTGCAGTCAGATTGGAAAGCACACTCCAAAACTTGTGGCACCAAAGAGTATAAATGTGACTGTGGAACTCCATTTTCAAGGTAATATACTTATCAACTACATACCGATAACATTGGTCGAAGAGGAAAACGAATCATTCTTTATAAGGGTGTGGAAACCTCTTCCTAGTAAACGCATTTTAAAACTTTGAGGAGAAACCCAGAAGGAAAAGCTCAAAGAGGACAATATCTATTCGCGGTGGGCTTTGGCTATAACAAATGGTATTAGAGTCAGGCATCGAACTGTGTGCCGGCGAGGACGCTCGGCTCCCAAGGAGGGTGGATCACTGGATTGTGAGATCCCACGTTGGTAGGAGAGGAGAACGAAACATTGTTTATAAGGGTGTGAAGATCTCTTCCTAGTAGACGTGTTTTAAAACCTTGAGGGGAAACCCAGGAGAGAAAAACCCAGAGAGGACAATATTTGCTAGAGGTGGGAGAGCCAGGTATCGAACAGTGTGTCATCGGGGACGCCGGGACCCCGAGGGGGGTGGATTGTGAGATCCCACGTTAGTTGGAAAGATGAATGAAGCATTCCTTATAAGGGTGTGAAACCTCTTCCTAGTAGACGCATTTTAAAATCTCGAGGAAAAATCCAGAAAGAAAAGCTCAAAGAGGACAATATTTGCTCGCGGTGGGCTAGAGCGGTTATATTCTTCCTCGTTTAGGCTGTTGTTATATATGTTCTAAAAAAGGTGTGTGAAATGCAGGAGAGATAGCTATGTAACTCACAGAGCATACTGCATGGCCTTAGCAGAGGAAACAGCAAGACTAAACGCAGCAGCATCAACTATGAACACAGCTGACAACGGCTACCACTTCCTAAGACCCAACACAAATCCTCACCAATACTTCCCCTCCTCCACCTTTTTCAGACAAGATCATGAAAATTCTCAAATGTTCCTCAACAACAACGTTAATTCCCTCACACCCACAATAGCATTCCCTTTTTGGATGCCAAATTCTTCCCCACAAGACAATAATTTCCATCACCCACTTGCACCACCACCACTACCACCGCCGCCACCACCACCACCACCAACAGCAACAACAAGCTGTCTTCTTTCAGTTCCTTCCTTGTACAGCCACGAAGAACAAGCCAATCAAGCAATGGCATCATCATCAGCAGCAGCCAACATGTCAGCTACTGTTCTGCTGCAAAAGGCTGCTGAAATGGCAGTGACAAGCTCCACAACAACAGACCCATCATCATTAATGGCAAGTTTTGGGTTGAAATTCAGTGCCACAACTGATGGGAAAGCCTTGTTTTCAGGGCTTTATGGCTCAATGAACTCAAATTCCATTCCTAGTTGTTGCAGCCTTGAAAATGGTGGCGATCATCAAGACTCTGCTGCTAGTAACTTGATCCAAATGTACCCTGCTGCAAAGAGAATTAGACACACTGTTAGTGAAGAAAGTGTCACGGGTGGAGAAGGAGAAACAAGGGATTTCTTGGGTGTGGGAATCCCCACCATATGCCATCATCCATCAGCAGTGAATGGATGGATGTGATTACACCTGATATGATTTGAATGGGTATTCATAAAGTTAGACCAAAAGGGAATCTCAAGCTTTAAAAAAAACCCTTCAATGGCAGAACAGGGGAGGATCACTGATGCGATCCATGCATATTCAGGTGAGGAAGGACAGAAAGTTGAGGCCTTTTTCTTCCAAAAACAGAGGCCTTTTGTTTTGGGATTAAAGGAACGAAGGTGGAGCAGAGGCAGAGATAAAAAAGTAAAGGATTCCCCTTTTGGACTCCATTAATGTTGTATTGTGTATTTCTTTCATTTTTTATTGCTCTTTGCTTGTGATATCAAATGGGTATTTGAAAAAGAATGAATGTACCTCTATTTTCAATTACTTTTTTTAGTCTAATCGAACCGAAAGCACGCTTTGATTAGGGAGAATCGCATTTGTTTAGACTAAAAATGTCCAAAAAGATGCTAACTTTCATGTGCAGTGTCAATACACTTCATTTGTTTCGATGCTATTCTCTAGTTCATGTTAGGCTCGACTAGCTACAGTGTAATATGGATTCGATTTGCTTCTATCCATCTCGAGGTACTATAGCAAGACGAACTACCCAATATAAACTAAATTACACCCGGAACTTTCGATTCAAGTTAGAGCGTTTAGAACGAGGTTAGAAGGAGAATATTATGTGAATTTGAGGTTAAAATAAGAACAACTTTGGAGTACATGAAAAGTGAAATGCATGAAGGGGGAAAAATAAAAGGAATTGATATTCTTTCCTCACAAAACCATCACTTTCCACTCTGGATGACAGTGTACTTCTACACATGCATGCATTTTAGACTACAAAATTACTATCTTTTCTTCCTTTCTTTCTTTTTTTTATGGTTGAAAATGTAAAAAAAATAATTTAAAATGAAGAGAGAGAATAAAAAGGTAAAGAAAAGGCAACCATTTCCTAAATGTATGATACATAGAATATATCCACGGTACGATTAGAACTCATGTTGAGTCGAGTACGTAGGGATTTGAATTGAAAAATAAGTCGGAGTAGGGATTTGAACTAAAAATAGGTCGGAGTTAGAAATTTGAACTCAACAAATAATTAAGCCCAAATACTTTCTTCAACATTCAATGTCGGCCCAATAATGGGCACGAGGAGTAATGATAGGACGTAAGCCTAAAATAAAGTTCTATAAGATAACTCCTTATTTGGAACCAATTTCGTGTCTTTGAATTTATGAGTTCAATTTCTAAACTATGGAGTTCGATATAATCACATTCTTTGTACTTTTGTTGAATGTCTTGTTAATTTGATCAATTAACCGGTTGCCCACCTACTTTGCTAAGTGTTACAATCATCCCATCTATGCTCGGCCAAATATTGCAATCAATCTCGTTTTAAAGACCTTCTTCACGTGTCGAACTTGTTACTAATAGACATGGAAGAAAAACGAGTACAAGAAGTGATTGCAACACTTAACAAAAATGTAATTCCGTGACATGATAATTTATGCAACTTTCCCACAAAATTTACCCAAAAACTCAAATCATTCCCTAGGAGAACTTTGATGGTACCAAACACAAAGGCATTCATTTTGGTCAATAATTGAAGCATCTAGCAGCTGCTTTCCAGAGGAAAACAAGGGCCCCAATACAGTAAATAAGGGGCGGCTGAGCCACAGGAGCCATTGGCCATCATTGAATTAGAGCATTCATTCCATCTTGTATTACAAAACAAAAATATAGAACTTGTCCTGCCAAACAGGGACTTTCTCAACTGACCCCACCACCCTCCATTGTTGAAAATAACTGAAGATCTTAAGAAACTTTGGGGGTTTTATTCAAAACAAATCATTGGGTTAGTACCATAAATCTCTGCTGGCTTCCATTCATAATCAATCATTCACCCACTTTTTGACATTTAAAGAAACTACATACTTTTGGCTGTAACTTGTAAGACTAATGTTAGAGACTAGAGAAAACTATAGGCATACTAGGAAAAATGTGGAGAAAGTTTGGTTTCCTTACTAACAATGGCGGGTCTGGATTCTGTTGCAGCCTCTTGTAGCAGTTTGACGACTCGTCTCATCGAGGGACGGTTGATGGGGAGTGAGCTTGTGCAGAGAAGTCCCACGTTGAGGACTCGGTAGATTTCTTCCTTGTATTTTGAACCGAGTTTCGGATCGATTGCTTGGTCGAGTCCTCTGCAGTCGACGGTGGTGTACACCCAGTTTGCCAAGTTTTTATCTCCAAATTCAGGATCATTTGGAGGCCTCCCTGTCACCAGCTCTAAAATCACCATTCCAAAGCTGTAGATGTCACTCTTTTCGTTTACTCTTAATGTATAAGCATATTCTGCATCAAGCACACCATATGAAAGTCAAAAAAGTACTCAACCCCTTTTGTCTGAGTAAATGGAATCAAATTCTATTGAGGATTGTTGGTAGGAAAGTCGAACGTTCCCTAATTTAGGAAATGATCTTGGGTTTATAAGTAAGGAATACATCACCATTGGTATGAGGCCTTTTGGGGAAGCCCAAGGCAAAGCCACGAGAACTCCTAACATGGTATCAGATCCACGTCTTAAACTTAGCCATGTCAATAGAATTCTCAAATGTCGAACAAAGAATTGTGAGCCTCGAAAGTGTAGTCAAAAGTGACTAAAGTGTTGAACAAATGGTGTACCTTGTTCGAGGGCTCTAGAGAAAGAGTTGAGTCTCGATTAAAGAGAGGCTATTCGAGGGCTCCATAATGCAAACAAATAGAATTTAAGCTCAAGATGTTGAGTGTTATGCAGATTGACAAATATCTCGTAATCCCAAGGTGTTCTAACAGATTCAGAACTAAAATCATGCCAGCAGACCAGATATTACAAGTTTAAAACATCATGGAAATATGAAGATGATCTTCGTCTTAACACATATTTATAATGTAATCTAATCACTAAAAGTATTATGAACAGCTTATGTTTCTAAATCATGGAAGAGTTCAGGGAAATCAAGATGGTACCTGGTGCAATATACCCACAAGAACCAGCAATGACAGACATTGGCTCTGAATCCTTGCCAGAATTCAAGAACTTAGCTAATCCAAAGTCTGCAACTCTAGCTCCAAACTCAGAATCAAGCAATATATTGTTGGATTTGATATCTCTATGAACAATTGGAGGAGCACAATCGTGATGCAAGTAAGAAAGCCCTTCAGCTGCATCCAAAGCTACTTTATACCTTGTCGGCCAATCCAAAAACCGCTTTCTGCTGCCGTGCAGCAAATCTCCCAAGCTCCCATTAGGCATGTACTCGTAAACAAGTAGCTTGCAGTTACTAGTGTTGCAGCAGCACCATAGCCTGACAATGTTCTTATGGCGGATCTTCCCCAATGTCTCAACTTCAGCCTCAAATCCATCTTTCTCTGAATCCAAACTGTTGTCCTCTTTCCTTGCTCCTTGCCATAGCTTCTTCACGGCCACGATCTCACCGTTTTTCAGCACAACTTTGTACACTTTGCCGGATGCTCCACTTCCGATGACTTTGTCTTCACTGAGAGAGACTGCGATTTCATATTCACTGAAACCAAGTTTATGGAATGATTTCCACTTGGAAACCGCAATTCCATTCTTGTTCTGCTTGAATTTCTTGTACTTAAAGAAGAACCAAATGACCCCAACAGCAAAAACAACAATAGCGAGTAGAAAAATGGCTTTGAGAAGCCAATAGCCTTGGTTTTTGCCTTTTTCAATGCGAGGACAAAGACTTGGGGTGTTCTTACACAAACCTGGATTACCCAGAAAGCTATCTCTGTAAATTTCCTCGGCATAAAGAGGAGGAAGTGCTCCTGATAAGAGATTGTTCGACAGATTTAACGAATTCAGTTTCAAATTCTGCAATTCAAGAGGTATGCTACCACTGAGATGGTTACTAGCAAGATCGAGATAATTAAGAACAGGTAGGCTTCCAATTTCACTCGGGAGATTCCCAGATAGCCTGTTGTTTGCCAAATTTAGCTCGTTTAGCCTCTTCAGAGCTCCAATTCCCTTTGGTAATTCACCAGAAAGCTTGTTATCGCTTAGATCGAGTTTACCCAACTGGCTTAACTTCACTAAATTTCCCGGAATTTTACCGGAAAACATGTTCTCACTACCTGAAAGTTCAGTCAGATTGCTTAACGAACCAATCTCCTCCGGAATTGACCCTGAAAATTGATTTTCTGAGATCATCAAAATGGAGAGATTCTTGGCGCTAGATATCTTCGAAGAGATAGACCCAGAGAGCGAATTTTCAACGAGCTCAAGTAAATACACGTTGTGCAAACCCCAAAAATCATCTGGAACTGAACCCGAGAGTTTGTTGTTCCTCATTCGAACACGGCTTAAGCTCGTGCATTTTCCAAGACTCGGAGGGATTTTCCCGGAAAACGAGTTGTAAATCAATATAAGCTCTTCCAATGCCCCTTTTGCACACAAGTTTTCCGGGATGGCGCCAGAAAATCCGTTGTATGAAACATCAAGATGCACTAATGGCGAGTTTTGCCCGAGTTTGCTGGGTAACTGTCCACTAAGCTTGTTATTAAACAATTTGAGCTCATTCAAATATGGGGACCTGACGATACTCTCCGGCAATGGCCCTTCCAATCGATTCTCGAACAAGTTTAACGACTCAAGCTGTAATGCACAAAGATCGTCCGGAATTGTTCCAGTTAAGTGATTCATCGACACATCAATTCGTCGCAGTGCTGTTAGATTCGACAGTCCCAAAGGAAACTCGCCGGAGAGCGAGTTGTTAAACAGTTCAATTTGAACTAAGCTTTTCAAATGAGTGATTGACACCGGAATCGACCCACTGAGTCTATTGTTCGACAAGTCCAGATTCTTAAGCCTAGTCATCCCGCCAAAAATATCCGGAATCCGATCGACAAGATTACAGTTAGCAAGCCAAAGAACCTCCAACTTCGTCAAGTTCCCAAATGCACTCGGAATCTCACTCCGCGAAAACGGATTATACGCAAGTTGAAGCTCTTTCAAACTCGAAATATTACCCAAACTCCCCGGAATAGTTCCATTCAAAAGATTTTCAACCAAATTCAGCGTCTCAAGCCAACGAAACTCACCGAAACTCACCGGAATCTCCCCGGAGAAGTTATTTCCAGAGAGATCCAGTAACCGAAGGTTCGTGATCTTGGAAACCGCATCGGGAATAGAACCAGCGAGAAAATTCTGCGACAAGTTAAGCCGCTGGAGACCAGAACAGGAGGCAAGATCGTCAGGAAGAGAAGCGTTAATGGCATTATTGAAAAGAGAGAGTGAAGAAAGAGAAGGAAGTCGACAAAAGAAGGCCGGAAAAGGTCCGGCGAGCTGGAAATCAGATAAGTCGACGGCGACAACAGAACGAGAGACGGAATCGCAGATAACGCCGGACCAGTTGCAGGGAGTATCATCGCGAGGGTTCCATGAAGATAGGGACTGAGTAGGATCGGAGAGACTGAGCTTGACTTGCTGAAGATACAGTCCTTCTTGATTCAGCGAGAATATCAATGGAAGAAGAAGAAGAAGAAGCAGAAGAAGACGAAGAAGAAGAAGGAAGAGAACAGAAGCCATTCTGCAGAGGAAAAAAAATGGAAACGAATTGGACGGTAAGAATGAATGGGAAATTATATATATATATAAACGTAAAATTACGAATTTACCCCTACTGTGAAGGAATGTTAGATTTAAGTTCCATAAAATTCTTATAAATAATTTCTAAAAATATTAATATAACTTTCATATTTCTAATTTAAAACAATATGTAATAAATTTCATTTTTTTCCAAATTTGTAGGATTAATTTAAATAAATTAATTTTTATTACTATTTTAATTTCAAATTTTATAATTTAAGGTCTATTACAGAGCGCCACCGAGTATTGAATGTGAAAGTCTCTTCTTTTTTTTAGGCTATGGCTATACGTTAAATAACGGGTTAAAGCTAACAATATCTACTCGCGATTAACTTGAGAACAATATCTACTAGTGATGAACTTGAGCTGATGAATTTTTATTGTATTTAAAATTTTAGGCTATGGTTATAGTTAAATAACGGGTTAAAGCGAACAATATCTACTAGTGATGGACTTGAGAACAACATCTACTAGCGATTGACTTGAGCTGATAAATTTTTATCGTATTTAAAATTTTAGGCTATGGTTATATGTTAAATAACGGGTTAAAGCGAATAATATCTACTAGCGATAGACTTGAGAACAATATCTCTTCCTTTTTTTTAGGCTTTGGTTATACGTTAAATAACGGGTTAAAGCAAACAATATCTACTAGCGATGGACTTGAGCTGATAAATTTTTATCGTATTTAAAATTTTAGGCTATGGTTATAGTTAAATAACGGGTTAAAGCGAACAATATCTACTAGCGATGGACTTGATAACAATATCTTTCTTTTTTTAGTCTATGGTTATACGTTATTTTAACGGGTTAAGGTGAACAATATTTACTAGAGATGGACTTGAGCTGATAAATTTTTATCGTATTTGAAATTTTAAAAAATTAACGATAAATTATATAGCAAAAATAAAATTCTAAATTTTTAATTTTATGTTTAATCTTATAAAATGTTAAATAGGGTTGAATATATTTGTTTGGATTAATTTATAAAATATTAATTTATTTATTATAATAAAAAGAAAGGAAAATTAATAAGATTTTGGGGCCCCACGTTTATTTGCATCTAACGGCGGATTGTAATTAGTGAGATAATTATAATTATAATTGTAATTAGAAAAATAAATAATAGTTTATTGAATAAATAATAATTCCTTTTTGAAAATTTTCATTAAATATTTATAAATTCAGTAATAATTATAATGTTTATACTAAAATAATAATATTTCTATATGGTTTTGGTCCTAACTTTGTTTGCTTTAAGCTTTAATAATGAGCTTAGTTTATTTGTTCAAAAAGCTAATCCCATTAATGTTTGTTTCCATTATTTATTATTATTATTATTTTTTTTTTTTGTGAAAAGTAAAAAAAAAATATGATAACATACAAATTATTAATTTAATTACGCACATATTTCAAATTTTACCGAGTTTCGTGTTTAGTATTCATATCAAAATTTGAAATTTGGATTTTATACCTGATTGCCCAGTGTGATGTCCCACAGTGGTTGGAGACGAGAACAAAACGCTATGGAAACCTTCCCCTAGCAGACGCGTTTTAAAACGTTGAGGGGAAGCCCGAAAGGGAAAACCCAAAGAAGACAATATATGCTAGCGATTGATCTGAGCCGTTACACCAAGTATTCTCTAACGACATGATCACATTAGTTACTCACAGACCAACACGTGTCCTTTTAACGTGTTTTATCATTTCTCATATTTATGTTAGCACGTTTAACTATGAAGTTCATGTTATTGAGTTTGGTATACTTTATTAGTATAGGTAGTAACTATCATTTTTTTAGTCTTTATTTTATCACTATTTAATATTCTCGAGATTTGTAACTGCCGAAGCCCACCACTAGCAAATACTGTCCTCTTTCGGCTTTCCCTCAAGATTCTAAAACGCGTCTACTAAAGAGAGGTTTCTACACCCAAGAATACTTCGTTCTCCTCTCTAACCAATGTGGGATCTTACAGAATTATTATCATTCCGATGTAGTCTTGGTTTATTCATGTATCTCTTACTTAGGCATCACGAATTGTCAGTGAATAAGTCTTCACTTTTATTTATTTATTTTATTTCTGTTGAAAAAATCGGAATTGTTTGCACATCTACTCTAATGGTTGAATTTTGTTCTACATATGAGGTCATCGTCCCTACATTGTTGAAATCTCAAAACTCTCTTAAGCTCTGAGACAACACGACACAAAACCTAATCTTATCAAAATTTAATTAACACAAATCATTCAACAACCACAAAATGCAACTGTATCAACCTCAACCTACTCGAAGTTCAGTGGTTCATCATAACCATGCTGAAAAAACTATCAACCAGTCTCTCGAGATAGCCATACGGAGGAAGATAAAAGCTCAAGTGTACTCATCGTAAGTCATGTGACCGTAATTAGCTTAGTGGAACAGATAAATTAGGTTTACCCCGAACCTCGAGTATTAAGTTAATATGTAAGGTCTTTTCAAAATTTAATGGATATATTTCTTTCCCATTACTTTAGGGTATAATTGAATGTGAAAGCAACGAAGGGGAGAGAAAATTGGGGAAATATTTAAAAAAAAAGGATGGTTGGTGATTTTGATGTGAGTCAAGTTTGAATGAATAATAAAGACAAAGTTTGAATATTCAAACTCCAAGATGTAATGCATTTAAAAATGGTTGTTGCATTTTGGTTGTGTAAAAGTGACCCACACCAAATCCCAACCACACCGACCCGAGAAATTTTTTGGACCAATTCAAAATTCTGGGTTGGGTTAGGTTAATAACCCGAGCAACTTGAATAGAGTTCACAACCCAACCCAACTCAAGTTATAGTGTTGTTTTTTTTTATTTAATTATTTTAAAAAACTTATTTATCTACTATACATGTTACATTAATAACTAGAATCTCGTGAAACTCAAATATCAAGCATTTACGTCTCTTTCAAATATCTCTCTTTCGAAAATCTCTCTCTGCCTTCGTTTTCTAAAACCGAGGTCAGAGGCTCGATCATACGTCGCTTAGCCGTAGGCAATGCAAGAACGAATTGGCTTAGCTCACTTAGGATTGGAAAGTGAGTGCTGCACAATCGCAAGTCTGCTACCATCAAAAGTGCGATTGTGACAAAGTCACGATACATCACTAAAATAGATTACAAAGGTCAAACGTGTTTAGTTTCAGGGTAGGGTTGAGTTGTAACCCTGTTTTCGAGTTAGTCAAGTTGACTAAATTAAAAAATGTCACCCGAACCGATCCAAAGATTAGATTTTTTAAAAATTCAACTCAACCAAAATTATAAAAAGATCTGACTCAACCTAACCCAAGATTTATGTTTTGGGTTGGATAGTCCGAATTTGTCAGATTCTCGGGTTATATAAACATGGTTAGTTGATATAATCTCAACCATAAATACCAAACAATATATATAAATAATTAAATAAATTATAAAAATAATTGTTAAGAAATTTGAACACTTGAAAAACTTTAATATCAACACATTTCTACTAAAATATTTTTGTTGGGCAAAAATTAAATTTCCATCATTTAAAATAAATAGATAAATTCGCCAAAGAAAATAATAATAATCATAATAATTTTTTAAAAAAATTAGATTAAAAAAATAATAATTTGGAAATTCAAAATAATTTTTTTAAAAAAATTCGAACGTGTGTCGGCGGCATGTCGTTTCATTAAATTATGGAATTTGCTTTTGTCTTATTTGGACACGTGCAGTAAATTAGGCCAAATCTCCTTTCATAATTTTTTTTTTACACAAAAATAAAAGAAAAAAAAACTCTTATTTTTGGGTTGGGTTATTCATCATTTAATTTAATTTTGGGTTGAGGTTGGATTACTTAATTTAATTTTTTCATTAATTATTTAGTTATTTGATTATTTAATTTAATTTTTTTTCCTTAATCAGAGAAATTAATAACTAAAATCTCATAAATCTTAAATATTAAATATTCATTTCTCCCACCACATAATTAACTTGTATTAAATATTAAATATTCATTTCTGACATCACATAATTAACTTGTATTATAAACATCAAATGATCTTAATATTCATAACTATCTTAGAAATAGGGGTATGCATGAGATAGGAAAATTTTCAAGACTAATCTAAAATTTTAAGTTGGTCGAGTCGAACCGACAAACAAATTTGTAAGCAAGCAAGGCTGGGATGGGGGCTAGCTGGTGGTTAGTTGGTCAAAGGCCCAACTATCCATGACAAACTGAAATTCTCTCCGGACAACACTCGTGATGATCTGATGGAAGTCATGAACGATGAACTATTGTGCTTGGTCCCAGCAACCTGACTATCTACTACCTAGCAGAAGTTACGACATAGACGTAGATATGAACGATGAACAGGGTGATCTTCATGTCGAACAATATATGAATGGTGAGTTTCAATGAAGAAAGTAGCCGAAACTTTGGAGAGTAATATTGTAACAGCCCAAACTCACCGCTAGTACATATTATCCTCAACAATATATGAATGGTGAGTTAAACTTTGGAGAGTAATATTGTAACAGCCCAAACTCACCGCTAGTACATATTATCCTCTTTCAACTTTCCACTTTGAGAGCAATATTGTATCAGCTCTACTGCTTTGGACTTTCCCTTTTGGGCTTTCTCTCAAAGTTTTAAAACATGTGTGCTAGATAAGTTTTCACACCCTTCTAAAGAATGCTTCGTTCTCCTCTCAAACCGACGAAGGATCTTACAAATATGGTATAAGAAGAAGAGATGCTGTCCGATGAGCTTCCTCAAATTACAGTGACTCAAACAGGGATTAGAAATAGACTGTTAAAGGAGAGATACAATCCTTAGAAGCTCTCATGAGCGTGCACAACCAATCGATCGATCATCCCCTGCTCCGTCCGTGATCTCTACCAGAAGTATTGTCATTGTACTAAATCATCCTGCACATCTTGCAATTGATGATCAATGAGAATATATGTAGATTTAGACAAGAGAAAAGACTGTCCTTGATTACTCCCAGTTAACTTCTATTTCAATGGCTTCATCGCCACCGCCACAACGAACGTACATCGCAAACACGAAATAACTAAACAGAGTTACCCAAAAAGTTCAGAATCTTTATAACCAAATTTCTCCAGCATTCAACTATATTAGGTAAAGATTACTGCATAGCTAAGGAGATTTGATGTAGCCCTATGGAAACATATTTACGAACACAAAGTAAATGAAGATCCTTAAATACAAAAACAACAAACAAGGCGGCCCACTTTTAGCAAAATTTTCGAACACTGTATTTGCAATGAGTGGTTTCTTGGTTGAGTACAGAAAACCAAGCCAACAAATCATAAAATGTTACTAACCCAAGAGTTTCTTGATCCCAGCCTTCTGCTCTGAAGTCAGCCGTGATGGGAACTTGATGTTAAATTTGATTCTTAAGTTTCCCTTCTTTGTCGGATCTTTCTGCATCGGCATTCCTTCTCTTGGGACGACCTCCTCGTAGCTTGGATTTACCACGCTGTTGATTGGGATCGTTAGACTTCTCCCGTCCAAGGTGGTGAGATGGACGGTGTAACCTGTCAAAGCCTCGACCAGTGATATCTTTACTGTGACAATTAGGTCGTTTCCATCACGAGTGAACACACCGTGTGGTTTCTCGTCGACGATGAAGACAAGATCTGCAGGTATCACATGAGGCTGCTCATTCCCTTTTTCAGGGAATGTGATCTTTGTTCCTTTCTTCCAACCTGGCTTTATATCGATTGTTAATATCTCTTCCACTGGTACGATCTTCCTGAAATAACAAAATGAGAGAGATGGATGAGTGTATATACAAAGACGAGAAAACCGAAACATGCAGCTTCAAATGAAACAATTAGCCCATAAAAGGAACTAAATTTGGAAGCTGACGAATAGTTACTGCGCGACTGCCAAAAAAAAAATGTAACAGCCCAAACCCACCGCTAGTAGATATTATCCTCTTTGGGCTTTCCCTTTCGAGCTTCCCTTTCAAGGTTTTTAAAACGTATCTACTAGGGAGATGTTTCCACACCCTTACAAGGAATGCTTCATTCCCCTCTCCACTTATGTGGGATCTCACGTAACAGCCCAAACCCACCGCTAGTAGATATTATCCTCTTTGGGCTTTCCCTTTCGAGCTTCCCTTTCAAGGTTTTTAAAACGTATCTACTAGGGAGATGTTTCCACACCCTTACAAGGAATGCTTCATTCCCCTCTCCACTTATGTGGGATCTCACGTAACAGCCCAAACCCACCGCTAGTAGATATTATCCTCTTTGGGCTTTCCCTTTCGAGCTTCCCTTTCAAGGTTTTTAAAACGTATCTACTAGGGAGATGTTTCCACACCCTTACAAGGAATGCTTCATTCCCCTCTCCACTTATGTGGGATCTCACAATCCACCCCCTTGGGGCCCAACATCCTCGTTGGCACGCGCCTGGTGACTGCTCTGATACCATTTGTAATAGCCCAAGCCTACCGCTAGCAGATATTGTCCTTTTTGAACTTTCCTTTTCGGGCTTCCCCTAAAAGTTTATAAAACGCGTTTACTAGGGAGAGGTTTCCAAACTCTTACAAAGAATACTTCGCTCTCCTCTCCAACCGATGTGGGATCTCACACAAAAATTCTTATTCCTACCTAGCAAGAAGGATGTCTTGAGCTGTTTAAACAGACAACTCTTCAAACTCATCCACAAGAGCAAATACTCAAGAGTATGAATACAAAAATTCATCAAGCTCATTCCAAGTTCGAAGTACTATTTGTACAAATAAGAACCATCAAGAGTAAACAGCAGCATTCTCGACGCAGACGTCCACAAATCACACATATCAAACAGAAGTATTATCAAACAACATCCAATTCAAGAAAATGGAAAAGAACAGTCATTTTGATAATTCAAGGACAAGTATTTTTGAACTCTTCAAAGTTGAAGCCTAGATGGTATTGATGCCAAGTTCGACCAAGAAAGTGCATGCAATCAAATCTGTAGGAGTACAAAACTAAAGCAGCAAAGAAGGATGAATACCCGCTTGTATCTGAAACTTCTCTAGAAATTTTCATTTTCTTGGTAGTTCCTTTATACAAATCTTCAAGGCTACAAGGCAATCTATTCTCAATTGGAGGAGCTTTACGAGTAGCAGCTTGGTTCATGGATCCTCCCCCTCCTTCCCTAAACGACGTAAATATATCATCACCAAAAATGCTACTAGAAAACCTTGGTCCTCCTCCCATTCCTCCAAACGGGCTTGACGAACCAAAAAATTCTGCATAAATGTCTTCGGCGTTTCGCGGATTGAATCTAAATGTTGATGACCGATCGCCAGTAGAAAAGAAGGAAGCTCCGCCAGGACCGCCGGCATCAGGCGGCGGCACCTGACCCTTTAAACCCTCTTCGCCGTATTGATCATAGATTTCCCTCTTCTGGGGATCGCTAAGAACCTAAATACACAACATTCAGAAACCAAATCTAGCATATAAGGCAGTCGAAATACTCAAGAAGTAAAGACGAACGATAACAGAATCAGGAAGGAATTCCATTGCTAGTTAAGATTCAGCAAAACTTTGAAGGCCATCAAATCAAAGAATCTGATAGATCGACCTTCACAAAGTCATTCGATTATTATTCGGATGAAATAGAGAGAAAACGAACCTCATAAGCTTCAGAGATCTTCTTGAATTTGGCCTCGGCTTCCTTCTTGCTAGTAGGGTTCTTGTCGGGATGCCATTTCATGGCAAGCTTCCTGTAAGCCTTCTTCAAATCATCATCTTTGGCATTTCGATCGACTTGTAGAACCTTGTAATAGTCGATTCCCATAGCCCCCTTCAACTTTCCCTATTCAGCTTCAAATCTTCTTTCTCTGCCGACGATGTTCTGCAAGTATTGCGGTAGAGTTTTGGGCATAGAAGCTCCAATGGTTGGATTCACCAAAATCCCCAAGAAAGTTCCATAAATTTCCTCTCAGCGACCTTCCTTCAAACCCAAAAATTAGGGTTTTTTTTGTTCTTTAATTTTTTTAAATGAGTAGAAAATGAGTTTGCTTTTTCAATTGGGATAACATTTGATGCCCAAATCCCAATTCACTCCAATTCAATTTCACCCTTGCTTCAATATAAATAAATACTAAATACTAAAAACAAAAAAACAAAAAATTCAAATTTAATTATTTTCTTCTTGAGTTCCATTAATTTTAATCCCGTATACATATCTCACTAGCTATGATACCATTTGTAACAGCTCTAGTGTCCTCGTGGCACACCGCTCACTGTCTAATAGGCTCTGATACTATTTGTAACAGCCCCAGCGTGTTNCATATTTTGAACTTATTTGAGAATTTTTAATTATAGGCAGGAAATTCGAACTTCGACAAGCTCCATGACTTCTGTTCCAAAGCCTCTAAAGTTCCTTCGCCCACATTATGGAACTTTGAAAGCTTATTATGAAACAATGGCAAACTCGGATTTAAAGGTGGGTTTCTTGGTCATGGCCCCTCATTGTTACCCATCATTGATTTTGTTTAACTCTACTCGCTTCTCAATTGCAGAAATACTTAGCAGACATACTATCAGTATTGGCACTGACAATGTCTGCAGAGGGAGAACGGGTTTGTTCGCTTTCTTTAATATTTACCACAATATGTTCCTTTTGTTTCTTTGTTNCCCACATTGGTTGGGGAGGAGAATAAATCACCATTTATAAGGGTGTGGAAACATTCTCGACGCGTTTTAAAGCCTTGAGGGGAAGCCCGAAAGGGAAAGCCTAAAGAGGACAATATATGCTAGCGGTGGAACTAGATTGCTGCAAATAGTATCAAAGCCAGACACCGGACGATATGCCAACCTTCTCGCTGTTCCTCGAAGGGGGTAGACACGAGGCGGTGTGCCAGTAAGGATGTTGGGCCCCAAAGGGGGGTGGATTTGGGAGCGGTCCCACATCGATTGGAGGAAGAAAAGAGTGGCAACGAGGACGTTAGACCCAAAGGGGGGTGTTTTATAAGGGGGTGTGGAAACCTTCTCCTAGCAGACGCATTTTAAAGCTTTGAGGGGAAGCTCGAAAGGGAAAGCCCAAAGAGGACAATATCTGCTAGCAGTGGATATGGGTCGTTACAATGTTCGCCAGTACACCGCTTGCTGTTTGGTAGACACTAATATCATTTGTAATGGCCCAAGTTGACCGTTAGTAGATATTGTTTGTTTTGACTCATTATGTATCATCATCAATCTCACGGGTTTAAAGGAATGTCTCGATCCCTTCTTTAATCAATGTGGTATCTCACAGTCACATGCTTTCTACAAAAATTGCACCTTATTGGAGGGTAATAACGGTCTTTATTTTACCTTTCTAGTCATATAAATCCGAAACAAGCTTATTTGGCATACAAAATATGAAAAATTTGTTTATTGTTTAGTTAAATATAATACGTCCCAGAAGTTATTTCTACTTTCATAATTATTAAATAAATAAAAAAAAAAAAAGAAAAAGAAGCTACTAGAAAACGGCATGTCGATAGGTGGATTTATTAAAAAGAACGACATATCGTAAATATACCACAGCCTCAGGTATTGAACTCATGGGCCGCTAAGCCGGTAAAATGGCCCAATAAAAGGGGCCTTATTTATTCCGGGCTCAATTACATTGGGCCAAGATATTTGATTGAAAAGCCCATTTAAGTCAAGTCGAATCTAACCCGACCCGAATCCGGCGGACAGGGAAGGGAACTAACCGTACACCCCAGTTCGAGTTTCTTGCTTGGGAGGAAAAGGAAAGCAATTCCCTTTCGTTTATATTCTTCTGAAGAATCTTCAATCCCAAATCATTTGGAAAATTTCTTCCATTTCCAATCCTGTTTACTGATAGTTCACTCTCCTTGCTCATCTTCTTCATCACCTTCTGGTTGGACTTTGATTTTGTTAGTCTTCTTCTCTGCATAATGGCGCGTGACCCGAATGGCTCTGCTGGCGGCGGTGCCAGTAACAGCTCCCAGCGAGAGGAGGCGACTCTGAAGGTCCCATCGAAGGACGCCAAGAAGAAGGATGAGAAGAAGGAAGAGGATCTGGTATGCTTCATTCAATTTTTCGCCAGTTACAGCCTAGGTTGCAAAGAATCTCAATTGAAAGTGGACGGATGTTGGCTTTGTTGTAAAATGTTTCTGGTTTGCTTTGAAATTATCTGCTGAACTTAGCTTAAGTCATTTCTGTACTTTCTTCTCATTCGCAGTACAAATTGAGGTGAAGGGAAGATTTAGATTAGTTGGTTTTCCCTCTTATGTTTCAAGTAGTGTCTATTGGGTATTGATATTATGTGGATTATTGTGTGCACAGTCGGAAGAGGATCTGGCCTTGAAGCAACAGTTGGAGTTGTACGTGGAGAGAGTTCAGGACCCTGATCCTGGGTTGCGGAAAGTTGCCCTTGAGAGTATGAGGTTCGCATTTTTATTTATAATTCAGTTAGAACATAAATTTTTACTTCAGGTATCGTACACTGCTTGTGGAGGTTTGCAATTATGATGTAGATTAGCATATAAGGTTGAATAGGTTAGGTATAGTATATATTTTCTTCATGGTTTCATATTTTGAACTTATTTGAGAATTTTTAATTATAGGCAGGAAATTCGAACTTCGACAAGCTCCATGACTTCTGTTCCAAAGCCTCTAAAGTTCCTTCGCCCACATTATGGAACTTTGAAAGCTTATTATGAAACAATGGCAAACTCGGATTTAAAGGTGGGTTTCTTGGTCATGGCCCCTCATTGTTACCCATCATTGATTTTGTTTAACTCTACTCGCTTCTCAATTGCAGAAATACTTAGCAGACATACTATCAGTATTGGCACTGACAATGTCTGCAGAGGGAGAACGGGTTTGTTCGCTTTCTTTAATATTTACCACAATATGTTCCTTTTGTTTCTTTGTTTTAATATCACATGTAAGGGGGAATTCTTTGTTTTTGGCTTCCCTGTGTCGTGTTTTATTGTCATGTGTTTACGTCTTATTATAGCTCTATTATGTCTCCTTATGAAGCTACACTTACGTATAAATGATTGTTTGTCAAACATTCTCAGGAAAGCCTGAAATACAGATTATTAGGTTCAGAAAGTGATATTGGTTCATGGGGCCATGAGTATGTAAGGTGAGCATATGGTTAGTACAACATTCTACTGCTATTCATTACATGGTTCTTTGTCAGTGTGACACTGGGTAGAAAGATTTTAGAAGGTATTATCTGTATTATACTATAATTTTTTTTAATATACTGAAACATCAGGAATTTGGCTGGAGAGATTGCTCAGGAATACACCAAGCGACAGGTTACGACGATTCTTTTAGATTATCCAATAAATTTCTCTCTTTTTCTGATCTAATTAATGGATGATAACATAAATATGCTGTCTCTATGCTTGGTGAATTGCAGTTGGATAATCCTACATTTAATTTTATTGTACTAAAGAGGAGGTGGACTTACTGTTGCTTTGATTTCTTTCTTTGTTTCAGAGTGAAGAGGCCCCCATTGATGATCTAATGGAACTTGTTCAAGAAATTGTTGCTTTTCACATGAAGGCACGTCTATATGATAAGCTTTGGATACTAAGACATAGTTTTCTGTAGATAACGTAGTACTGTCTAGCAATTTACATCTTCATTCTCTAATTAGTTTTATTGATCTCCAGCACAATGCTGAACCTGAAGCTGTTGATCTATTAATGGAGGTTNAAAAAAAAAAAAAGAAAAAGAAGCTACTAGAAAACGGCATGTCGATAGGTGGATTTATTAAAAAGAACGACATATCGTAAATATACCACAGCCTCAGGTATTGAACTCATGGGCCGCTAAGCCGGTAAAATGGCCCAATAAAAGGGGCCTTATTTATTCCGGGCTCAATTACATTGGGCCAAGATATTTGATTGAAAAGCCCATTTAAGTCAAGTCGAATCTAACCCGACCCGAATCCGGCGGACAGGGAAGGGAACTAACCGTACACCCCAGTTCGAGTTTCTTGCTTGGGAGGAAAAGGAAAGCAATTCCCTTTCGTTTATATTCTTCTGAAGAATCTTCAATCCCAAATCATTTGGAAAATTTCTTCCATTTCCAATCCTGTTTACTGATAGTTCACTCTCCTTGCTCATCTTCTTCATCACCTTCTGGTTGGACTTTGATTTTGTTAGTCTTCTTCTCTGCATAATGGCGCGTGACCCGAATGGCTCTGCTGGCGGCGGTGCCAGTAACAGCTCCCAGCGAGAGGAGGCGACTCTGAAGGTCCCATCGAAGGACGCCAAGAAGAAGGATGAGAAGAAGGAAGAGGATCTGGTATGCTTCATTCAATTTTTCGCCAGTTACAGCCTAGGTTGCAAAGAATCTCAATTGAAAGTGGACGGATGTTGGCTTTGTTGTAAAATGTTTCTGGTTTGCTTTGAAATTATCTGCTGAACTTAGCTTAAGTCATTTCTGTACTTTCTTCTCATTCGCAGTACAAATTGAGGTGAAGGGAAGATTTAGATTAGTTGGTTTTCCCTCTTATGTTTCAAGTAGTGTCTATTGGGTATTGATATTATGTGGATTATTGTGTGCACAGTCGGAAGAGGATCTGGCCTTGAAGCAACAGTTGGAGTTGTACGTGGAGAGAGTTCAGGACCCTGATCCTGGGTTGCGGAAAGTTGCCCTTGAGAGTATGAGGTTCGCATTTTTATTTATAATTCAGTTAGAACATAAATTTTTACTTCAGGTATCGTACACTGCTTGTGGAGGTTTGCAATTATGATGTAGATTAGCATATAAGGTTGAATAGGTTAGGTATAGTATATATTTTCTTCATGGTTTCATATTTTGAACTTATTTGAGAATTTTTAATTATAGGCAGGAAATTCGAACTTCGACAAGCTCCATGACTTCTGTTCCAAAGCCTCTAAAGTTCCTTCGCCCACATTATGGAACTTTGAAAGCTTATTATGAAACAATGGCAAACTCGGATTTAAAGGTGGGTTTCTTGGTCATGGCCCCTCATTGTTACCCATCATTGATTTTGTTTAACTCTACTCGCTTCTCAATTGCAGAAATACTTAGCAGACATACTATCAGTATTGGCACTGACAATGTCTGCAGAGGGAGAACGGGTTTGTTCGCTTTCTTTAATATTTACCACAATATGTTCCTTTTGTTTCTTTGTTTTAATATCACATGTAAGGGGGAATTCTTTGTTTTTGGCTTCCCTGTGTCGTGTTTTATTGTCATGTGTTTACGTCTTATTATAGCTCTATTATGTCTCCTTATGAAGCTACACTTACGTATAAATGATTGTTTGTCAAACATTCTCAGGAAAGCCTGAAATACAGATTATTAGGTTCAGAAAGTGATATTGGTTCATGGGGCCATGAGTATGTAAGGTGAGCATATGGTTAGTACAACATTCTACTGCTATTCATTACATGGTTCTTTGTCAGTGTGACACTGGGTAGAAAGATTTTAGAAGGTATTATCTGTATTATACTATAATTTTTTTTAATATACTGAAACATCAGGAATTTGGCTGGAGAGATTGCTCAGGAATACACCAAGCGACAGGTTACGACGATTCTTTTAGATTATCCAATAAATTTCTCTCTTTTTCTGATCTAATTAATGGATGATAACATAAATATGCTGTCTCTATGCTTGGTGAATTGCAGTTGGATAATCCTACATTTAATTTTATTGTACTAAAGAGGAGGTGGACTTACTGTTGCTTTGATTTCTTTCTTTGTTTCAGAGTGAAGAGGCCCCCATTGATGATCTAATGGAACTTGTTCAAGAAATTGTTGCTTTTCACATGAAGGCACGTCTATATGATAAGCTTTGGATACTAAGACATAGTTTTCTGTAGATAACGTAGTACTGTCTAGCAATTTACATCTTCATTCTCTAATTAGTTTTATTGATCTCCAGCACAATGCTGAACCTGAAGCTGTTGATCTATTAA
>NC_036641.1:6868754-6992196 GCF_002806865.2 Cucurbita pepo subsp. pepo | reverse complement strand
GGGGGGGAGCGGGGAATGGAAAATGGGGTATGGCTGACTGAATTATCCATTTTACTTATACCAGGTTGAAGATCTTGATCTATTAGTAGAGCATGTTGACAGTACAAATTTCAAAAGGACCTGTATCTATCTTACCAGTTCAGCAAAGTATGTCAGATCATCTTCTTGATTTCTTGTAGTTCAAATTATTGTACTTCCTTCTATTTTACTATTTTTCTAGGAATTAATGGGCTGATGTGATGGTTCTGTTTCCAAGCTTGTCTGGGCTATCCATCTAAAGTTCATTGTCATTACTTCCTTTCTTGATTAACTTCACTTTAAAGTTTTAGCTGAAGTATGACTATTATTTGTTCGGAAGAGAAAAATTAATGACTGCTTATGGCTGTGGGGCAACTGCACTTGCCATAGTTATGTTTGTTTTACCATTCTTCTAAAGAAATGGTTTGCCTCATTACTATTTGAAGTTTGATGGGTTATCTTATGATATGAATAAATACGCTACATACTATGAGAAACTTTGCAAGTTTGAGTAGGTTAATGAAAATCGCCATGGGTTGNAAAAAAAAAAAAAAAAAAAAAAAAAAAAAAAAAAAAAAGACGTCATGTAAATAATAAACGGCTTAAAGGAAATGAGTTCAAGCCATGGTGACCACACCTACCTATGATTTAATATCCTACAAATTACCTTAGCAACCAAATGTAGCAAGGTTAGTTGGTTATTCTACGAGAATAGTCGAGGTGTGTGCAAGCTAGCCTAAACACTCACAGATATTTAAAAAAAAAAATCAATGGTAATTCTAGGTGTGGTGGGACCTTTTTGTTTTTGGGTTTTTGGGGTTTTGGCTTGAGAGTAAAAGTAGGTTTTTAAGAGGGGTTGAGAGGTTTAGTTTGTTGTTTGGTTTAATGCCTTTTGGTGTTGGTCTCCAAGGATTTTTATAAATCCAATATGCTTAGGTATTTTAGATTGGAGCTCATTTGGATGTAGTTAATTTAGGTTTTTTTTTACTCCTTTTGTTGGGCTGTCTTTTTGTATGCTCTCTTGTATTATTTAATATTTTCTCGATGGAGCTCAATTTTCCATTAAAATTAGTGTTAGTTCTTCATTTTCCATTTTTTTGGTCTCCTTGATCATGATATTTCACTTTGCTAACATCACAGATATCTTCCTGGACCCGATGACATGCTAGCTTTGGATATTGCATATATGATATATCTAAAATTTGAAGAATATACCAACGCACTTCAGATTGCATTGTTCCTTGACAACGTGCAGGTTTGCCCTCTATTTTAACTTTAAATTTTTTGCCCTCTATTTTCAAGCTGTGAGTATTAGTATGTTATATCATTGGAAGTATCACGTGTTATCCTTGTTTCTGGGTCAAAGATGAAGAATTTTTAACCAGCCATCTTTTGTCAAGTTTTACATAACAAGTATATTTTAACTGCTTAGTGTGTCAAAAGTCTCTAAAAAGTTTACTTTATTTCTGTTTTTAACAATTTAATATGCCTGTGGTCAGTATGTCAGGCAGATATTTCAATCCTGTGATGATGTGCAGCGTAAGAAGCAATTTTCATACATACTCGCTCGACAGGTAACTTTTGTACAACTGTATGCTAACTGTTTTGCAATTTAATCTCGGTTCTTTGAATCTATTTTATGAGCATTGATGTTAAACATTTTGTTTTCAATTTTATTTTATATATTGTTGTATAAAATTGATTTATTAAATATAGACTATAATGCTTATAATGGAACTCAATCTCATAATTGTGCACGTTTTTTTCCATATTTCCCTTTTTATTTCCTTTGGGTTTTTAGCGATGTTTGGGTGGCATACCAAATTGTATAATACATTATGGTGCATATGTACTATTCACTATCAAAAGTTGGTTTCTGATTATTTTGACGACATAAAGCATTTATGATTTATGAATGCTTGACATGACCAGTCATCAGTGACTGGCTATTATCTTTTCATTTTATATCATTTAAGAGCTTCATTTTCTTTGATAAACTTCTTTGTTGCTTTTATTAACTGCCAATATTTCCTTCACGTAGGGCACTTGTTTTGAGATTGATGAGGAGATGTGTGCAGATGAGAATGATAGAGAAGGATTGCAGGATATTATCAATAATGCCAAAGTAAGTGAAGGTTATCTCACCCTTGCTCGTGACATTGAGGTCATGGAGCCTAAATCTCCGGAAGACATCTATAAGGTATATGGTGGATATTATTCTCTTTGAATTTTTTTTTGGGATAATGCATGATCCTTGGTATTTTTATCTTTATTTTGTTTGGGATAAGAAACAAAAACATCATTAACCCAGAAGGACAAAACAGCCTAAAAGACGAGGTGAAGAGGAAACTGAGGGAACCCGGAATATATTGAAATACTAAAATTAACAGAACTACAAGATAAACCAAGTAATTGAAGGTACTTGGACCCTCCATAATGCTTAACTTCCTCCTTTCCCACTCCCTCTATTTATAACCAAATATCATAACAAAATCCCCAACTATTTACTAATATACCCGTTAATATGTCTAATTTCCTTCTGATGACCCTCCTATCGTTACCTGCCTCTAATACACACCTTGTCTTCAATGTGTGGCTACCAAAGAAAAAAAAAAAGCGGAAAATATGTTGTTGGTTCCTAAGATTTGAACTCTATTTCTATTTAGTTCTTAAGTTTCAAAAACTAAAACTTTTGATCTTTCATCCTAAAGATTTGAATTCAGTTTCCATTTAGTCATTGAGATTTCAAAAGGGACATGTCTGGTCCTTGAGGTTTGAAATTGGTTTCTAATTGTTCCTTGAGTATGAAACAAAAAATCAATTCATTTAAAAAATATATATCATCATAGTGTCACACCATCATTCCATCAGGTCAATGAATGTCAACTTTACTAGGGATTTATTTATTTGTTTTGTTTTTATCATTCACCATACTTATATCCACACTCTCGCTAAACTGATTTCCATCCTTTTTTCTTTTAAATATTTCAGGCACATTTGCTTGATGGCAGAGCTAGTGCTGGTGCGAGTGTTGATTCAGCTAGACAAAATTTGGCTGCTACCTTCGTCAATGCTTTTGTGAATGCTGGCTTTGGTCAGGTAAAGGGTGTTCAATCAATGTGCAGAGGAAGTGGCATATTACTTTGGATCTTGATAATTTTCCTTTTTTAAAAGGAAAACTTTGGATCTTGTTATGATTGGTTAGTGTCATTTCAGGATAAATTAATGACAGTTACACCAGATGCATCCGGTGGCGCTTCTTCAGGAAACTGGTTATTTAAAAATAAAGAACATGGAAAGATGAGTGCTGCAGCAAGTTTGGCAAGTTCCGATTACACCATTTGTGTCTTTCCATTTTGTTTAGCATCTGGCTTTGTCTTATCATTTATCATCACGACTGCAGGGTATGATTTTGCTTTGGGACGTGGATGCTGGACTTTCTCAAATTGACAAATTTTTGCACAGCAATGATAACTATGTTATTGCTGGTGCATTGCTGGGAGTTGGTATTGTCAATAGCGCTATCAAGCATGATTGTGATCCTGTGAGACTTTCTTCTTTATTGTGCAGAATCTTGGAATCCATTTCATTTTCTGAACCTTGTCTACCTGTTTCCAGGCATTGGCACTTCTAATAGAATATGTTGACAAAGAAGATGCATCAACCCGAATAGGAGCAATAATGGGGTTAGGCATTACGTATGCCGGAACTCAAAATGAACAGGTTTGTTTGTAGGTTTAGTGTCTGTTCGATCAATCAATTAGCCTTTTTGCAATCTCCTTTTTCCCACTGTAAGTGCTGCTTTGGGATTTCTACTTCTAATTGCACAACTTATATGCGGTTTCTGAAGTCTTTGACATTTTTCCATTAATTCAGTTAAATGATTAAAATATATTAGTATTAACATATATATATATATATATATATATATATATATTTTCTTCTTAACGTAACAAGTTTTGGTACGGGATAATCTTGTGTATGTTTTGGCAGGTCAATGATTCTTTCCCATTCCTGATTGATACCTTTGTGTTGTATATTCTTTCAGTTACGGCGAAAACTGACCCCTATATTAAATGATTCAAGAGCTTCACTTGATGTGATTGCGTTCACATCACTCTCATTGGGCTTAATATATCTTGGCTCCTGTAATGAGGAGGTTGCTCAAGCAATTATATTTGCTCTAATGGATCGAAGCGAGTCTGAATTGGGGGATGCTTTAGGTCGCCTTCTACCACTTAGTCTTGGTCTTCTATACCTTGGAAAGCAGGTGCACCAGCATTCTGCTGTGAATACATTATCTGTAGTAATCATGATTACTTTTCTGTTGTTAAGATTTGATCTTCCACTGAGGCTTTTGGCATCATGCATTTTGAAGAAATTTAGGCTTCCCTTATGTAACTTCGTTCTCTTGGTTCTAACAGGAAAGTGTAGAGGCCACAGCTGAAGTTTCCAAGACATTTAATGAGAAAATTAGAAAATATTGCGATATGACATTGCTCTCCTGTGCATATGCAGGAACAGGGAATGTACTTAAGGTATGCAGTCTAGTTTATAAACTTATAAACACATTGCACCAGGAATAAAACTTAGGTGTCTCTTTCTTTCCCCATTTAGGTTCAAAACCTTCTTGGTCATTGTTCTCAACATCTTGAGAAGGGTGAATCCCACCAAGGAGCTGCTGTGCTTGGAATTGCAATGGTGGCAATGGCTGAAGAATTGGGTTTGGAGATGGCAATTCGTTCATTAGAGCATCTTTTGCAGTATGGGGAGCAAAATATTCGTCGTGCTGTTCCCTTGGCTCTTGGTCTCCTTTGCATCTCAAACCCCAAGGTCAGTGGGATGTGTTCTTTGAGGAGTCTGTTATGCTTTGATCTATTCTTTAATTTCTGATTTCTACAAAAATGTTTTCCAACCAAATAGTGGGGAAAAAAGATAGTAAATGCATGGGTCAAGGGCTCTATAATTTCATGAAAATAGTTAATAGTAAGGTTTAAACTGCTGCAAAGGCTCTTATATAGAAAAGTATACTGTAAACGCTCCCTTACAGCAAAACATGCTGCAAACACTCCTAATGTAGAGAAGTAAGCTACAAATTCCCACTACGTATAGGGATGCTCTATTGAGCTTAAGGGAAGTTTTCTTGGTGAGTTGGTTCTGAATGCTAACGCTCTGATGCTGAATATAATTGGATGATTGGATGATTGGATGATTTGAGCAGGTTAATGTTATGGACACGTTAAGCAGATTGAGCCATGATACAGATTCCGAAGTAGCGATGGTGAGAGCCGAGTTTTTTTTTAATTGTTAAATTAAATGTCTGTTACTTTTGTTGATGTTCTAAGTTAAAGTTCTTATATGGATGTCACAGGCAGCGGTAATCTCCTTAGGTCTGATTGGTGCGGGAACCAATAATGCAAGAATAGCTGGCATGCTTCGAAATCTTTCGAGTTATTACTACAAAGACGCGAGCCTTCTTTTCTGTGTAATGACACACTTGTGCAATTATCATTTTGGAATTCTCTTTCTACGTTGTGTGAAGAATTATTGTCTGATCCCTCTACTTTGTAAATGTTTTCAGGTCAGGATTGCCCAAGGGCTTGTACATTTGGGAAAGGGCCTGTTAACTCTTAATCCTTATCATTCTGACAGATTCTTATTAGCACCGTAAATGACTGCTCTGCTGAGAAACCTATTTCCATTAGTTTTAACTTTTCGACAAGTTTTATGATCTATCGTCTTGTTTTCGAACATATGTACTCTTCATTGCAGGACCGCGCTTGCAGGATTAATAATTACTTTGCACGCATGTCTTGATATGAAGGCCATTATCCTGGGGAAGTATCATTATGTGCTCTACTACCTTGTCCTGGCAATGCAGGTCAGTTTTGGTTGATTCACTCTTGTCTTACTGTTTTCTGGGTTTATATCGTTCCCCCTTCTGATCGTTAAGTATAATGTGCCCGACAGCCGAGAATGCTGTTGACCGTGGATGAGAATCTGAAGCCTCTTTCCGTACCTGTTCGGGTGGGTCAGGCCGTTGATGTTGTTGGACAGGCTGGTCGTCCAAAGACGATCACTGGTTTTCAAACTCACTCAACTCCAGTTCTTCTTGCTGCTGGTGACAGGGCAGAACTGGCCACTGAGAAGTACTAGAATTGTCCATTTAGTCTGTGTAACTAACTGCCTTTTCGACATGTCACGAGCTAACTCTAGCTTTCTTTCTTCAGGTACATCCCTCTTTCGCCGATCCTAGAAGGGTTCGTCGTTTTACAGGAGAACCCAGAATACAGGGAAGAACAGTAGTAGCAAGCCGTTGTAAGTAAAGGAATGGATAAGTCATTACTGCTTGATGATATGAGTTCTAACCAGGATGTCGGTGGACGGCGAAAACTCGTGCTCGAGTTACACGCTCGGTCTTAATCTCACCCAAACCGTGCATTGTTAAGCTTTGATGAACAGCCATGAGCTGGAAAGATGAAATGTGCCTGAATTGATCAAGTTATATATTTCATGGCTAAGATATTTAGTTGCTCCCACCGACTAGGGATCTTTTTGTATTGATTTTGAGATTTGAATCTCTCCATTTGGTTACTCTAATTTGAGACGATGATCTTGAATCCCACCTTGGAATGGTATAAATGTTATTGACTTTCCTTGTTTTGGCTGTGCTTCTTGTTCTTCCCCACCAATAATCAAAGTTTACGAAGGGGACCCGAGTAGTGTACCGTGAGACAGAAGATTTTCTTTCTGAAGAAATCCGATTTGAAACTATTATGCCTACGGTTTAATGTTGGAATGACTTCAGAGGTTTTTCTTGACTTTGTTTGCTTCAACAAAGACTTCGAAATGCTTCGAATTTTTTAGAATAAGTCCGGGTCTACTAGCAATGATTCAAAAATATTGATAAATTAAAGTTACTTTTCGAGTCAAGATAAATTAAAATGCTATACATGGCGGTGATTTATGAGGTGATTTATCAAGTACGAAATAGCATTTTTGCATTTTAGTTTTAATGAAATTGTTAGGATGAATTAATTTATTTATCTATGCTCATATTGCAACGACGTGTTAATGGGTACTTGATATATCGACCGACGAATATCGAGAAGCCTTTTTGCCCCTGTCACTGCCTTCTTATTGTTGGGGAAGCCCAAAGTAAAGGCATGAGAGAGCTTATGCTCAAAGTGGGTAATATCATACCATTGTGGAGAGTCGTGTTCGTCTAACATGGTATCAAAATCATGCCCTAAACTTAGTCGTGCCAATAGATTGGTAAATCCTCAAATGTCGAACAAAGGACTCCAAAAGAAAAATGAGTCACTCTTCGAAGGCAGTAAAAAATGATTAGGACTCCAAATGAGTCGAGCCTCGATTAAGGGGAGGCGTGCTTTGTTTGAGGGGAGGTGTTGGATGATGAAAGTCCCACATCGGCTAATTTAGAGAATGATCATGAATTTATAAACAAAGAATACTATCTTGATTGGTACGAGTCTCGAAACCCAAAACAAAGCCAAAAAAATCCCGTTCTACCTTCAAAATATTACTTTCTTTCAAATAAAAAAAAAAAAAAAATCCAGTTTATTTATATATTTTTAAAAAATATTAGTTTCAAATAATTTTTTAACAGATAATTTCCATTTTTAATATAATTTAAATTTAAAATTTATGATATTATAATAAATTAAATAATATAATATAATAAGCAATATTATTTATAAAAATAAATATTCCAGATCAGTGCAGGGTTTAACGTCTTCTTCTTCTGCTACATCTAGGGTTTTTCTCTCGGTTGTCCTCGTCTGTCCTCCCTTGCATCCTTTATCAAGAATGAAGGTCAAGGTAATATCCCGCTCCACTGATGAATTCACTCGAGAACGAAGCCAAGACCTTCAGGTGATTAATAGACGCAAACTTTTTTTCTTTGTTGAATTTATTTCTTGCTACATGAATTGACATCGTGTTATTTGCATTAGAGGGTATTTCGGAACTTCGACCCCAATCTCCGAACGCAAGAGAAGGCGGTTGAGTATGTTCGCGCTATTAATGCCGCGAAATTGGACAGGGTAATGACATGATTTGAAACTATGGTTTCCGTCAGCTGATTTGTCTAGCAATTTCGAAAGTTTCTTAAATTTTCTTTTGCTTTCTGTGTTTTAGATGTTTGCAAAACCATTTATAGGAGCCATGGATGGGCATTTAGACGCTGTTTCATGTATGGCGAAGAATCCTAATCATTTGAAAGGGATATTCTCCGGTTCGATGGATGGAGGTAAGATTTTCAATATTCCAGCTGCTAGTCTAATGACTTGATGTTTTTAGTCTTTTCTTTGGTGTTTGTAAAGTTGGCAGAGATTAGGTTGGAAGATTTTAGAAAATTTCCTCCCTTGTGTTCGTTTGTTAAAATCTTGTGGGTTTTTTTGGTTAACAACTGTACAGTTGTTGGAACCTTATACTAGAATCTTAAATTTTAATTTGCAGTAGCTTGTTATTTTCTATTTCCACCATTGAGATTTTCTTTATATACTGTAGTGATCTCCATCGATACATTTTAATTTGAAGCAGTTTAGTAATCTCCATCGATTAATTGTACTGCACTGCTCTTGCTGCATTCAAACAATGATATAATTTGTCATGCATAGTAGTTGTTTTATATCTGACTTTATCTTTGCTTTGTTTTATTTTTGTTTTTTTGTCTACAGATATTCGCCTATGGGATATTGCTAACAGGTAATGTGATGCTTCCCACCTTTTGGTGTTTGAAATTTTGTTCTTATAGTGACTCAAAAATTTAAAAGAGAGATATAGCACCGTAATTAAAAATCCAAAAATAAATGCTAACCCGTATACAATATAGGCGAACGGTTTGTCAGTTTCCTGGACATCAAGGTGCTGTTCGAGGCCTGACTTCATCTTCAGATGGACGCATCTTGATATCATGTGGGACAGATTGCACGTAAGTCACCATTATTATATTCTATGTACTTTAGAATGTTACATAATTTTCTACCTGGGGACCAAACTTTGTTTGTTTGTTTGTTTTAGTGTCAGGCTATGGAATATCCCAATTCCCACTCTGAATTCTTATGAGACTTCAAACAATTCATCTGAGGTGTGTTATTGAATTATCTACATGCTGCATTGAAGAATTTTTTTGTACTATTACCAACTAACATCTTGAAAATCATACATTCAGCCTCTGGCAGTTTATGTTTGGAAGAATGCTTTCTGGTGAGTTTTAAATTTTAGAAAGTTTTTTCTTTCCTTCTTTCGATCCAAGTTATCTTTTTATTTGAGCCAAAATTTTTATTTATAGGGCTGTTGATCATCAATGGGATGGAAATCTTTTTGCCACGGCTGGTGCTCAACTAAATATCTGGGATCACAACAGGTATCCATCGCCATTCATTTAATTCAGTACTTTCCTTTATTCTTGTTATATATTGAGGATTTTTTAAATTTTGTTATAGGTCTCAACCAGTGAGCAGTTTTGAGTGGGGAACAGACTCAGTTATCTCTGTTCGTTTCAATCCTGGAGAACCCAATGTCCTCGCAACATCAGCTAGGTATGCATGATCAGTCGTGGCCTAACTGCCATTCTTTATTCGTATGAGCAAAGATGCCAGTTTACTTAATAATGGTCTATGCGTAATGCTTGTTATGCACTTTTTAGTTTGCACTAGGTCTATTCTTTCTCTATCTCCTGCTGTTTAAGGCAGTAATCTTTTTCATTCTTGCTGGAACTGAAACGTCAAATTCTTAACCGTAAACAAATTTTAAACTAATAAGTTCTGTGCATTTTTAGCTGGATTAAAAGTTACATTTGGTAGTTTTTCTTTATGTTTATCTTACTTTCCCATGTCTGGAAACTGTAATATTCAATTAAAAAGTTGGTTCTTTTTTGTGCTTTGTTTAATAGTTACTACTGTAATATTCAAGTAGTGTGAATTTGAAATTTTGAACTAGCTCTATCAGAAAAAACAGGACAGATATTGAGCTAGTAATGACATTAGATCCGGTAGAATTTTCTGTGTTGCCAATTTGTTTACTTTCAGAAAATTTTCAACTTTGTATGATGATAATAGTTTTATCCCTCTATGTTGTTCTTTGTCTTGTCTTGTAGTGATCGAAGCATTACGTTGTATGATTTGCGCATGTCATCCCCCGTAAGGAAAATAATTATGCAGGTATGATAGTGGCGGTTAGTCAAAGGAGTTCCTTCTTTGCGAAAACGATCTTTTATTATGTTTCTTGTATTCTTATGGTTACCTTTCTTGTGACAGACGAAGACAAATTCCATTTGTTGGAATCCAAGGGAGCCAATGAACTTCACTGCTGTAAGCATTTTAAGATTCTTATTCCTGGAAGTTGTTGTCTTAGCTTTTTGGCTCATACTACTTACATCCTTGTGCATTCATTATGATTAATCAAATCTTCTTTGCTCTAATGTATATTAAATAGTTTAAAGCATTCATCATTATTGAATTTTCTAATTAGCCTTGACTTTTTAATGTTATCTATATCTCTTAGCCATCTAGTATGTATGAACTTGTTCTTCATTCCCGTCAGCATGACATGTCTTATGTTATGAATTGCAGGCAAATGAAGACTGCAACTGTTATAGCTACGATTCTAGGAGACTAGACGAGGCAAAATGTGTGCACAGAGATCATGTATCTGCAGTGTAAGATACGGACTTGTGATTTTTGTTTGTAAGAACTAGAGTGCCACTCCTAATCTTCATTCTTTATTAAAACCCATCTGAAGATTCATCTTTTTGTTTTCAGAATGGATATTGATTTTTCACCGAGTGGTCGAGAATTTGTTACTGGCTCATATGATAGAACAGTGAGTTATAGCCCCCGGTTATTTTCAGCCATTTATATCTTGTTTTCCAAGATATGTTATTGAACTTGTCATGTATTAATTCTGCAGATAAGAATTTTCCCGTATAATGGGGGTCACAGCCGTGAGATTTATCATACCAAAAGAATGCAAAGGTTTGATCCATATTCATTATTTATAGGTTTATCATTTGATCGTAGCCTTCCAATGTACTACTAGTTTCAATACTTAAGCGATTGCTCAAATATGAACAGCAACTGATTCTTTTGCGCTGATGTTACTCTCTCCTTTTTGGTATTTGTAGGGTCTTCTGTGTCAGGTTCAGCTGTGATGCAAGCTATGTAATATCAGGGAGTGACGACACGAACCTTCGGCTTTGGAAGGCTAAAGCATCTGAACAATTAGGAGTTGTAAGAAATCTTCTATCTGTATTTTTGCTCTGTTCTGCACTTGTTCGATCTGGATGCGTTTATTTTTCAGTTTCTCTTTTGATAAAATACCCAATATTTTTACCAAAAGAACTAATTCATCAACTTTATTCTATAAAAGCTTGCATGAAAACTACTATGATCAGGTGGAACATGATGTTAGTCTAATTTTTGATGTTGTAATGGTTAATGTTTGTAATAACAGTTGATAGAAGCCATGATTTGCTTTTAAATTGAATTAATGTTGCTGCAGCTTCTTCCAAGGGAGAAGAGAAAGCATGAATATCAAGAGGCTGTTAAGAATCGTTATAAACATCTTCCCGAGGTTAAGCGTATTGTCAGGTAAGAATCGTGTCGACGTTCATTATCTGTTTTCCTACCTGCATCCGATATTTTCATTAGCATGTGTATGTATAACATACACCCAGATTTAGTTGGTTTCTGTTTTACTAGTTGAAAGGGGATTCCTCATCTCCCTTTTCTTGTTGTGAAGTGCCGTTTCCTACGCTGTTCTCGGGTAATAAACCGTATTAGATAGGGGTTTTGAAACTACGTTTTTTGGTTCGTTATCGCAGGCATAGGCATTTACCTAAACCAATATTCAAAGCTGCTGCCCTCCGTCGCACTATTGTCGATGCCGAACGAAAGAAGGCTGAGAGGAGGAAAGCTCACAGCGCTCCTGGGAGCATTTCAACTGTACCACTCCGTAGAAGAAGAATTATCAAAGAAGTTGAGTAAACTAACTACGAACCAGGAGAGGAGGGGACAATTAGAAACTCGTGAGCTTCGAAGGATTGATCGGTAAGGTTCTTAACATTACGATTCAGGCATCAGTACTCAAGATTTTTCCAATACCCTGCCCTCATCCCATGGTTTCGACCAACAGTTGAACGAGCGTAGGAGTGAAAATTTTGCCGTGTTGTACAAATTCTTGATTGTCGATCGAGTAGCTCGACGTCTTGCTAAACTATACCAAAGTAACCTTTGGCTTTCAGCTTGTTTAGCTTTATGAATGTGTTAAACCTCATCAAATTTTAGTTCTTTGACTATATTTAGGCCCTGTAATACCCAACTCAGACGATGTCGATTGGCTTTAGTTTCGTGTTTCGACTTCCCAATGATCAATACAAATTACATATCAGCACGTTGTTCTATGAGAAACTCCTATATATTGCTGTTACGTATAGTGCTCCTTCTAGTGGCCTAGATTTACGACTCCAAAGCTTTCACATGTTATTCGTGAATTATAGTATAGTTTGAAATACTATTCATAATTTAATGAGAGGTGATATCGAGAAAATAAATGAATAAAATGTGAAAAATTGATCATCCGACCTTAAAAATGTTGAACGATAAGTAATTTTAAACAATATATTACAAGTTATTGGATATTTTAAATTTAATGTTTATTTATTTTTTTTTCTATTGAAAATTTATAATAAACTAATTTAATCTTAAAAAGAAAAAGAAAAAGGAAAAAAAGGGAAAGAAATGAAAACCCCCAAATTTCTCGGGACGCGGCGGCTGGGTTGGACAATGAATGCCCCCAGTCCAAGACGGGAGCTCTGTTCGTTGTGGCTTGCACAGAATTTCTCGCCGCGTCCTCATATTTGCCGATGGCTTCCTTCGCTGCTAGGGCCATTTTCCGATCCTCCTCCGGCAAGGCTACGGCTCTTCTGAGTGCCGGAGCCAGAGCGGGCTCGGCTCGTTCAACATTTCGCATTTCTTCCGAACGATCTTTCTCTCAGTGTGCTGTATGTAAGGTAATTTCCTCAACAGAATTTGATTTCAACGAAGTGTGTTCAAACTAAATCAACTATAAAAACTGTGTGAGTTGAGTTAAGTGCGAGGATTGAGGATCGAGATAGGGTATTTGTGCGGATATAGATCTGAACAAAAGTTGATATTGTTAGAGGAACACGACTCTCCACATTGGTATGATATTGTCCACTTTGAGCATAAGCTCTCATGTGGCTTTGCTTTGGGCTTCCTCAAAAGGCCTCGTCCCAAAGAAAAGCCATGAGAGCTTATGCTCAAAGTAGACAATATCGTACCATTGTGGAGAGTTGTGTTCGTCTAACATGGTATTAGAGTCATGCCCTAAACTTAGTCGTGCCAATAAATTGGTAAATCCTCAAATGTCGAACAAAGGACTCCAAAAGAAGAGGAGTCAATCCTCCTCGAAGGCAAAGTAAAAAATGACTAAGACTCCTTAGAATCGAGTCTCGATTAAGGGGAGACGTACTTTGTTCGAGAGGAGGTGTTGGATGATGAAATCCCACATCGGCTAATTTAGGGAATGATCATGGGTTTATAATAAAAAAAATACTATCTCCATTGGTGCGAGGCCTTTTGGAAAAGCTCAAAGTAAAGTTATGAGAGATTATGTTGAAAAAGTGGATAATATCATCGTGGAGAGTCATGTTCAACAAATATGAATAGAAAATAAGGTAGTAATGTTTTTCTTTGTGTGAAGGATTCCAGTTGAAATGAGCTTGTGTGTGGAGTCCATGTTTCCGCTCCATTCTGCTACTTCTTCGGCATTGATGACTCCGATGATGCATTCTGTCGCTCGCCATAGTTATGGTTGGCTTTCGGAAGAGGTACTTTCAATCTCTTCTTGTTCCTCTAGTGGTTTCTAGGAATTGGACTAAGTTATGATCCAACTGTATCCATTTTCATGCTCGGCAATCATACTAGGATGAATTTTTACTCTTTTCAATCTTCTTATGCTGCGAGTTTGTTGTTTGAGTTTCTTATTATTGTTGGTATGAATTAAAACCTGCTCGGTTAGTTGAATAGCTTTGTTAGTTACTTGGATTGCCTTTGTTATGCACAACACATTGGAATACTATCTTCATTGGTACGAGACTTTTTGGGGAAACCCAAAGCAAAGCCATGAGAGCTTATGCTCAAAGTGGGCAATATCATACCATTGTGGAGAGTCGTGTTTGTCTAACAGACCCAACTGTAGCCATTTTCATGCTCGGCAATCATACTAGGATGAATTTTTACTCTTTTCAGTGTTCTTCTTATGCTGTGAGTTTGTTATTTGAGTTTCTGATTTTTGTCGGTATGAATTAAAACCTGCTCTGTTAGTTGAATAGCTTTGTTAGTTACTTGGATTGTCTTTGTCATGCACAACATTTGGAATACTATCTCCATTGGTACGAGGCCTTTTGGGGAAACCCAAAGCAAAGCCATGAGAGCTTATGCTCAAAGTGGACAATATCATACCATTGTGGAGAGTCGTGTTCGTCTAACAGACCCAACTGTAGCCATTTTCATGCTCGGCAATCATACTAGGATGAATTTTTACTCTTTTCAGTGTTCTTCTTATGCTGTGAGTTTG
The DNA here is from genome assembly GCF_002806865.2 of Cucurbita pepo subsp. pepo. Lineage (NCBI taxonomy): Eukaryota > Viridiplantae > Streptophyta > Magnoliopsida > Cucurbitales > Cucurbitaceae > Cucurbita > Cucurbita pepo. Next base: position 6,977,553 of record NC_036641.1, on the reverse strand, counting down.
TTATTTGAGTTTCTGATTTTTGTCGGTATAAATTAAAACCTGCTCTGTTAGTTGAATAGCTTTGTTAGTTACTTGGATTGCGTTTGTGTTTGTGATGCACAACACATTGGAGGATAACTTGTGATATACACAATTGATCCTTCAAATTTGGACATTAGAATGCAGGAAGAGTACTTGTTCTTCTACAAGAAACATGAACATTTGGTTGTTTTCTTATTTCTTTCCAATGCCTTTCATCTCTTTTAAAAAGAAAATATTTCCAATGAGAATTTGAGTTTACCATTTTAAGAACAAAATTAAAGGCTACATATGCAGTTGGTTGTTTGCGCGGGGAACTTGTTATTTAGTCGTTTATATGTCATGCTTATATGTTACTTAATTACGACCAGGGTGTAACCTAACAATCCGGACCAATCCAACTCGAATTAGAGATTGGATAGGGATGAATTAATATTTCGAGTTGGATTGGGTTGGGTTATTTTTTCTGAACCCGAACTGACTCGGTTCGGTTTTGAGTTCATAGGACAAAAACCTCAAGTTGACCCAAACCAAACAAATGGTATAAGATCGCATACGCTAAAAGACAAGCATATTCAGAGTTTGGCAAAGTAGTAATTTGAGCTTACTAGAAATACTTTTGTAGGTTGTGGGCCAAATTGGATGGATAAAAAGGAGGGATAAAAAATTAGAGGTAATTTTAAATTCTAAAAGTATTTATTATGCATGTTGCAACATTATATACATCTTATTTTTATTATAATTTTAAAAAATTGATCTATACTTTAATTTATTATAATAAGTGTTCAATATTTTATTTTATTGTTGTTGATATATATATATTTTTTAATGATTATAGTTAATACCTTCTGTTTAAGATTCCATCGAATAATTATGAATGGTTAATTAATAAATTTTTTTAATTTTTTTTAGAAGAAAGTTAACAACCCGACAACCCAACCCGAAAATAGAGGTTGGATTGTAAAATTTTTTGGGTTGAATTACCAATCCAACCAACCCGAACTTTTGGATTGGGTAAAAAAAATCCCTCAACCGAACCGAACAAAATACAACTCCACTTAAATTTTTGTATTTTGCCAAGTTCACGTGACATTTTTTTTATTTTAAAATAATATACATACATGTCTTTTTCTCTTCCCCTCAACCCTTCTCATTTTGTAAAGAACTAAACTTTTTTTAGTGGAAACTCTAAACTAAATCCGTGTGGTGTCGTGTTTAAATTGTCATTTCAAATATTTATTTTTTAAAAAAATTATTTTAATAATATTTAAAGTATTGAGCAGCATGTGAAAAAAAAAAAAAAACAAAACAAAAAAAAAAAAACAAAATATTATCAAAATAAAATCAGAAAAATCCCTAAAACTACGGATGATGAAGAAATCGGTTAAATTACCTAGCCGTTGGTATCGTTGACCGTTTTCCACGGTCAAAGTCAAATGGTCTTCATAGCCGTTACCCCGCTTATTCGGATGCCAGCTGTCTCGGCCCCCGCGGGGATCATATATATCCCTCTCGCACTCGCACTCGCACTCACACTCACACTCTTCTTCAGGACATTCTCGCACTAGAATCAGAGCGCTCCATCAACGGCCTCTTCCCTTCTGAACGTCAGTTGCCGAATTCAAACGCTAGATAATTACCAAGCAATCGGAGAAAGAGAGAGCAGAATCGAAAGGAGTTTCTCGCCTGATCTCGGTGATGAAAAGTAGAGGTAATGTAATTTGATTTCAGCCTTTAGTTTTATGGGTAATTTGGTCTTGAATACTCTGTTCTGTGTTGAAATTTTAAAGGCGCAGTCGGCTACTCCGATTTAGGGGTTTATTGGAGAAATTCAGATGTTATTCTGATTTAGGGTTCACTCGAGCTACTTCAGAGGTTAATCGAAGGATCGGATCGTTCTTTTTCTTTTTTGCTTGTTATCGACACCTTTTGTAATTTTCGTGGTTTCGATTATGGAGGATTAGGGCGTTTTTAGTAGGTTCATTGTTCGTTCTCATGGTAACGTGATTATGTCTTGGATTCTTCGTTTCATTCCCCATCATCTTCTATCTCTTCTCTGTGTGGGGAGCCAGGGAACAAACCTGATATTCAAATTTATGTGTTGGCAGAAGAGAAGAGAACGGCGAACTCTCATGTCATTGAGATTGGTTCCGATAACAGAGTGGGGAGGAACAAAGCAGTTACTCTTGATGAAGTGATTGCTTGGGCAAAAGAAGACCAGTTGGTCCTGTCATTGAGGCCGAAGTCAGACGCTCGATCATTACCAGGCCATCGGAGGAAGAGAGAGCAGAATCGAAAGAAGTTTCTCGTCTCGTCCCGGTGATGAAAAACAGAGGTAATGCAACTTCATCTCAGCCTTTAATTTTATGGGTAGTTTCGACTTGACTGCTCTGTTCTGGGTTGAAATTTTAAGGGCACAGCCAACTATTCCGATTTAGGATTTTAATGTGGAGAACTTCAGAGGTTAATCAAACAATTGTTCTTTTTTTTTTTTGCCTGTTATCGACACCTTTTGTATTTTCCGTGGTTTCGATTACGGAGAATTAGGCGTTTTTAGTCGATTTTGGACTCTTCGTTTCATTCCCCGTCATCTTCTATCTCTTCTTTGTGTGGGGAGCCAGGGGACAAACCTGATATTCAAATTTATTTGTTGGCAGAAGAGAAGAGAACGACGAACTCTTATGTCATTGAGATTGGTTCCGATAACAGAGTGGGGAAGAACAAAGCAGTTGGTCCTGTCAATTCAGGCCGGTGGGATTTTCGCATCTGCTAGGAATACTGGTATGATTCCAAGCCCAAGGCTGTGAAGTTGAATTTACGTTTTTGGGGTCGTATGAAGTAATGGTTGTTTATAAGTTTATAGTTTTTATAATTGTTGTTTATACTGGTATGATTCCAAGCCCAAGGCTGTGCACTTTTTTTTTTTTTTAATTTTTTATAATTTGCATGTGATTTCAGCATAAATGAAGGGTTTTACTACAATTTCTGGACTAATTAGTCGTAAGGCTCTCATAGTTGAGTTGAGTTGAGTGTTTGTTTCAAAGCTAGCCAAAACATTTGAGATCGAGGTTGAGGTTATCTTGTTGTTACATGCATTTGTGCATACACTTACATTATGGAAAAAATACATTTAAGATTTTCAAACAAGTATATTTTATGATTGATGAAATTTGTTACGTTGAATCATTTTGCTTTTCAACCACTTGAGTTTTGAGAATGAGCTTTTGGATTCTGAATTTTCTCTTACGAACATTCCTCTAGGGTCATGATGATGAACGATATGAGATATATACTAGTGCCTGGATCAATTTTTGAGACTGATTTGAGTCTTGGGTAATGATGGCAATCAATTTGTTGAAATCGAAGGTACTTTCTTTGTTCAACTTACTGATTTGTCTGAATCAGATCAATGCCTAATTATTTTTTTCATTAATGATATCATGCAGGACGGTCCGGTTCATGTAAAGTTTGTTGTAAACAATTAGGGATCCATGAAATATAACCACACAACCCACTAAGGTAAGCCATTGCTTTTACAAAACTTTTGTCATTCTATTTACAGGTCAAACTTTAACAAAAATAGTTTGACATTATTGTTCATATTTTATTTGCTATTGGAGAAGATTTTGATTAATAACCATGTTATGAAAATTTCAGATAGAAATCGAGGACATAGATGAAGATAATGAAGTTGAGGTCAAGGAATCAAACTCTGATTGCTACATTCAACACTCCATCACGTAAGAAATTTTCTATTTGACATCATAAACTACCTTATGTGTTGCCTAGATCTCACGATAATTACGTTATTGGCAACGTTGTGGTCCTAATAGTGTTAGATTCCTATATTTAATCTTTATTATATCTTTGTTTTTTCTGTTTGATGTTCTTTGTGTTCTACTAATATCATGTTTTTGGTTCAAGAGTAAACTATTAGTTAAAGTTGAAAGGGTTCATGAGTAAGAAATTAAATTACGTTTTTCTATTTTATGAGTGTTTTAGGTAGTTAGTGAAACGAGTGAAAAACCATGCAACTATAATGAACCCCATGAATCTATCTCAACATTCCAATTTCCAAAGAGATAATGTAAAACTCAACGATAAAAGAATCCCATNTTTTTTTTTTTTTTTTTGGCCAACCCCTCCATATTTTAGTCTTCTACTCTACTCCCATTTCAAATCAAACAACTAAGAGCACATCATTGGTCATTACATACTCCACATTCAGCATAAGAGAAACAAAATTCAGAAGAATCGTTCATGAATAAGAGACAATGATGAGTGGTGAGGTGAAGAAAGAGAAAAATAGGAGAAAGGGATGGAAAATTAGGGCTGGTGCAGACTCATCGGGGCATCGGGAAGGGAAGGCTAGGGCATAGAGAGCACTCTGAGTTTGTCCTTTCCTCTCCATTTCAGTTTCATCCCCCCTCATTTTGTTTGTTTGGCTTATGACTAGGCTTTCTCCAATGTTTCATTGCCACATCATCAATATAACAATTTATTCTCATTATCCTTCCTAGGTCAAGGATTAAGCTTGTAAAACCAAGAAAAGAACATAAGGCGTTTAGTTCTCAAAGAACCAGTCTTGTACAAGAAGGAACAAAAGGAACATCTAAGATACGATTTTGAAGGAACAACCTTGATTATGTCAAGGTTTGTTGAGCGTAAAGATGATAAGTTCTATGAGATATAAGGAAACACAAGGATGACCAAGGAAGACTTGTCAATCTCAACAAAGGATATTGAGAAGACACTCAAAAGGAACAAATGCTGGAACTAGAAAATGCCTTAAGGCATAAGTTAAGAACTAAATACTACAACGGCTAATCATAAAGATTATGGAAGGCCAAAGGTAGTTACAAGATTAAGGAAGGTCTTGTAATACCAAGAAAAGAAGAACTTCAGAACTAAAAAAACCCGACTTGTATAAGAAGGAACAAAAGGAACATGTAAAATACGACATTGAAAGATGAAAAGCTCTACGATATAAGGAAACACAAGGATGACCAAGGAAGACTTGTCAATCTCAACGAAGGATGTTGAGAAGACACTCAAAAGGAACAAATGTTGGAACTAGAAAACGCCTTATGACAAAAGTTAAAAACTAAAGGCCACAAGGGCTGATTATAAGGATTATGGAAGGCCAAGAGTAGTTACAAGGATTAAGGAAAGCCTAGTAATACCGAGAAAAGAAGAACTTAAGACCCAAACAATCCGCCTTGTACAAGAAGGAACGAAAGAAACATCTAATGTAAGACTTGTCAATTTCAACAAAGGACGTTGAAAAGACAGTCAAAATGAACAAATGCCGAAACAAGAAAATTTCTTAGGGCATAAGTTAAGAACTAGAGCCTACAAGGGCTAATTGTAAGTATTAAGAAAGGCCAAGGGGAGTTACAAGGATAAGAAAAGACTTGTAATACCAAGAAAAGAAGAACTTAAGACCTTAAGACCCAAAGAACCCAGGTTGTACATAAAGGAAAAAAAAATACATCTAATATAAGATCTGACACTCTCAACAAAGGATGTTGAGAAGACAATCGAAAGGAACAAATCTTGGAACAAGTACACACCTTAAGACATAAGTTAAGAACTAATGGCCACACGTGCTGATTATAAGGATTATGGACAACCAAGGGATGTTACAAGGATTAAGGAAGATACCGAGAAAAGAAGAGCTTAAGACCCAAAGAACCAATTAAGGACTAAAGACCACAAAGACAAATTATCAGGATTATAGACAGCCAAGGAATTTTACAAGACTTGACAATCTCAACAAAGGATGTTGAGAAGACAATCGAAATGAACAAATCTTCGAACAAGTACACACCTTAAGCCATAAGTTTCGAACTTACAGCCACAGGGGCTGATTATAAGGATTATGGACGACCAAGGGATGTTTCAAGGATTAAGGAAGATACTGAGAAAAGAAGAGCTTAAGACCCAAAGAACTAATTAAGGACTAAAGACCACAACGGCTGATTCAAAGGATTATGGACAGCCAAGGAAATTTAAAGGACTTGACAATCTCAACAAAGGATGTTGAGAAGACGATTGAAAGGAACAAATCTTGGGACAAGTACACCTTAAGCCACAAGTTAAGAAGTAACGGCCACAATGGTTGATTATAAGGATTATGGACGACCAAGGGATGTTTCAAGGATTAAGGAAGATATCGAGAAAAGAAGAGCTTAAGACCCAAAGAACTAATTAAGGACTAAAGACCACAACGGCTGATTCTAAGGATTATGGACAGCCAAGGAACTATACAAGACTTGACAATCTCAACAAAGGATGTTGAGAAGACATCGAAAGGAACAAATCTTGCAATAAGTACACACCTTAAGACATAATTTAAGAACTAACGGCCACAAGGGCTGATTATAAGGATTATGGACGACCAAGGGATGTTACAAGGATTGAGGAAGATACCGAGAAAGGAAGAGCATAAGACCCAAAGAACCAATTAAGGACTAAAGACCACAAAGGCTAATATAAGGATTATGGACATCCAAGGAATTTTACAAGACTTGACAATCTCAACAAACGATGTTGAGAAGACAATCGAAAGGAACAAATCTTGGAACAAGTACACACCTTAAGCCATTAGTTAAGAAGTAATGGCCACAAGGGCTGATTATAAGGGTTATGGACGACCAAGGGATGTTTACAAGAATTAAGGAAGATTTCAAGAAAAGAAGAGCTTAAGAGCCAAAGAATCAATTAAGGACTAAAGACCACAAAGGCTGATTCAAAAAGATTATGGACAGCCAAGGAACTTTACAAGATTTGACTATCTCAACAAAGGATGTTGAGAAGACAATCGAAAGGAACAAATCTTGGAACAAGTACACACCTTAAGACATGAGTTAAGAACTAACGGCCATAAGGGCTGATTATAAGGATTATGGACGACCAAGGGATGTTACAAGGAGTAAGGAAGATACCGAGAAAGGAAGAGCATAAGACCCAACGAACCAATTAAGGACTAAAGGCCACAAAGGCTTATTATATAGATTATGGACAGCCAAGGAATTTTACAAGACTTGACAATCTCAACAAAGGATGTTGAGAAGACATTCAAAAGGAACAAATCTTGGAACAAGTACGCTCCTTAAGACATAAGTTAAGAACTAACGGCCACAAGGGCTGATTATAAGGATTATGGATGATGAAGAGATGTTACAAGGATTAAAGAAGATACCGAGAAAAGTAGAGCTTAAGACTCAAAGAACCAATTTGGGACTAAAGACCACAAAGACTGATTCTAAGGATTATAGACAACCAACGAATTTTACAAGACTTGACAATCTCAAGAAAGGATGTTTAGAAGACAATCGAAACGAACAAATCTTGGAACAAGAAAACACCTTAAGCCATAAGTTAAGAACTAACGGCCACAAGGGCTGATTATCGGATTATGGCGACCATGGGATGTTACAAGGATTAAGGAAGATATCGAGAAAGGAAGAGCATAAGACCCAAAGAACCAATTAAAGACTAAAGACCACAAAGGCTTGTTATATGTATTATGGACAGCCAAGGAATTTTACAAGACTTGACAATCTGAACAAAGGATGTTGAGAAGGCAATCGAAAGGAACAAATCTTGGAACAAGTAAACATCTTAAGACATAAGTTAAGAACTAACAGCCACAAGGGCTGAGTATAAGGATAATGGACGACCAAGGGAAGTTACAAGGATTGAGGAAGATACCGAGAAATGAAGAGTTTAAGACCCAAAGAACCAAATAAGGACAAAAGACCCCAAAGACTTATTATAAGGATTATGGACCGCCAAAGAATTTTACCAGATTTGACTATCTCAACAAAGGATGTTGAGAAGACAATCGAAAGGAACAAATATTGGAATAAGTACACACCCTAAGCCATAAGTTTAGAAGTAACGGCCACAAGGGCGGATTATAAGGATTATGGACGACCAAGGAATGTTACAAGGATTAAGAAAGATACCGAGAAAAGAAGTGCTTGAGACCCAAAGAACCAATTAAGGACTAAAGACCCCAAAGACTGATTTTAAGGATTATGAACCGTCAAGGAAATTTACCAGACTTAACCATCTCAAAAAAAGATGTTGAGAAGACAATTTAAAGGAACAAATCTTGAAACAAGTACACACCTTAAGCCATAAGTTAATAACTAACACGGCCACAAGGGCTGATTATACGGATATGGACGGCCACAAGGGCTGATTATACGGATTATGGACGACCAAGGGATGTTACAAGGATTAAGGAAGATACCGAGAAAAGAAGAGCTTAAGACCAAAAGAACCAATTAAGGACTAAAGACCACAAAGACTAATATAAGGTTTATGGACAGCCAATGAATTTTACAAGACTTGACAATCTCAACAAAGGATGTTGAGACGACAATCGAAATGAACAAATCTTGGAACAAGTACCCACCTTAAGACATAAGTTAAGAACTAACAACCACAAGGGCTGAGTATATGGATTATGGACGACCAAGGGATGTTACAAGGATTTAGGAAGATACCGAGAAAGGAAGAGATTTAGACCAAAAGAACCAATTAAGGACTAAAGACCACAAAGACTAATATAAGGTTTATGGACAGCCAATGAATTTTACAAGACTTGACAATCTCAACAAAGGATGTTGAGACGACAATCGAAATGAACAAATCTTGGAACAAGTACCCACCTTAAGACATAAGTTAAGAACTAACAACCACAAGGGCTGAGTATATGGATTATGGACGACCAAGGGATGTTACAAGGATTTAGGAAGATACCGAGAAAGGAAGAGATTTAGACCCAAAGAACCAATTAAGGACTAAAGACCACAAAGACTTATTTTAAGGATTATGGACATCCAAAGAATTTTACAAGACTTGACAATCTAAACAAAGGATGTGGAGAAGACAATCGAAAGGAACAAATCTTGTTACAAGTACACACCTTAAGCCACAAGTTAAGAACTCACGGCCACAAGGGCTGATTATAATGGTTATGGACGACCAAGGGTTGTTACAAGGATTAAGGAAGATACCGAAAAAAGAAGAGCTTAAGACCTAAAGAACCAATTAAGGACTAAAGACCACAAAGACTGATATAAAGTTTATGGACAGCCAAGGAATTTTACAAGACTTGACAATCTCAACAAAGGATGTGGAGAAGACAATCGAAAGGAACAAATCTTGTTACAAGTACACACCTTAAGCCACAAAGTTAAGAACTCACGGCCACAAGGGCTGATTATAATGGTTATGGACGACCAAGGGTTGTTACAAGGATTAAGGAAGATACCGAAAAAAGAAGAGCTTAAGACCTAAAGAACCAATTAAGGACTAAAGACCACAAAGACTGATATAAAGTTTATGGACAGCCAAGGAATTTTACAAGACTTGACAATCTCAACAAAGGATGTTGAGAAGACAATCGAAATGAACAAATGTTGGAACAAGTACACACCTTAAGCCATAAGTTAAGAACTAACGGCCACAAGGGCTGATTATAAGGATTATGGATGAGCATGGGATGTTACAAGGATTAAGGAAGATACGGAGAAAAGTAGAGCTTTAGACCCAAAGAACTAATTAAGGAATAAAGATCACAATGGCTGATTCTAAGGATTATGGACAGCCAAGGAATTTTACAAGACTTGACAATCTCAAGAAAGGTTGTTGAGAAGACAATCGAAAAGAACAAATCTTGGAACAAGTACACCCCTTAAGACTAACGGCCACAAGGGCTGATTACAAGGATTATGGACGACCAAGGGATGTTACAAGGATTAAGGAAGATATCGAGAAAAGAAGCACTTTCTCCAAAAGAACCAATTAAGGACTAAAGCTCACAAAGACGGATTATAAGGATTATGGACAGCCAAGGAATTTTACAAGACTTGACAATCTCAACAAAGGATGTTGAAAAGACAATCGAAAGGAACAAATCTTGGAACAAGTACACACCTTAAGACATGAGTTAAGAACTAACGGCCATAAGGGCTGATTATAAGGATTATGGACGACCAAGGGATGTTACAAGGAGTAAGGAAGATACCGAGAAAGGAAGAGCATAAGACCCAACGAACCAATTAAGGACTAAAGGCCACAAAGGCTTATTATATAGATTATGGACAGCCAAGGAATTTTACAAGACTTGACAATCTCAACAAAGGATGTTGAGAAGACATTCAAAAGGAACAAATCTTGGAACAAGTACGCTCCTTAAGACATAAGTTAAGAACTAACGGCCACAAGGGCTGATTATAAGGATTATGGATGATGAAGAGATGTTACAAGGATTAAAGAAGATACCGAGAAAAGTAGAGCTTAAGACTCAAAGAACCAATTTGGGACTAAAGACCACAAAGACTGATTCTAAGGATTATAGACAACCAACGAATTTTACAAGACTTGACAATCTCAAGAAAGGATGTTTAGAAGACAATCGAAACGAACAAATCTTGGAACAAGAAAACACCTTAAGCCATAAGTTAAGAACTAACGGCCACAAGGGCTGATTATCGGATTATGGCGACCATGGGATGTTACAAGGATTAAGGAAGATATCGAGAAAAGAAGAGCTTAAGACCCAAAGAACCAATTAAGGACTAAAGCCCACAAAGATTGATTATAAGGATTATGGACAGCCAAGGAAATTTACAAGACTCTCAATAAAGGATGTTGAGAAGACTATCGAAAGGAACAAATCTTGGAACAAGTACACACCTTAAGCCATAAGTTAAGAACTAATGGCCACAAGGGTTGATTATAAGGGTTATGGACGACCAAGGGATGTTACAAGGATTAAGGAAGATACCGAGAAAAGAAGAGCTTAAGACCCAAAGAACCAATTAAGGACTAAAGACCACAAAAACTGATTGTAAGGATTATGGACAGCCAAGGAATTTTACAAGACTTGACAATCTCAAAAAAGGATGTTGAGAAGACAATCGAAAAGGAACAAATCTTGGAACAAGTACACACCTTAAGTCATAAGTTAAGAAGTAACGGCCACAAGGACCGATTATAAGGCTTATGGACGACCCAGGGATGTTACAAGGATTAAGGAAGATATCGAGAAAAGAAGAGCATAAGACCCAAAGAACCAATTAAGGACTAAACACCACAAAGGCTTATTATAAGGATTATGGACAGCCAAGGAATTTTACAAGACTTGACAATCTCAACAAAGGATGTTGAGAAGACAATCGAAAAGGAACAAATCTTGGAACAAGTACACACCTTAAGTCATAAGTTAAGAAGTAACGGCCACAAGGGCCGATTATAAGGCTTATGGACGACCCAGGGATGTTACAAGGATTAAGGAAGATATCGAGAAAAGAAGAGCATAAGACCCAAAGAACCAATTAAGGACTAAACACCACAAAGGCTTATTATAAGGATTATGGACAGCCAAGGAATTTTACAAGACTTGACAATCTCAACAAAGGATGTTGAGAAGACAATCGAAAAGGAACAAATCTTGGAACAAGTACACACCTTAAGTCATAAGTTAAGAAGTAACGGCCACAAGGGCCGATTATAAGGCTTATGGACGACCCAGCGATGTTACAAGGATTAAGGAAGATATCGAGAAAAGAAGAGCATAAGACCCAAAGAACCAATTAAGGACTAAAGACCACAAAGGCTTATTATAAGGATTATGGACATCCAAGGAATTTTACAAGACTTGACAATCTCAACAAAGGATGTTGAGAAGACAATCGAAAGGAACAAATCTTGGAACAAGTACGCACCTTAAGACATAAGTTAAGAACTAACGGCCACAAGGGCTGATTATAAGGATTATGGACGATGAAGGGATTTTACAAAGATTGAGGAAGATACTGAAAAAAGAAGAGCTTAAGACTCAACTAACCAATTTGGGACTAAAGACCACAAAGAGTGATTCTAAGGATTATGGATAACCAAGGAATTTTACAAGACTTGACAATCTGAACAAAGGATGTTGAGAAGACAATCGAAAAGAACAAATCTTGGAATAAGAAAACACCTTTAGCCATAAGTTAAGAATTAACGGCCACAAGGGCCGATTATAAGGCTTATGGACGACCCAGTGATGTTACAAGGATTAAGGAAGATACCGAGAAAAGAAGAGCTTAAGACCCAAAGAACCAATTAAGGACTAAAGACCACAAAAACTGATTGTAAGGATTGTGGACATCCAAGGAATTTTACAAGACTTGAGATTCAAAAAGGATGTTGAGAAGACAATCGAAAGGAACAAATCTTTGAACAAGTAAACACCTTAAGACATAAGTTAAGAACTAACAACAACAAGGGCTGAGTATAAGGATAATGGACGACCAAGGGAAGTTACAAGGATTGAGGAAGATACCGAGAAAGGAAGAGTTTAAGACCCAAAGAACCAAATAAGGACTAAAGACCTCAAAGACTTATTATAAGGATTATGGACAGCCAAGGAATTTTACAAGACTTGTTAATCTCAACAAGTAATGTTGAGAAGACAATCGAAATGAACAAATCTTATAACAAGTACACACCTTAAGCCATAAGTTTCGAACTTACAGCCACAAAGACTTATTATAAGGGTTATGGACGACCAAGGGAAGTTACAAAGATTAAGGAACATACCGAGAAAAGAAGAGCTTAAGGCCCAAAGAACCAATTAAGGACTAAAGACCACAAAGACTTATTTTAAGGATTATGGACAGCCAAAGAATTTTACAACACTTGACAATCTCAACAAAGGATGTTGAGAAGACAATCGAAAGGAACAAATCTTGGAACAAGTACGCACCTTAAGACATAAGTTAAGAACTAACGGCCACAAGGGCTGATTATATGGATTATGGACGATTAAGAGATTTTACAAGGATTAAGGAAGATACCGAAAAAAGATAAGACTCAAAGAACCAATTTAGGACTAAAGACCACAAAGACTGATTCTGAGAATTATGGATAACTAAGGAATTTTACAAGACTTGACAATCTGAACAAAGGATGTTGAGAAGACAATCGAAAAGAACAAATCTTGGAACAAGAAAACACCTTTAGCCATAAGTTAAGAACTAACGGCCACAAGGGCTGATTATACGGATTATGGACGACCAAGGGATGTTACCAGGATGAAGTAAGATACCGAGAAAAGAAGAGGTTAAGACTGAAATAACCAATTAGGGACTAGAGACCACGAAGACTGATTATAAGGATTATGGACTGCCAAGGAGTTTTACAAGACTTGACAATCTCAACAAAGGATGTTGAGAAGATGATTGAAATGAACAAAACTTGGAATAAGTACACATCTTAAGACATGAGTTAAGAACTAACAGCCACAAGGGCTGAGTATAGAGNCGACCAAGGGAAGTTACAAGGATTGAGGAAGATACCGAGAAAGGAAGAGTTTAAGACCCAAAGAACCAATTAAGGACTAAAGACCACAAAGACTTATTATAAGGATTATGGACAGCCAAGGAATTTTACAAGACTTGACAATCTCAACAAAGGATGTTGAGAAGACAATCGAAAGGAACAAATCTTGGAACAAGTACACACCTTAAGACATAAGTTAAGAACTAACGGCCACAAGGGCTGAGTATAAGGATTATGGACGACCAAGGGATGTTACAAGGATTAAGGAAGATACCGAGAAAGGAAGAGCATAAGACCCAAAGAACCAATTAGAGACTAAAGACCACAAAGGCTATTATAAGGATTATGGACATCCAAGGAATTTTACAAGACTTGACAATCTCAACAAACGATGTTGAGAAGACAATCGAAAGGAACAAATCTTGGAACAAGTACACACCTTAAGACATAAGTTAAGAACTAACGGCCACAAGGGCTGATTATAAGGATTATGGACGACCAAGGGATGTTACAAGGATTAAGGAAGATACCGAGAAAGGAAGAGCATAAGACCCAAAGAACCAATTAGAGACTAAAGACCACAAAGGCTTTNCTAAAGACCTCAAAGACTTATTATAAGGATTATGGACAGCCAAGGAATTTTACAAGACTTGTTAATCTCAACAAGTAATGTTGAGAAGACAATCGAAATGAACAAATCTTATAACAAGTACACACCTTAAGCCATAAGTTTCGAACTTACAGCCACAAAGACTTATTATAAGGGTTATGGACGACCAAGGGAAGTTACAAAGATTAAGGAACATACCGAGAAAAGAAGAGCTTAAGGCCCAAAGAACCAATTAAGGACTAAAGACCACAAAGACTTATTTTAAGGATTATGGACAGCCAAAGAATTTTACAAGACTTGACAATCTCAACAAAGGATGTTGAGAAGACAATCGAAAGGAACAAATCTTGGAACAAGTACGCACCTTAAGACATAAGTTAAGAACTAACGGCCACAAGGGCTGATTATATGGATTATGGACGATTAAGAGATTTTACAAGGATTAAGGAAGATACCGAAAAAAGATAAGACTCAAAGAACCAATTTAGGACTAAAGACCACAAAGACTGATTCTGAGAATTATGGATAACTAAGGAATTTTACAAGACTTGACAATCTGAACAAAGGATGTTGAGAAGACAATCGAAAAGAACAAATCTTGGAACAAGAAAACACCTTTAGCCATAAGTTAAGAACTAACGGCCACAAGGGCTGATTATACGGATTATGGACGATCAAGGGATGTTACCAGGATGAAGTAAGATACCGAGAAAAGAAGAGGTTAAGACTGAAATAACCAATTAGGGACTAGAGACCACGAAGACTGATTATAAGGATTATGGACTGCCAAGGAGTTTTACAAGACTTGACAATCTCAACAAAGGATGTTGAGAAGATGATTGAAATGAACAAAACTTGGAATAAGTACACATCTTAAGACATGAGTTAAGAACTAACAGCCACAAGGGCTGAGTATAGAGATTATGGACGACCAAGGGATGTTACAAGGATTAAGGAAGATACCGAGAAAGGAAGAGCATAAGACCCAAAGAACCAATTAGAGACTAAAGACCACAAAGGCTTTTATAAGGATTATGGACATCCAAGGAATTTTACAAGACTTGACAATCTCAACAAACGATGTTGAGAAGACAATCGAAAGGAACAAATCTTGGAACAAGTACACACCTTAAGACATAAGTTAAGAACTAACGGCCACAAGGGCAGATTATAAGGATTATGGACGACCAAGGGATGTTACAAGGATTAAGGAAGATACCGAGAAAGGAAGAGCATAAGACCCAAAGAACCAATTAAGGACTAAAGACCACAAAGGCTTATTATATGGATTATGGACAGCCAAGGAATTTTATAATTCATGACAATCTCAACAAAGGATGTTGAGAAGACAATCGAAAGGAACAAATTTTGGAACAAGTACACACCTTAAGCCATAAGTTAAGAAGTAACGACCACAAGGGCTGGTTATAAGGGTTATGGATTTTCAAGGGATGTTACAAGGATTAAGGAAGATACCGAGAAAAGAAGAGCTTAAGACTGAAAGAACCTATCAAGGACTAAAGACCACAAAGACTGATTATAAGGTTTATAGACAGCCAACTAATTTTACAAGACTTGACAATCTCAACAAAGGATATTGAGAAGACAATCGAAATGAACAAATCTTGGAACAAGTACACACCTTAAGACATAAGTTAAGAACTAACAGCCACAAGGGCTGAGTATAAGGATTATGGACGACCAAGGGATGTTACAAGGATTAATGAAGATACCGAGAAAGGAAGAGCTTAAAACCCAAAGAACCAATTAAGGACATAAGACCGCAAAGACTGATTCTAAGGATTATGGACAGGCAATGAATTTTACAAGACTTGACAATCTCAAGAAAGGATGTTGAGAAGACGATCGAAAGGAACAAATCTTGGAACAAGTACACACCTTAAGCCATAAGTTAAGAACTAATGGCCACAAGGGCGGATTATAAGGATTATGGACGACCGAGGGATGTTACAAGGATTAAGGAAGATACTGAGAAAAGAAGAGCTTTTGGTCACCAATTAAGAACTAAAGACCACAAAGACTAATAAGGTTTATGGACAGCCAATGAATTTTACAAGACCTTACAATCTCAACAAAGGATGTTGAGAAGACAATCGAAATGAACAAATCTTGGAACAAGTACACACCTTAATACATAAGTTAAGAACTAACGGCCTCACGGGATGAGTATAAGGATTATGGACGACCAAGGGATGTTACAAGGATTAAGGAAGATATCGAGAAAAGAAGAGCTTAAGACCTAAAGAACCAATTAAGGACTAAAGACCACAACGGCTGATTCTAAGGATTATGGACAGCCATGTTATTTTACAAGACTTGACAATCTCAAGAAAGGATGTTGAGAAGACAATCGAAAGGAACAAATCTTGGAACAAGTACACACCTTAAGCCATAAGTTAAGAACTAATGGCCACAAGGGCGGATTATAAGGATTATGGACGACCGAGGGATGTTACAAGGATTAAGGAAGATACTGAGCAAAGAAGAGCTTAAGACCAAAAGAACCAATTAAGGACGAAAGACCACAAAGACTAATAATGTTTATGGACAGCCATTGAATTTTACAAGACCTTACAATCTCAACAAAGGATGTTGAGAAGACAATCAAAATGAACAAATCTTGGAACAAGTACACACCTTAATACATAAGTTAAGAACTAACGGCCTCACGGGCTGAGTATAAGGATTATGGATGACCAAGGGATGTTACAAGGATTAAGGAAGATACCGAGAAAAGAAGAGCTTAAGACTTAAAGAACCAATTAAGGACTAAAGACCACAATGGCTGATTCTAAGGATTATGGACAGCCATGTTATTTTACAAGACTTGACAATCTCAAGAAAGGATGTTGAGAAGACAATCGAAAGGAACAAATCTTGAAACAAGTACACACTTTATGGCATAAGTTCAGAAATAACGGCCACAAGGGCTGATTATAAGGATTATGGACGATGAAGGGATTTTACAAAGATTAAGGAAGATACCGAAAAAAGAAGAGCTTAAGACTCAAAGAACCAATTTGGGACTAAAGACCACAAAGACTGATTCTAAGGATTATGGATAACCAAGGAGTTTTACCGGACTTGATAATCTGAACAAAGGATGTTGAGAAGACAATCGAAAAGAACAAATCTTGGAACAAGAAAACACCTTTAGCCATAAATTAAGAACTAACGGCCACAAGGGCTGATTATACGGATTATGGACGATCAAGGGATGTTACCAGGATGAAGTAAGATACCGTGAAAAGAAGAGGTTAAGACTGAAATAACCAATTAGAGACTAAAGACCACGAAGACTGATTATAAGGATTATGGACTGCCAAGGAATTTTACAAGACTTGACAATCTGAACAAAGGATGTTGAGAAGACGATTGAAATGAACAAATCTTGGAACAAGTAAACACCTTAAGACATTAGTTAAGAACTAACAACGACAAGGGCTGAGTATAAGGATAATGGACGACCAAGGGAAGTTTCAAGGATTGAGGAAGATACCGAGAAAGGAAGAGTTTAAGACCCAAAAATCCAAATAAGGACTAAAGACCTCAAAGACTTATTATAAGGATTATGGACAGCCAAGGAATTTTACAAGACTTGTTAATCTCAACAAGGGATGTTAAGAAGACAATCGAAATGAACAAATCTTGGAACAAGTACACACCTTAAGTCATAAGTTTCGAACTTACACCCACAAGGGCTGATAATAAGGGTTATGGATGACCAAGGGAAGTTACAAGGATTCAGGAACATATCGAGAAAAGAAGAGCTTAAGGCCCAAAGAACCAATTAAGGACTAAAGACCACAAAGACTTATTTTAAGGATTCTGGACAGCCAAGGAATTTTACAAGACTTGACAATCTCAACAAAGGATGTTGAGAAGACAATCGAAATGAACAAATCTTGGAACAAGTACACACCTTAAGACATAAGTTCAGAACAAATGGCCACACGGGCTGATTACAACGATTATGGACGAACAAGGGATGTTACAAGGATTAAGGAAGATACCGAGAAAAGAAGAGCTTAAGACCCAACGAACCAATTAAGGACTAAAGACCTCAAAGACGAATTATAAGGATTATGGACAGCCAAGGAAATTTACAAAACTTGACAATCTCAAGAAAGGATTTTGAGAAGACAATCGAAATGAACAAAACTTGGAACAAGTACCTTGAGCCATAAGTTAAGAACTAACGGCTACAAGGGCTGATTATACGGATTATGGACAACCAAGGGATGTTACAAGGATTAAGGAAGATACTGAGAAAAAAAGAACTTAAGATCCAAAGAACCAATTAAGGACTAAACACCACAAAGATTGATTATAAGGATTATAGACAGCCAAGGAAATTTACAAGTCTTGACAATCTCAAGAAAGGATGTTGAGAAGACAATCGAAAGGAACAAATCTTGGAACAAGTACACACCCTAAGCCATAAGTTAAGAAGTATCGGCCACAAGGGCGGATTATAAGGATTATGGACGACTAAGGGATGTTACAAGGATTAAGGAAGATACCGAGAAAAGAAGAGCTTAAGACCCAAATAATCAATTAAGGACTAAAGACCACAAAGACTGATTTTAAAGAATATGGACAGCCAAGGAATTTTACAAGACTTGACAATCTCAACAAAGGATGTTGAGAAGACAATCGAAAGGAACAAAACTTGGAACAAGTACACATCTTAAGACATAAGTTAAGAACTAACAGCCACAAGGGCTGAGTATAGGGATTATGGACGACCAAGGGATGTTTACAAGGATTAAGGAAGATACCGAGAAAAGAAGAGCTTAAGACCCAAAGAATCAATTAAGGACTAAAGACCACAAAGACTGATTTTAAAGAATATGGACAGCCAAGGAATTTTACAAGACTTGACAATCTCAACAAAGGATGTTGAGAAGACAATCGAAAGGAACAAAACTTGGAACAAGTACACATCTTAAGACATAAGTTAAGAACTAACAGCCACAAGGGCTGAGTATAGGGATTATGGACGACCAAGGGATGTTTACAAGGATTAAGGAAGATACCGAGAAAAGAAGAGCTTAAGACCCAAAGAATCAATTAAGGACTAAAGACCACAAAGACTGATTTTAAAGAATATGGACAGCCAAGGAATTTTACAAGACTTGACAATCTCAACAAAGGATGTTGAGAAGACAATCGAAATGAACAAATCTTGGAACAAGTACACACCTTAATACATAAGTTAAGAACTAACGGCCTCACGGGATGAGTATAAGGATTATGGACGACCAAGGGATGTTACAAGGATTAAGGAAGATATCGAGAAAAGAAGAGCTTAAGACTTAAAGAACCAATTAAGGACTAAAGACCACAACGGCTGATTCTAAGGATTATGGACAGCCATGTTATTTTACAAGACTTGACAATCTCAAGAAAGGATGTTGAGAAGACAATCGAAAGGAACAAATCTTGGAACAAATACACACCTTATGCCATAAGTTAAGAACTAACGGCCACAAGGGTTGATTATAATGATTATGGACGATGAAGGGATTTTACAAGGATTAAGGAAGATACCGAAAAAAGAAGAGCTTAAGACTCAAAGAACCAATTCGGGACTAAAGACCACAAAGACTGATTCTAAGGATTATGGATAACCAAGGAATTTTACAAGACTTGACAATCTGAACAAAGGATGTTGAGAAGACAATCGAAAGAACAAATCCTCGAACAAGAAAACCCCTTTAGCCATAAGTTAAGAAGTAACGGCCACAAAGGCTGATTATACGGATTATGGACGACCAAGGGATGTTACAAGGATTAAGGAAGATACCGAGAAAGGAAGAGCATAAGACCCCAAGAACCAATTTAGGACTAAAGACCACAAAGGCTTATTATAAGGATTATGAANACTTGACAATCTCAAGAAAGGATTTTGAGAAGACAATCGAAATGAACAAAACTTGGAACAAGTACCTTGAGCCATAAGTTAAGAACTAACGGCTACAAGGGCTGATTATACGGATTATGGACAACCAAGGGATGTTACAAGGATTAAGGAAGATACTGAGAAAAAAAGAACTTAAGATCCAAAGAACCAATTAAGGACTAAACACCACAAAGATTGATTATAAGGATTATAGACAGCCAAGGAAATTTACAAGTCTTGACAATCTCAAGAAAGGATGTTGAGAAGACAATCGAAAGGAACAAATCTTGGAACAAGTACACACCTTAAGACATAAGTTAAGAACTAAAGGCCACAAGGGCTGATTATAAGGATTATGGACGACCAAAGNTTATGGACAACCAAGGGATGTTACAAGGATTAAGGAAGATACTGAGAAAAAAAGAACTTAAGATCCAAAGAACCAATTAAGGACTAAACACCACAAAGATTGATTATAAGGATTATAGACAGCCAAGGAAATTTACAAGTCTTGACAATCTCAAGAAAGGATGTTGAGAAGACAATCGAAAGGAACAAATCTTGGAACAAGTACACACCCTAAGCCATAAGTTAAGAAGTATCGGCCACAAGGGCGGATTATAAGGATTATGGACGACTAAGGGATGTTACAAGGATTAAGGAAGATACCGAGAAAAGAAGAGCTTAAGACCCAAATAATCAATTAAGGACTAAAGACCACAAAGACTGATTTTAAAGAATATGGACAGCCAAGGAATTTTACAAGACTTGACAATCTCAACAAAGGATGTTGAGAAGACAATCGAAAGGAACAAAACTTGGAACAAGTACACATCTTAAGACATAAGTTAAGAACTAACAGCCACAAGGGCTGAGTATAGGGATTATGGACGACCAAGGGATGTTTACAAGGATTAAGGAAGATACCGAGAAAAGAAGAGCTTAAGACCCAAAGAACCAATTAAGGACTAAAGACCACAAAGACTGATTTTAAAGAATATGGACAGCCAAGGAATTTTACAAGACTTGACAATCTCAACAAAGGATGTTGAGAAGACAATCGAAAGGAACAAAACTTGGAACAAGTACACACCTTAAGACATAAGTTAAGAACTAACAGCCACAAGGGCTGAGTATAGGGATTATGGACGACCAAGGGATGTTTACAAGGATTAAGGAAGATACCGAGAAAAGAAGAGCTTAAGACCCAAAGAACCAATTAAGGACTAAAGACCACAAAGACTGATTTTAAAGAATATGGACAGCCAAGGAATTTTACAAGACTTGACAATCTCAACAAAGGATGTTGAGAAGACAATCGAAAGGAACAAAACTTGGAACAAGTACACACCTTAAGACATAAGTTAAGAACTAACAGCCACAAGGGCTGAGTATAGGGATTATGGACGACCAAGGGATGTTTACAAGGATTAAGGAAGATACCGAGAAAAGAAGAGCTTAAGACCCAAAGAACCAATTAAGGACTAAAGACCACAAAGACTGATTTTAAAGAATATGGACAGCCAAGGAATTTTACAAGACTTGACAATCTCAACAAAGGATGTTGAGAAGACAATCGAAAGGAACAAAACTTGGAACAAGTACACATCTTAAGACATAAGTTAAGAACTAACAGCCACAAGGGCTGAGTATAGGGATTATGGACGACCAAGGGATGTTTACAAGGATTAAGGAAGATACCGAGAAAAGAAGAGCTTAAGACCCAAATAATCAATTAAGGACTAAAGACCACAAAGACTGATTTTAAAGAATATGGACAGCCAAGGAATTTTACAAGACTTGACAATCTCAACAAAGGATGTTGAGAAGACAATCGAAAGGAACAAATCTTGGAACAAGTACACACCTTAAGACATAAGTTAAGAACTAAAGGCCACAAGGGCTGATTATAAGGATTATGGACGACCAAAGGATGTTACAAGGATTAAGGAAGATACCGAGAAAGGAAGAGCATGAGACCCAAAGAACCAGTTAAGGACTAAAGACCACAAAGGCTTATTATATGGATTATGGACAGCCAAGGAATTTTACAAGACTTGACAATCTCAAGAAAGGATGTTGAGAAGACGATCGAAAGGAACAAATCTTGGAACAAATACACACCTTAAGACATAAGTTAAGAACTAACGTCACAAGGGCTGATTATAAGGATTATGGACGACCAAGAGATGTTACAAGGATTAAGGAAGATACCAAGAAAAGAAGAGCTTAAGACTGAAAGAACCAATCAGGGACTAAAGACCACAAACACTGATTATAAGAATTATGGACAGCCAAAGAATTTTACAAGACTTGACAATCTCAACAAAGGATGTTGAGAAGACAATCGAAAGGAACAAATCTTGGAACAAGTACACACCCTAAGCCATAAGTTAAGAAGTATCGGCCACAAGGGCGGATTATAAGGATTATGGACGACTAAGGGATGTTACAAGGATTAAGGAAGATACCGAGAAAAGAAGAGCTTAAGACCCAAATAATCAATTAAGGACTAAAGACCACAAAGACTGATTTTAAAGATTATGGACAGCCAAGGAATTTTACAAGACTTGACAATCTCAAGAAAGGATGTTGAGAAGACGATCGAAATGAACAAATCTTGGAACAAATACACACCTTAAGACATAAGTTAAGAACTAACGTCACAAGGGCTGATTATAAGGATTATGGACGACCAAGAGATGTTACAAGGATTAAGGAAGATACCAAGAAAAGAAGAGCTTAAGACTGAAAGAACCAATCAGGGACTAAAGACCACAAACACTGATTATAAGAATTATGGACAGCCAAAGAATTTTACAAGACTTGACAATCTCAACAAAGGATGTTGAGAAGACAATCGAAAGGAACAAATCTTGGAACAAGTACACACCTTAAGATATAAGTTAAGAACTAACAGCCACAAGGGCTGAGTATAAGGATTATGGACGAGCAAGGGATGTTACAAGGATTAACGAAGATACCGAGAGAGGAAGAGCTTAAGACCCAAAGAACCAATTATGGACTAAATACCACAGACTTATTTTAAGGATTATGGACAGCCAAAGAATTTTACAACACTTGACAATCTCAACAAAGGATGTTTAGAAGACAATCGAGAGGAACAAATCTTGGAACAAGTACACACCTTAATACATAAGTTAAGAACTAACGGCCTCACGGGCTAATTAGAAGGATTATGGGCGACCAAGGGATGTTTACAAGGATTAAGGAAGATTCCGAGAAAAAAGAGCTTAAGAGCCAAAGAATCAATTAAGGACTAAAGACCATAAAGACTTATTATGAGGATTATGGACAGCCAAGGAATTTTACAAGACTTGACAATCTCAACAAAGGATGTTGAGAAGACAATCGAAAGGAACAAATCTTGGAACAAGTACACACCTTAAGACATAAGTTAAGAACTAACGGCCACAAGGGCTGATTATAAGGATTATGGACGACCAAGGGATGTTACAAGGATTAAGGAAGATACCGAGAAAGGAAGAGCATAAGACCCAAAGAACCAATTAAGGACTAAAGGCCACAAAGGCTTATTATAAGGATTATGGACATCCAAGGAATTTTACCAGACTTGACAATCTCAACAAAGGATGTTGAGAAGACAATCGAAAGGAACAAATCTTGGAACAAGTACACACCTTAAGATATAAGTTAAGAACTAACAGCCACAAGGGCTGAGTATAAGGATTATGGACGAGCAAGGGATGTTACAAGGATTAACGAAGATACCGAGAGAGGAAGAGCTTAAGACCCAAAGAACCAATTATGGACTAAATACCACAGACTTATTTTAAGGATTATGGACAGCCAAAGAATTTTACAAGACTTGACAATCTCAACAAAGGATGTTGAGAAGACAATCGAAAGGAACAAATCTTGGAACAAGTACACACCTTAAGATATAAGTTAAGAACTAACAGCCACAAGGGCTGAGTATAAGGATTATGGACGAGCAAGGGATGTTACAAGGATTAACGAAGATACCGAGAGAGGAAGAGCTTAAGACCCAAAGAACCAATTATGGACTAAATACCACAGACTTATTTTAAGGATTATGGACAGCCAAAGAATTTTACAACACTTGACAATCTCAACAAAGGATGTTTAGAAGACAATCGAGAGGAACAAATCTTGGAACAAGTACACACCTTAATACATAAGTTAAGAACTAACGGCCTCACGGGCTAATTAGAAGGATTATGGGCGACCAAGGGATGTTTACAAGGATTAAGGAAGATTCCGAGAAAAAAGAGCTTAAGAGCCAAAGAATCAATTAAGGACTAAAGACCATAAAGACTTATTATAAGGATTATGGACAGCCAAGGAATTTTACAAGACTTGACAATCTCAACAAAGGATGTTGAGAAGACAATCGAAAGGAACAAATCTTGGAACAAGTACGCACCTTAAGACATAAGTTAAGAACTAACGGCCACAAGGGCTGATTATAAGGATTATGGATGATGAAGGGATTTTACAAGGATTGAGGAAGATACCGAAAAAAGAAGAGCTTAAGACTCAAAGAACCAATTTGGGACTAAAGACTACAAAGACTGATTCTAAGGATTATGGATAACCAAGGTATTTTAGAAGACTTGACAATCTGAACAAAGGATGTTGAGAAGACAATCGAAAAGAACAAATCTTGGAACAAGAAAACACCTTTAGCCATAAGTTAAGAACTAACGGCCACAAGGGCTGATTATACGGATTATGGACGACCAAGGGATGTTACCAGGATGAAGTAAGATACCGAGAAAAGAAGAGGTTAAGACTGAAATAACCAATTAGGGACTAAAGACCACGAAGACTGATTATAAGGATTATGGATTGCCAAGGAATTTTACAAGACTTGACAATCTCAACAAAGGATGTTGAGAAGACGATTGAAATGAACAAATCTTGGAACAAGTACACACCTTAAGCCATAAGTTAAGAACTAACGGCCACAAGGGCTGAGTATAAGGATTATGGACGACCAAGGGATGTTACAAGGATTAAGGAAGATATCGAGAAAAGAAGAGCATAAGACCCAAAGAACCAATTAAGGACTAAACACCACAAAGGCTTATTATAAGGATTATGGACAGCCAAGGAATTTTACAAGACTTGACAATCTCAACAAAGGATGTTGAGAAGACAATCGAAAAGGAACAAATCTTGGAACAAGTACACACCTTAAGTCATAAGTTAAGAAGTAACGGCCACAAGGGCCGATTATAAGGCTTATGGACGACCCAGCGATGTTACAAGGATTAAGGAAGATATCGAGAAAAGAAGAGCATAAGACCCAAAGAACCAATTAAGGACTAAAGACCACAAAGGCTTATTATAAGGATTATGGACAGCCAAGGAATTTTACAAGACTTGACAATCTCAACAAAGGATGTTGAG
This sequence comes from Cucurbita pepo subsp. pepo, assembly GCF_002806865.2. Taxonomy (NCBI): domain Eukaryota; kingdom Viridiplantae; phylum Streptophyta; class Magnoliopsida; order Cucurbitales; family Cucurbitaceae; genus Cucurbita; species Cucurbita pepo. Next base: position 6,952,234 of record NC_036641.1, on the reverse strand, counting down.
AAGACAATCGAAAGGAACAAATCTTGGAACAAGTACACACCTTAAGCCATAAGTTAAGAACTAATGGCCACAAGGGCGGATTATAAGGATTATGGACGACCGAGGGATGTTACAAGGATTAAGGAAGATACTGAGAAAAGAAGAGCTTTTGGTCACCAATTAAGAACTAAAGACCACAAAGACTAATAAGGTTTATGGACAGCCAATGAATTTTACAAGACCTTACAATCTCAACAAAGGATGTTGAGAAGACAATCGAAATGAACAAATCTTGGAACAAGTACACACCTTAATACATAAGTTAAGAACTAACGGCCTCACGGGATGAGTATAAGGATTATGGACGACCAAGGGATGTTACAAGGATTAAGGAAGATATCGAGAAAAGAAGAGCTTAAGACTTAAAGAACCAATTAAGGACTAAAGACCACAACGGCTGATTCTAAGGATTATGGACAGCCATGTTATTTTACAAGACTTGACAATCTCAAGAAAGGATGTTGAGAAGACAATCGAAAGGAACAAATCTTGGAACAAATACACACCTTATGCCATAAGTTAAGAACTAACGGCCACAAGGGTTGATTATAATGATTATGGACGATGAAGGGATTTTACAAGGATTAAGGAAGATACCGAAAAAAGAAGAGCTTAAGACTCAAAGAACCAATTCGGGACTAAAGACCACAAAGACTGATTCTAAGGATTATGGATAACCAAGGAATTTTACAAGACTTGACAATCTGAACAAAGGATGTTGAGAAGACAATCGAAAGAACAAATCCTCGAACAAGAAAACCCCTTTAGCCATAAGTTAAGAAGTAACGGCCACAAAGGCTGATTATACGGATTATGGACGACCAAGGGATGTTACAAGGATTAAGGAAGATACCGAGAAAGGAAGAGCATAAGACCCCAAGAACCAATTTAGGACTAAAGACCACAAAGGCTTATTATAAGGATTATGAACATCCAAGGAATTTTACCAGACTTGACAATCTCAACAAAGGATGTTGAGAAGACAATCGAAAGGAACAAATCTTGGAACAAGTACACACCTTAAGACATAAGTTAAGAACTAAAGGCCACAAGGGCTGATTATAAGGATTATGGACGACCAAAGGATGTTACAAGGATTAAGGAAGATACCGAGAAAGGAAGAGCATGAGACCCAAAGAACCAGTTAAGGACTAAAGACCACAAAGGCTTATTATATGGATTATGGACAGCCAAGGAATTTTACAAGACTTGACAATCTCAAGAAAGGATGTTGAGAAGACGATCGAAATGAACAAATCTTGGAACAAATACACACCTTAAGACATAAGTTAAGAACTAACGTCACAAGGGCTGATTATAAGGATTATGGACGACCAAGAGATGTTACAAGGATTAAGGAAGATACCAAGAAAAGAAGAGCTTAAGACTGAAAGAACCAATCAGGGACTAAAGACCACAAACACTGATTATAAGAATTATGGACAGCCAAAGAATTTTACAAGACTTGACAATCTCAACAAAGGATGTTGAGAAGACAATCGAAAGGAACAAATCTTGGAACAAGTACACACCTTAAGATATAAGTTAAGAACTAACAGCCACAAGGGCTGAGTATAAGGATTATGGACGAGCAAGGGATGTTACAAGGATTAACGAAGATACCGAGAGAGGAAGAGCTTAAGACCCAAAGAACCAATTATGGACTAAATACCACAGACTTATTTTAAGGATTATGGACAGCCAAAGAATTTTACAACACTTGACAATCTCAACAAAGGATGTTTAGAAGACAATCGAGAGGAACAAATCTTGGAACAAGTACACACCTTAATACATAAGTTAAGAACTAACGGCCTCACGGGCTAATTAGAAGGATTATGGGCGACCAAGGGATGTTTACAAGGATTAAGGAAGATTCCGAGAAAAAAGAGCTTAAGAGCCAAAGAATCAATTAAGGACTAAAGACCATAAAGACTTATTATGAGGATTATGGACAGCCAAGGAATTTTACAAGACTTGACAATCTCAACAAAGGATGTTGAGAAGACAATCGAAAGGAACAAATCTTGGAACAAGTACGCACCTTAAGACATAAGTTAAGAACTAACGGCCACAAGGGCTGATTATAAGGATTATGGATGATGAAGGGATTTTACAAGGATTGAGGAAGATACCGAAAAAAGAAGAGCTTAAGACTCAAAGAACCAATTTGGGACTAAAGACTACAAAGACTGATTCTAAGGATTATGGATAACCAAGGTATTTTAGAAGACTTGACAATCTGAACAAAGGATGTTGAGAAGACAATCGAAAAGAACAAATCTTGGAACAAGAAAACACCTTTAGCCATAAATTAAGAACTAACGGCCACAAGGGCTGATTATACGGATTATGGACGACCAAGGGATGTTACCAGGATGAAGTAAGATACCGAGAAAAGAAGAGGTTAAGACTGAAATAACCAATTAGGGACTAAAGACCACGAAGACTGATTATAAGGATTATGGATTGCCAAGGAATTTTACAAGACTTGACAATCTCAACAAAGGATGTTGAGAAGACGATTGAAATGAACAAATCTTGGAACAAGTACACACCTTAAGCCATAAGTTAAGAACTAACGGCCACAAGGGTTTAGTATAAGGATTATGGATGACCAAGGGATGTTTCAAGGATTAAGGAAGATACCGGGAAAAGAAGAGCTGAACCAATTAAGGACTAAAGACCTCAAAGACTGATTTTAAGGATTATGGACAGCCAAGGAATTTTAGAAGACTTGACAATCTCGACAAAGAATGTTGAGAAGACAATCGAAACGAACAAATCTTGTAACTAGTACACACCTTAATCCTTGACAATCTCAACAAAAGATGTTTGGAAGACAATAAAAAAGAACAAATGTTGGAACAAGTAAATGCCTCAAGGCTTTAAATTAAGGACTAAAAAGCCATAAGGGCTGATGATAAGGATTATAGATGGCCAAGCGTAGTTAAAAGGATTAAGGAATTCTTTGTAATACCAATAAAAGAAGAGCTTAAGACCCAAAGAAGTCGCCTTATACAAGGAGGATTAAAAGGAACATCTAAGCTACGAACTCGAAGCAACAACGTTAATTCTGCTAAGGCTTGTTGAACATAAAGACGTTATGCTCTACGATATAGGGAAACACAAGGAAGACTTGACAATCTCAACTANCTTGACAATCTGAACAAAGGATGTTGAGAAGACAATCGAAAGAACAAATCCTCGAACAAGAAAACCCCTTTAGCCATAAGTTAAGAAGTAACGGCCACAAAGGCTGATTATACGGATTATGGACGACCAAGGGATGTTACAAGGATTAAGGAAGATACCGAGAAAGGAAGAGCATAAGACCCCAAGAACCAATTTAGGACTAAAGACCACAAAGGCTTATTATAAGGATTATGAACATCCAAGGAATTTTACCAGACTTGACAATCTCAACAAAGGATGTTGAGAAGACAATCGAAAGGAACAAATCTTGGAACAAGTACACACCTTAAGACATAAGTTAAGAACTAAAGGCCACAAGGGCTGATTATAAGGATTATGGACGACCAAAGGATGTTACAAGGATTAAGGAAGATACCGAGAAAGGAAGAGCATGAGACCCAAAGAACCAGTTAAGGACTAAAGACCACAAAGGCTTATTATATGGATTATGGACAGCCAAGGAATTTTACAAGACTTGACAATCTCAAGAAAGGATGTTGAGAAGACGATCGAAATGAACAAATCTTGGAACAAATACACACCTTAAGACATAAGTTAAGAACTAACGTCACAAGGGCTGATTATAAGGATTATGGACGACCAAGAGATGTTACAAGGATTAAGGAAGATACCAAGAAAAGAAGAGCTTAAGACTGAAAGAACCAATCAGGGACTAAAGACCACAAACACTGATTATAAGAATTATGGACAGCCAAAGAATTTTACAAGACTTGACAATCTCAACAAAGGATGTTGAGAAGACAATCGAAAGGAACAAATCTTGGAACAAGTACACACCTTAAGATATAAGTTAAGAACTAACAGCCACAAGGGCTGAGTATAAGGATTATGGACGAGCAAGGGATGTTACAAGGATTAACGAAGATACCGAGAGAGGAAGAGCTTAAGACCCAAAGAACCAATTATGGACTAAATACCACAGACTTATTTTAAGGATTATGGACAGCCAAAGAATTTTACAACACTTGACAATCTCAACAAAGGATGTTTAGAAGACAATCGAGAGGAACAAATCTTGGAACAAGTACACACCTTAATACATAAGTTAAGAACTAACGGCCTCACGGGCTAATTAGAAGGATTATGGGCGACCAAGGGATGTTTACAAGGATTAAGGAAGATTCCGAGAAAAAAGAGCTTAAGAGCCAAAGAATCAATTAAGGACTAAAGACCATAAAGACTTATTATGAGGATTATGGACAGCCAAGGAATTTTACAAGACTTGACAATCTCAACAAAGGATGTTGAGAAGACAATCGAAAGGAACAAATCTTGGAACAAGTACGCACCTTAAGACATAAGTTAAGAACTAACGGCCACAAGGGCTGATTATAAGGATTATGGATGATGAAGGGATTTTACAAGGATTGAGGAAGATACCGAAAAAAGAAGAGCTTAAGACTCAAAGAACCAATTTGGGACTAAAGACTACAAAGACTGATTCTAAGGATTATGGATAACCAAGGTATTTTAGAAGACTTGACAATCTGAACAAAGGATGTTGAGAAGACAATCGAAAAGAACAAATCTTGGAACAAGAAAACACCTTTAGCCATAAATTAAGAACTAACGGCCACAAGGGCTGATTATACGGATTATGGACGACCAAGGGATGTTACCAGGATGAAGTAAGATACCGAGAAAAGAAGAGGTTAAGACTGAAATAACCAATTAGGGACTAAAGACCACGAAGACTGATTATAAGGATTATGGATTGCCAAGGAATTTTACAAGACTTGACAATCTCAACAAAGGATGTTGAGAAGACGATTGAAATGAACAAATCTTGGAACAAGTACACACCTTAAGCCATAAGTTAAGAACTAACGGCCACAAGGGTTTAGTATAAGGATTATGGATGACCAAGGGATGTTTCAAGGATTAAGGAAGATACCGGGAAAAGAAGAGCTGAACCAATTAAGGACTAAAGACCTCAAAGACTGATTTTAAGGATTATGGACAGCCAAGGAATTTTAGAAGACTTGACAATCTCGACAAAGAATGTTGAGAAGACAATCGAAACGAACAAATCTTGTAACTAGTACACACCTTAATCCTTGACAATCTCAACAAAAGATGTTTGGAAGACAATAAAAAAGAACAAATGTTGGAACAAGTAAATGCCTCAAGGCTTTAAATTAAGGACTAAAAAGCCATAAGGGCTGATGATAAGGATTATAGATGGCCAAGCGTAGTTAAAAGGATTAAGGAATTCTTTGTAATACCAATAAAAGAAGAGCTTAAGACCCAAAGAAGTCGCCTTATACAAGGAGGATTAAAAGGAACATCTAAGCTACGAACTCGAAGCAACAACGTTAATTCTGCTAAGGCTTGTTGAACATAAAGACGTTATGCTCTACGATATAGGGAAACACAAGGAAGACTTGACAATCTCAACTAAGGATGTTGGGAAGACAATCAAAAGAAACAATTGTCGGAACAAGTACTTGCCATAAGGACTAAAGGCCACAAGGGCTGATGATAAGGATTATGGACGGCAAGAGATGTTACCAGGATTAAGGAAGACCTTGTAATGTCGAGAAAAGAACTTAAGACCCAAATAACCCCCCTATTCATGAAGGAACAAAATGAACATCTAAAATACAATCTTGATAGAACAATGTTAATTATGTCAATGTTGGTCGAACATAAAGATGATAAGCTCTACGATAGAAGGAAACACAAGGATGACCGGTGAAGATTTGTCAATCTCAACAAAGGATGTTAGGGAGATAGTCCAAAGGAACAAATGTCAGAACAAGTACATGCCTTTAGACATAAGTTAAGAACTAAGTGTTACAAGGGTTAATTATAAGGATTATGGAAGACCGATGTAGTTACAAGGATTAAGGAAAACCTTGTAATACCAAAAAAAGAAGAACTTAAGACCCAACGAACCTGCCTTGTACTAGAAAGAACAAAAGGAACATCTAAGGTAAGACTTGATAATCTCAACAAAGGATGTTGAGAAGAGACAGTCAAAAGAAACAAATGTCATTACAAGTACATGACTTAAGGCTAAGACATAAGTTAAGAACTGAATGTCACACTAGCTAATTATAAGGATTATGGACGACCAAGGGTAACTACAAGGATTAAGGAAGACCTTGTTATACTGAGAAAAGAAGAATTTAAGACGCAAAGAATTCGCCTTGTACCAGAAGAAACAAAAGGAACATCTAAGATAAGACTTGACAATCTCAACATCTAGTCAAAAGGAACAAATGTTGGAACACGTACATCACTTAAGGAATAACCAAAGAACTTAAGGCCACAAGGGCTTATAATAAGGATTATGCAAGACCAAGAGTAGATACAAGGATTAAGGAAGACTTTGTAATATCGAGAAAGAAGAACTTATGACCCAAAGAACCTGTTTTTTACAAGAAAGAATAAAAGGAACATTTAAGATACAACCTTAAAGGAACAACGTTGATTATGTTAAGGCTTGTTAAACATAAAGACAATAAGTTCTAGGATATATGGAAACACACTAATGACCAAGGAAAACTTGACAAACTCAACAAAGGATGTTAAGAAGACATTCAAGAGGAACAAATGTTGGAACTAGAAAATGTCTCGAGGGATAAATTCAGAATTATTAAAGGCCACAAGGGCTGATTATAAGGATTATTAACGGCGAAGGGTAGTTACAAGGATTAAGGAAGGCATTGTAATACCGATAAAAGAAGACTTAAGAACCAAAGAACTCGCTTGTACAAGATGAAAAGGAACATCTTAGCTACGACCTTTATGGAACAACGTTAATTATGTTAAGGCTTCTTAAACATAAAGACGATAAGCTCTACAATATAGGAAACACAAGGATGACCAAGACAATCTCAACAAAGGATGTTAAGAAGACAGTCAAAAGGAACAAATACCGAAACAAGTACATGCCTTATGGCATAAGTTAAGAACTAAAGGTCACAAGCGATTATGGATAGCCAAGGGATGTTATAAGGAGTACAAAAGGCTTTATTTTATCGAGAAAAGAAGAATTTACGACTAAAAAAACTTGCCTTGTACAAGAAGGAACAAAAGGAAGACCTAAAATAAGACTTGACAATCTGAACAAAGGATATTGAGAAGGCAGTCAAAACGAACAAATGTCGGAACAAGTTCATGCCTAAAAGGAACAAATGTCGGAACAAGTTCATGCATGGCTGATTAGGCCAAGAGTAGATAGAGATATTAAGGAAGACCTTGTAATGCCTAGAAAAGAAGAACTTTCGACCCAAAGAACCCGACTTTGTACAAGAAGGAATTAAAGGAACATCTAAGATACAACCTTGAAGGAACAACGTTGATTATGTTAAGGCTTTTTGAACATAAAGATGATAAGCTCAACGATATAAGGAAACACAAGGATGACCAAAGAAGAACAACGGATGGTTAGAAGACACTCAAAAGGAACAAAGGTTGGAACAGGCATAAGTTAAGAACTAAAGGCCCTGATTATAAGGAATTTGGATGGCCATGGGTAGTTCTAAGGATTAAGGAAGACCTTATAATACCAAGAAAAGAAGAACTTAAGACCCAAAGAAACCCGCCTTATACAGGAACAAAAGGAACATCTAAGATACGAACTAGAAGGAACAATGTTGATTATGTCAAGTCTTGTTGAATATAAAGTCAAGAAGCTCTAAGATATAAGGAAACACAAGGATGATCAAGGAAAGACTTGGTAAAAGGCAAGAACTAAAGGTCACAAGGGTAGATTATAAGGACATGCGGGGAGAAGTTCAAACCTATAAAAGGAACCTCAATAAACTTGGAAGGACCAAACTAAGGACAAGTAGCCTTCGACAAGATTTAGACAAGATAAGAACTGTTAACTTTCCGGGACGAAAGTTTTTAAGAGGGGAGAATTTGGAAGACACCAAGATTAAAACACTCAAGTGGGTTTAAGGAGCCCAAACAAGTTTCCCTAATTCGAGTTCCATGGTCCTTGGAGGGAAGATTTTTTTAAAATTCCAATTGGAGACTACTATCGAGTTCTTCAAAATTAAAGAGCCATAGTTAACCATTTTGCCCCAAATCAATTCCTACACCTTCTAAATGAGTTTCCTAACAAGTTTCATAAAGTTTAATAAAGGATCCGAGAGTTGAGGTTGGCCCAAACAAGTTTCCTTAATTCGTGTTCCATGGCCCATGAAATGAGGAATTCTTGAAATTCCAATTGGAGGCTACAAGAAAATCCGTCCGTCCAAACCCGTTCTATTGACTTTTGGGCTGCCAAAGATGAGTTTTCATGAAAACCACGAAGCTAAAGGAGGGTCTAGATCAGAGGGAATCGAAGAAAGTTCATTACGGGCCAATTTGGTGCAAAATTGGGAGTAATCCAAAATTCAATAACTTATTGCGTTAGCTTTGTGGCAATGAGAGAGATTTTTCATGAAGAAATTGGGAGCTAAAGATGTCCATATTGTTCTACCCAATAAACTTAAGAATCTGGTGGAAAATGATTAAGAAATCGAGAGATTCAAACTTGAAATTGGGAGCATCCACACGAATTCATTCTTCCAAAACTATTTTTTGAGCATGAGGGGAAGAAGATCAAGAGATTTCATGAAGGAATCGGGGTGAGATAAGGTCGGATGGTCCCAACCAGTAAGAATTTTTTTTGTTTTGATTCTATGAGGATTAGTTTTCTACGAACTTCTATGGTTAATAACTTGAGCTACATGCATGCTAAGATATGAAATCAACCTATTCTCTTCGTTGATTTACAACTTTCGTGAAGAAATTAAGGCAAAAAAACCCTTGTATGTGGAGAATGCTGTTTTTAGGTGAAGGATCACTGGCACGAATCGTCTTCTTCCACTCTCAATCAAAGAAGACGATGACTTGCCAGTTCAATTGAACTAGTCACATACCCCTAAAATGTGACCTTCCTTTGTTTTCCTCGAATCCTTTCAAATTGATTCTCATGAAATTCTTTTTGATTCCTACCTAAAAAAAGACTTATGTATGACCTTAAGGATAATTATGCAAGGAACTAGATCATGTTTGGGGTTTAAGCCAAGGTTTTAAGGAAATGACAAATCTACCTCTAAAGACCCTTAATAAGGATTTGTGATCTTTCTAGAACTTCAAGAAACATGTTATGATCTTTACGATCCCATGAAATGTTTATGACTTATGAGCTTAGATTAGGGCTTAAGAATTCATGGCAAATCTACCCCTAAAGACCCTTAATAAGGATTCGTGATCTTTCTAGAACTTCAAGGAACATGTTATGATCTTTACGATGCCATGAAATGTTTATGACTTATGAACTTGGATTAGGGCTTAAGAATTCATGTTAAGATTTATGCCATGATTGTGTCATAAGCATAACCTTGGAGAAAGAAACCAAGAACCCATGAGACTAAGAAAACACTCCAAGGACAAGAACCAATAAAAGAGTACAACACAAGCCCTAAGCTCACCGAGACTTAAGGACATAAAAGACATGAAATGTGATAAAGAACTCATACATGGTATTAAAAGGATTAGAATATGTTTGAGGTATGGACCATGATTCAAGTAGTAAAAAACTAAAATACCCCTAATGACCTCCTTATAAGAATGCATGAGGCTCAAGGGTTATGTTATGGCATGTTTGATGTTATGAATAACTTATGCTCATGAGGACAATATGACAACACAAATGAAGTTAGAGTGTGTTACAAATATGCATTACTATCGATTAGCCCTTAAATTTCAAGTAATCAAGGGCCTTGTAATCAAGATCCTAAGGCCATGAATCTAGTAAGTAAGCTTTAGACTAGCCCTTCATTTTCAAGTAATTGGGATGCTACTATAAGGGTCATGAATCAAGTAAGTAAGCTTGAGGTTAGTCCTTGATTTTCATGTAGTTAGTATGTTACCCGAAGACCATGAATCAAGCTAAGTAAACATGCTTTAGGTAATCTCGTGATTTTTAAGTAATCAAGATGCTACCCTAATGTCACGAATCAAGTCAAGTAAGAAAGTTTTAGGTTAGCTCTTGACTATTCCCTAGAATTTAATTGTCCACAAGCTTCTTAAATCATGACCAAATCATCAGCTCAGTAGCAAGACATAATTTTACTGCGGATCAATAGCCAATTCACTGTGATTACAGTAGACTTTATGATGCTTTGACGTAAGAACTCATTTTATTAAGGAATGCATCACAAAATAATAGTGAAAGTCAGAGAGGATCCTACTAATACACTAAGTTGTAAATGATTCGATGGCGAGAGCATACAGGAGTGAGCATGCACAAATATATATAGAATAAACATGTATACCGAGTCAATCTACCAATGAATACAGACCAAAACATAAAACATAATAAAGACAAAACAAAAGCAGTGCCTGAAGTTAGTAACATGTTGGTTACATTTTTATCCCAGTACTTAATAGAGAAAAATAAAGACAATATGCTTTAACCCAAAATAATTAAATTATAATGTTGGTTGTGTTGTAGGTTCAACCGTGCAAAAATCATCTCTTTTGGCTTTCAAATCTTTCTAACATTGCCAAAGAATTTCCTTGTATTGCTCACATCACAGGTGGTTTGCATTCATCTTTCTGTCTATAAACTCTGTAACAAAGATGGTTTTCAATCTACAAAGGTTGAGTGTCACATCCTAGTTCTATGCTCCCAAGTTCTTTGACACTTACAGTCTAAAAAATGCCATTGTTTTTGGTTCCATTCAAACATAGTGAATGCATTTTACAGTTATACCATTGTTTTTGGTTCCTCCAGACTATAAAAGAAAAAAAATCTACTAATCCAAAGTCATGTAAAGCTAAAAATATATATAGTAATTGTTTTTTTTTGTACAGGATGCTGTGAAATCTGTTTTGTACAGATTGATTATTTGACCCTTTATAGAGATCTTGCTGACCTGATTATTTATAAAGAAAGAAACCAAAGGGAAATTAATTTTTTAAGAAATGCATTGATGAGAATTGAGTTTTTTGAGTTCTCTGAGAAGCGTCGAAGAAGAGAGGGAAAATGATGTATTTTGGGAAAACCAAAAGCAAAACCACGAGAGTTTTATGCTCAAAGTGGACAATATCATACCATTGTGGAAGTCGTGGTTTCTAACATAGTATCAGAGTCAAAAGTGACAAGTGTTGAACAAATGGTGTACTTTATTCGAGGGCTCCAGAGAAAGGAGTCAAACCTCGATTAAGGGGAGGCTCTTCGAGGACTCCATAGGCCTTAGGGGAGGCTCTATGGTGTACTTTGTTTGAGGGAGGAGTAGTCCCACCTTGGCTAATTAAGAGGAAGATCATAGGTTTATAAGAAAGGAACCCTATCTCTATTGGCATGAGGCCTTTTGGAAAAACCAAAAGCAAAACCATGAGAGCTTATGTTCGAATTGGACAATATCATACCATTGTGGAGGTCCTGGTTCCTTTCAACCCCAATCTGCATCATTGTCGGTTTGCTAATAATGCATGAAATCTGTGGATGTGTATGTGTTACAAGCCTTAAGATAACATATTTTTCTTGATTTAAGTACAGAACATTCTCACCGACATAGGTTCTTGATTAATTAAACTCATTTGACAAAGCTTTATGTTTGTGTTGGCCAAGAAATTCCAGTATTTAGATATAAAAATACCGCTTTTAGATGTTGTCTGCATCAGATAATGAGATTGGTTTGGTTTTTTCCATGTTTTCTAAGGCTTCTCCAACTTCTTCATTGTAATCTGGAACCATTAGCCATAGAGATTAAACTATTCACGGTAGGAGACATAACTGATGTGTTTGAGTTGAGATCCTAGGAGTGGTAGCTTCAACTGATAGTGACCTTCCTTAAGTACCTCTTGTAGCATTACTTCCCTTGTTGCCTTGTCCTTGACAAAACAGTCCTTTTTTGAGCTAAACGAGCATAAGATTTTGAGTGATTTGAGGAACGTAAGAAACTTTTGAGTCTATTCCCATTCTACCTACAGAGGCCATTATCATGATATTCAGACATATTCAACAGTGAAGCAGTAGCCCCATTCAGCCAAAGAAAGATAGTGGTGAGTTGACAGAAATGAGCACTACAAGTTCCAGATCAGTTCTTAGCTATTGTTCTTGAGAAATGGCAGGATGGATTGTTAGATTAGGATTCTTAGCTATTGTTCTTGAGAAATGACATGATGGATTGTTAGAGCTGGTGTTCTTTTTCGAATAGCGTAATCAAAGTTTAGTGTTGAACAAGTTAGCGTAACTATTGTATTCTATGTGCTCAATTGGATGAACTTTTTGAATTAGATTGTGCTACTTGATGCTAGGACGTTGTTTGAAGATGTTTTTGCTGGGATTGACCCATGGTTAGATCCCTAGGCTTACGTTTGTTTCATGAATCTCAGGTACTCATACATCTTGTTTATTCCCTTTTAAGATTTTTGAAAAATTACAAGTACGAGGAAGGAAGAAGGCGCATGGGCTTAGGCGCTAGTCCGCGAGTGGGCGAGGGAACCTTGGCGTGTGGCAGCATGTGTGGGCGTATGAGAGCATGTGCGGGCACATGGCTTAACCCATTTCATCCGGTTCGACTTCTGTTTACATATTCTTTAGTCCTTCAATACTAACCTTAAAAATTACTAATGGAAGGATTCATCAGTGGAATTTTGAAGCAATTAAGTAGCCGCTTTGAGTTTGAACTTGTAAATGGTTATGAGCATGTTCATTATGTAATTGGAGGTTCAAGATTCACGACTATTTCATCTACGTACTTGACATTGAATTTGAAGATACTAATTGTAATGTTTAATCAGTGTTTAACGATGATATGTAATGTTTAATGATGATATGTGATGAATAGTTAAAGGGATTTCATTGCGACAATGCCCGTTACTAAGTTAGATGAGCTGATGCACAGGTATTTGGTCATGCTGTTCAGTCAGGTTTGCAAGTCTTTAATGTTTAGTTTGTGTAGCCATTGACTAGTAGACTGCATAGGAAGAACTACGGTGGACAGACATTTGCCTTTTATTTGGAATGGACTCGTGGGGCCTTCATGGTGGATTGCTTTATAGAAATGTCGTGCAATTATGAATTAAAAATGCTAATGGAGAGACTTATGTAGGGCTTCGTATTTGATGCTGATGCTTGTTTTCCACCACTCTAAAAAGTTATTATGGCTGTTAGGTGAGTCCCATTCAAATGATCTATTGGGGTGTAGAGGGCATTTTGATGCTAATTGGTAAATAGTAATATTCCACTTGGTTTGTCCAAGCCTCCTACCGCTAGTAGGTATTGTCTTTTTTGGACTTTTCCTTTTGAACTTTCCGTCAAGATTCTTAAAATGCGTCTGCAAATGAAAGGTTTTCACCTTTATAAACAATGTTTCGTTCCATTTTTCAATCAATGTGGGATCTTACAATCTACCCCCTTCGGGGGCTCAGCATCCTTATTGGCACACTCGGTGTCCACCCCATTCGGAGTTTAATGTTCACCGTTTGATATTCGGTTCTAATACTATTCGTAACAGCCCAAGCCCACATTGTTTTCTTTGGACTTTTCCTTGAGTTTCCCCTTAAAATTATTAAAACGCGTCTGGTATGAAGAAATTTGCATAGTAGTAAAGAATGTTTTGTTCCCCTCTCTAATCGATTGAAATCTCACAATTTGTAACATCTCATCATTTGTAACAACTCCACCGCTAGCAGATATTATTTCTTTGGACTTTTCCTTTTAAGCTTCATCATTTGTAACAACTCCACCAGATATTATTTCTTTGGACTTTTCCTTTTAAGCTTCATCATTTGTAACAACTCCACCGCTAGCAGATATTATTTCTTTGGACTTTTCCTTTTAAGCTTCCTCTTAGAATTATTAAAAAGCGTTTGTTATGAAGAAATTTGCACTCCTTACCATTATTAGAGAATGCGTTTGTTATGAAGAAATTTGTACTCTTGTAAAGAATGTTTTGTTCTTCTTTCGAATTGACTACACACTCTTGTAAAGAATGTCCAATTACACTCTTATAAAGAATGTTTTGTTCTCCTTTCGAATTGACTACACACTCTTGTAAAGAATGTCCAATTACACTCTTATAAAGAATGTTTTGTTCTCCTTCCGAATTGACTGCACACTCTTGTAAAGAATGTCCAATTACACTCTTATAAAGGATGTTTTGTTCACCTCTCTAACCGATTGAGATCCCACCGTTTGCATTTATCGGTCTAACGATAGATTTTACGAATTCAGAATGTAATCATCCACTCTATTTAAAATAGTGATTGTAAAGTTCAATAACGTGAAAATCTTGTTTTAATTTTTGCTTCTTTTGCACATAATCTTCAAGTGAATGTACTAATTTGAATGATTTAGACATGTTGAAATTCTATCCTAGAAATGATCAAAATTTATGATGAGTAAACAAATATCTGTGAGAGAGTTAAATGATGAAAGCTCAGTATACCTTTTGATAAGGAAACAATTGATGAAGAAGTTAGCTGAATGTCACCATAGTTAGACAAGTGATGCAACATAACGAAGATCCATGAGTAAAACCTTCTATATACTTTTCCAACCAATACAAGCAGAGAAATTAACATTTGGCCTTGCCTTCCAAGATCTGTGTATCACATTCAGACCCAAATTAAGCAGGTAGAACACTTAGTAGTCACAGCAATAGTCAACTTTATATTACCCTCCAGCAAGATTTGTGTTCCCATATAAAACTGTATACCAGTAAAAAAGCAGTCCACCACACAATAGAGAAAGTAAATCCATGATAAATTAACACTGCATACTTCGAAGTCACTCTTCAACATTAACCAGTTCATACTCAACCAGTGACAGATTGTTGTCCTCTTTAACCTCGAAGTCGGCTGGTTCAGCGACTTCAATTCGTCCCCATTTATCTACTGCTAACCTCATAGAACCCTTGAACATGTCAATCTTAGCATTCCGCAGGGTCACAGTGTTTCCTGGCTTCATGAGATCAACTGCAAAAATTACAAACATTGGTTCAGAATGACATGAAAACGCCATGATCTCTGAACCTTTTCATTTTGTTGGAGATGGGTAGGGAGCAATGATTGAAGATTTTACTCCACAGCCTCTAGAACTCCCACAATAAGTTGAACACAAACTCAAATTTCCCACTAATGTAAGTTCTTGCTTCCATTTCAATAACCAACAATAACAAAATATCATCATCCAGCTTCAGAATATCTTTTGATGCAAAAGAATTTAGAGAAGTACGTTGCTTGTTTATACACAACCATAAGAACATAACCATTCAAACACAAATTAACTAAACAAAAGATCCCCCAAGCTTATATAATTTTTTTTTTTTGGGACTCATTGTAACTACCAAAGGAAATTTCTCAATTACCAAGGAAAAGTTTTCATTCCTAGTTATAAAAAAAAAGTTACAGAGAAGAATACTTAATTCACCAAGAACAAAGATGAAGTTCGTAAACAAAAAAGAAAATCACTCACAGCAAAACATTCCAACAGAAACAAAGAGCTCTCAATTCTAAAAAAAAAAAAAAATCTAAGCAAAAGGAAATCCATATCCATCCAGTCTATCCAACTATTTTAGTAACCATACACAATCACCTCCAAAAAATGAGACAAATTAGGTTCACGAACATTCTACATCAACACAGAAACGTACCTTGGTCATTTCGAGCTGTGAAGACGATAGAACCAGTCTCATCTCCAACAAGACATTCAGAGATGCGAGTTAATTGCTGAGGGCGAGCCGTAGGCATGGCGGATCGTCCTCCTTTATTGACAACCTTAACATTTTTGGAGCTGACGACCTTCACGGTGAGAGTGTGGCCGCTCGAACCAGGCTTTAGATCTTCAACTTTAATAAACACAGGCTTCCTCTTTGCTGGGGCATTCACTGCTGGCGTCGCCATGGAAATCGAAGTAACAGAACGATACCCTGTCGCCGATGAAAGGGAAACGTGAAAATGGAGAATGAAATCGAACCTGAGGATCAAAACCCTAACCCTAAGAATTTAATTTCGGGTTGCACTCGCATTTGGGATTTTCAGATATTGGGCTTTACAAATATGGGCTCGGTTATATAGTTTGGGCTTTGGGCTTTGAGCTTTGGGCTTTGGGCTTTGGGCTTTTCAATCTTCAAATGGAACATAAAATATAAGAAAATAACTCTAATAATTGAATAATGAATCTAATTTATCATTAAAGTATATTTTTTTTTTAGTTAAATAATTTAATTAAGAAAGAGAACTCTCCCAATTAAATAATAAATGTAATTAATTAATATATAACCCAAATGAATGATTTATTTGTTTATTAAATAATTATTGTCGAATATTTTTCATATTAATGATATGGGAAACATAATTAATGGTATTAATATGAGCTCCATAAACCATGAATCCATTAATAATTCGGGACACGTGGGCTAAGAAGCTCTAGGCAATTGTCACGACTATGGTTGCTGGGCTCTTTTCTTACTTTTTATGAAGCCGCCCTTACGGCTTCTTTCTTCAAATATCCTATAAAAAAAAGTTGGGGCGGCATAAGCTCAACTTCTTCGATTAGGCTACCACCCGGGGTCCCTAACCTGATTCAACAAGGATTTCACTATCTCTTTGATTAGGGCCGAGTGGCAGCCTCGCCCCGAGTAGAAGTGCGATGTGTCTAGAAACTCGGGATCGTAAATGGATTCGAGTGCCTCCTTTTACCCATGGACAACTACTAGACCGCCTCACTCTGCCACCATGCCGCAGAACGAGAGCTCGTGTGGAGCCTTTTTATCGGAAAAGGTTCTAGAGCTGTTAAGTTTGATTCTGCAGAGCAACAAGGCACAAGAGAGGCATTGGTCGTAAATAATTTTTATATTAAATACACAAGAGAGTCATCATGGCATTCACTCGATCTACTCGTAGCTTTTAGTCAACATCGACATGCCTACCTCATATTCCATTAAGTGGTGGGCAGGCTACCCATATCACTTTTTCATTTTTCTCTTCAAATACATCACAATGTGCTTGCATTTCTTTCTATGGTTCGAACGAACTCCGTTCGACATTTTAAGTTGATGTGCACATTGTTCTAAATGTAAATAGGTAAGCCGAAAAAATATGGGTAAGCTAAATACAATAAATATTTTTTTTTTTAGACTCAGAGGATCTTTCTAATTATTCGTAGGAAAGCGCATTGATGCGTAACAGAGCTTTTCTATCGACGATCTTTCGTTGTGCATGAGCGAGGCTCAGGCGTCGAAGTATCGTATAAGCAAGAAAGTCAATAGACTTTGAACAGCGTGTACGAAAAGACGGTTAAAAAAAAAAAAAGTAAAAAAATTCCAATTATTTATGAATTTTTGTTTAGTGAAAATAGGAGTATATACTAGAAAACTTCCCATGCATCAATTGGACCAACTTTTTGGGCTTGTATATGGATCATAGAAACGGGCCCAAATCCCGAACTCGTCATTTATGAGCTAAAACCCGACCCGACCCGACCCGGCCACAAAGGATTCTCTCTACTACGGTTATAAGTGCATAAGAAAACTCTCATTCCTGAGATTCGAATTTAGACAGCTTTCTTTCTTCTGTTAGCTTGCTCGATCAAATTCTCTGTGCTAAGAAGGTACTCTTCGGCTGTTCTTTTCCTTCAAATTCATTACCATGTCCGTGCATGTCGATTTTAGGGATTTCTATGTATACTTCTCTTCGTAAGATGTTCTTTTGTTCTGTTTTTTAATCTGGTGCTGAAGAAGATGATGATAAGTTCATTAATTCGAGTGAATATTTTCGATTTTCGTAGTAGGTTGCCAGTTTTTTTGATTTCGTAGTCTTTAATTGCTTGCATCGCATGTAAAACGGTGGATTTCAATGAGTACCGATGCAAAAGGGTTATAGTAGTAAGAGTTTCATTAGAAAGCTGAAAGGGGATTTTCTGTTGTGCTAGTTAAACCCCACGCGAGGGTCATATTTACTGATTGGTTACTCATAAGTGTTGTCTGCCTCTTTTTCCTTTTTTGGCAAATCTGTTCTGATATTCATAGTTAATTCAGGTTTTGCTAGTGATCTTCTTCACATAGTTGTTTACCGAACAAACTCCCCTTTATTTTCTAGCTTAGTTTGTGAAGCTGTGTTTCTGGTGGCTAATTTTCCATTATCTTGATAGAATAATTTGCAAGCATGCCAAAGAACAAGGGAAAGGGAGGTAAGAATAGGAAGAGAGGTAAGAATGAGGCAGATGATGAGAAGCGTGAGCTTGTGTTTAAGGAAGATGGGCAAGAATATGCTCAAGTGCTCCGAATGCTAGGTAATGGTCGGTGTGAAGCGATGTGTATCGATGGGACTAAACGTCTTTGTCATATTCGGGGAAAAATGCACAAGAAAGTTTGGATTGCAGCTGGGGATATCATACTCGTTGGTCTTCGTGACTATCAAGACGACAAAGCTGACGTGATTCTCAAATACATGCCTGATGAAGCTAGGCTTTTGAAAGCTTATGGTGAACTACCTGAGAATACACGTCTTAACGAGGGTATTGTTGGGGGTATGGATGATGACGATGAAGGTGGTGGTGATGCTTATATTGAGTTTGAGGACGAAGATATTGATAGGATCTAGATGCAGAGTCCTCTGTTTCGAATAATATCTTAGTAAAGAATAACTATACTATAGTGGGGTGAAGTTGTATTATCAAATTCCATTCCATAGTAGTCCGAGAATGGAGATGGAATCGGTTATAACCCATGAAACGTCTGGTCTTTTGTACTATATGATTGCATATGCTCCTTCTGGGTCAATAAATACCTCTATTCTATCATATGCATATTTAAAGAGAAGCCAGCTCTTTATGACTACCCAATTTCTGAGATGGTCTAGTACCATTCTTCTTCTTGTTCTTCTTTTTAAGTGCTATATGTGAGCTATGAATAGATATCCATCTCGAGGAAGAAGTACTTCGTTTTGACACTATAAAGAGTTGTACTTTTTCTTCTTCTGTTGTCTTGTGTTGCTTCAATGGTGTTTATCAGTCTGAACTAAGGTCAATAATAAGGATTTTACTTTGGATACATTGATCTCGAAGGTCGGAAAGTTATAATTGTACAGCGAATTCTGCTATTAATCTATAATGCTTCTTTTCACTATTCATCCATCTTATGTTTAGGTGGTTGCTGTTAGACAAACACGACTCTCCACAATGGTATGATATTGTCCACTTTGACCCTAAGCTCTCATGACTTTGTTTGGGCTTCCCCAAAAGGCCTCATACCAATGGAGTTAGTATTCTTCACTTATAAACCCATAATCATTCCCTAAATTAGTCTGGGACTTCCATCATCCAACACCTCCCCTCGAACAAAGTGTTTTTTTATCGAGGCTCGACTCCTTTGGAGTCTTAGTCATTTTTTACTGTCTTCGAGGAAGCTTGGCTCCTTTTCTTTTGGAGTTCTTTGTTCGATATTTGAGAATTTACCAATCTGTTGGCACGACTAAGTTTAGGGCAGGACTCTGATACCATGTTAGACGAACACGACTCTCCACAATGGTATGATATTGTCCACTTTGAGCCTAAGCTCTCATGGCTTTGCTTTGGGCTTCCCCAAAAGGCCTCATACCAATGGAGTTAGTATTCCTCACTTATAAACCGATGATCATTCCCTAAATTAGCCTGGGACTTTCATCATCCAAGTTGCTATCTGTTTATGACAGTTCTTATCCTTAGTATACAAGGGGTTGCCTTAACATATCAAAGATGATTGACTAGATGGTTTCCATTTCAATATGCATCTTTACATTTGAATCAAACAATTGGGGTACAATTGAAATTGAAAACTAAAGCAAGTGAAAGAACAACTAAAAAGGAGAAGAAAGTTCAGCTTGGCATTTCAACAAACAGGTTGCCGACAATAACAAAAAAAAGAACAATTCAGTACAAAATCGAAAAAAACCAAAATCCCATCTTACATTGTTCTCATGCTTCCTGAACGAGCGATTCCTCAAGAACACATTCCTAACCAATTCTCCTTTAATTCAGTAAAAACAGCAAAACCCAGAACAGAAATCCTCGGAAAACAGCCATCTTTTAGTCTTAACTCTACTGAAAGTCATGCCCAGAGAGAGAGAGAGAGAGAGAGAGACCTGCAAGTAATTGCCACAACTCAGATAAGCTGCAAATCGGGGGCAGAGTGTTTTAGAGAAGGGCATGGACTAAATCTCAAGCATAACCAACATCGTGAAATCTTCTCAAGCATCGTTGCCTATTTTTACTCAGTACCGTCTAGATATAAAAAGAAAATTTTGAAATTTAGTCCTTAAAATTTTGAAATTTAGTTTTTTTATTATTTGATGATTTTTTAAAATTTTGTACTAATTCTTTGTGTAACAATTGTTTTTTGAAATTTAGTCCGTATAGTTTAAAATTTTAAATTTAGCCCTCTTAATATGGTCTAATTGTCAAAAGCGTGTTTGCCTGGAGATCCGAATGAAGCATGTTCGGATCCGAAAAGCGGGTTACCCGTTTCATCCGGGTTCGCTTAGTTCTACATTATGTACCTGCCGTTTCTACTGGATCCATTCTGCGGGATTTTCCTCTTATAAATTGCTAAAGCTTCAAACTTCCTGCTCCTCCGCTTGCTCCCCACTCATCATCGTTACCGTAAGCTCTTCGCTCTTTGAAATTTTGCTGCTTGTTGCTTGTTGATTGTTGATTCAATTTCAATAGCGTAGTTTTGTTTGTCGGCAGTGGAATTTTCGGGGAAGTATAGGGAATTTCTTCATTTTTACAATTAGTATTTTGTTGGGTCTTTGCAAATTTGCCCACTAGGAGCTTTTTTGGTCAAGCTTAGACCTAAGCTTGAGAGGGTCTTTCCCCCTTCTTCTTCTATGAATCTTGTGCATTTTTACGGAGGTTTTTGTTAATTGGCGATTTACATTGTAGGACGTATGTACTTACTTGGGGCGCTCAGTACATGAGATTTTGAAGCAAGAAAATGAGTATAGTTCCTAAAGAAAACGTTGAGGTCATTGCGCAATGTATAGGGATCAATAACTTGTCCCCAGATGTCGCATTGGCAGTTGCTCCTGATGTGGAGTATCGTTTGCGGGAGATCATGCAGGTAATTTTCTTGTTTACGGAATGGATGTTGGCATTCATGCTAGATAATGTGCAGCTAAACTGAATGAGGGGTCACACATCTTTGTTCTAGTGGTTCTAAATTATGATACCTAAAAGTCTGTAAATATAATGTGATTTGTAGAATATGAAATGATGGATGAGCTAAATCTTTCTCTTACTCCAATTTTAGGAGGCCATCAAATGTATGCGTCACTCCAAGAGAACTACGTTGACAGCCGATGATGTTGATGGTGCACTAAACCTGAGAAATGTGGAGGTAAATACAATGAGTTTTAAACGTTGATGATCTTGATTTAGGGTGATCTAATAGACTGTAGTTGCCATTCTTTGATTGATGCACCATTTAAGGAAGCCATAAGTTTTGTTATGTAAAAGGATTTAAATTGGGACCATCTGAATTTTTCTTACCACTTCCTGTGTCTTTGATGCCTACTGCATCGTATTGACATTGGCAATCAAAATAATTGGATCACTTGAAATATCCATGAATTGATGATGGAAGACTTTCCACTTAATTGAATAAGGGAAGGGGAGAGGGAACCGAAGTTTAGCAAGTTTTCGGCTATAAGCTGCTACCGTCGAGCTTTCTTTGCCAGCTTCCTTTCATTCGCTTCGCGGGAGTCGCACAACACATCACTGGAAGTCAGAGGACTCATACTACCTGCCTAACCCCTTGTTAATCACTCCATTCATCCAAAAGAGATTGGGCGTATGTATTTACATGACGCCTGTAGATTTGACTATACCTACACTCGGAGCCAATCCCCTATTGATCCTGCCACCACGCCGGAGCTCGTGTGGAATCTTTTCATTCTGGCGTAACTGCGGTGAAACATAACAAAATCTTACAGTCGCGTAATAGAAGGGCGATTAAAAAAAAATCTCCTTTAACGTACCCTTTTTCCTTTTTTCAATTTGTAATAAAAGGAACATTATTCACTCTTCCTTTTTGATGTTGATGTGGCAGCCAATGTATGGCTTTGCTTCTGGAGGCCCCTTGAGATTTAAAAGAGCTATTGGACATAGGGATCTGTTTTACCTTGAGGACAAGGACCTGGAATTTAAAGATGTAAGTAATTTTTTCACCATTCTAGCTGGTCCATTCTGGTCAACGTCTTTAAATGAATGTGAACGTGTGTTCTACTCATAGGTCATTGATGCCCCATTGCCAAAAGCTCCTCTTGATACTGCAGTTTTTTGCCACTGGCTAGCGATTGAAGGTGTACAGCCTGCAATACCAGAAAATGCTCCTGTAGAAGGTTTGTATAAAATCTGACTAAAATGTGATTGTTGTTACTCCCAGGTCTGGCAGATAGTTTTATTTGGATACCCAAAATTTAAACAACTGAAATTTTGATAGCAGCCATTTACATGGTAGCATGTAGAAGATATTTCTGTGTTCGTTGGTTTTGAAAAAAAAAAAAAAATTTCAGCAAGAGTTCAAGGGCCGAAAACCAACTACAGTTAATAAAACAAAGTCTTTTTCCATTGTTGGTTATGGAGGAGTTTGCTTATGATCGAAGGGTCGTATGGTTAAATTTATTTTAATATTTCCAATAGGAAGATAGAATTGGATGTACTTTTATTCTTTATTCTTTCATTTACTCTTTCCCTTTTTCCCTAGTTGCATAGTTGCAGTAGTGTTAGGAACCACGACTCTCTCCACAATGACATGATATTGTCCACTTTGAGCATAAGCTCTCACGACTTTGTTTTGGGCTTTCCCAAAAGGCCTCATTTATAAACCCATCATCATTCCTTAAATTAGCCAATGTGAGACTCTCTCCTGACCATCCTCAACAAGTAGTCTAAGTTATTTAACAACGTGTATATTGTCCTTCCTATCTACAGTAATTTTACCACCTTCTGATGTCAAAATTAATGAACAAAAGGAGGGGCTTCCTGTTGACATTAAATTACCAGTTAAGCATATACTGTCCAAGGAGCTTCAGGTAATTGACTTGTTATTTGCTTATATTGTTCTGTTAAAGTTTAATCGGTTGCTAACTTACATGTTTTCATTACATTATTTGCAGCTATATTTTGACAAAATCACGGAGCTTGTTGTTAGTAGGTCTAATTCAGTTCTTTTTAAGAAGGCATTAGTGAGTTTATCTACGGACTCAGGACTTCACCCATTGGTTCCTTATTTTACATGCTTTATAGCTGATGAGGTATGAATGTTTGAGCATACAAGATCTGCAGATTCCATTAGAAGTTCTTATGAATTTTTATTTAGAATTCTTTGTTCTTGATTCTCCAACGATATCAGGTTGCACGTGGACTGGGTGATTATTCCCTTCTTTTTGCTTTAATGCGTGTTGTTTGGAGTCTTCTTCAGAATCCTCACATCCACATTGAACCTTATGTGAGTTGAATTCAATGTATCTGTTAAGTCATCTTTTTTCTCTAAAGGTTGAGTTGAGGCTCACGAATGTCTAGGTTAGCGGTATTTTGACTACTCATTGATGTTCATAGCAGCCAGGTTACAATCATCATCCTGGCCTGCTTTATCTTCCATGATTCTCATAATTCTTCAACTTGTTCAAAGGATATTTAGTTAGCATTCTATTCTTACATAGTGAGTCAGCCATGTTTTGAGGCAACTATAAGGATAATATTTATGGGTTTGCTTGGTGCTGTCTGTGGAAGGTGTTAATCTGTCTCTGAGACAGGTGTCTTTTCTTGTCAGCTACACCAAATGATGCCATCTGTTGTGACCTGCCTCGTCGCAAAAAGGTTAGGGAATAGGCTTTCAGACAACCACTGGGAACTTAGAGACTTCACAGCAAAAGTGGTTGCTCTAATCTGTAAAAGGTGATTGATTTTGCCAGATCTACTTAGTCAAATGCTTATCAATTTTGAGTATGGCCATACACAATTAGGGCTTGGCTTTTTGCAGGGTTTTGGAAGTGCATGTCTTGTATGGCCTATCAACATGATTTGATTATATATTCTATTCGTTTGCTTTTTATCAATCACTTGTAGTATTTGCATTTCTTCATTTCAACCTCCTTTTTGAATTAAATAGTTCAGGCGTATGTAGAAAGCATATCAAACTGGATTTGGTATTTATAAATTTTACTTTACATCGCTATGGAGACAATAGGTTACTTTAATATTATGTTTTCACTAAACCTGCTTGGGAGGTCGTTCTCCTCCATCCTCTTAGGATAAGGGGCATATTATGAGATTCCACATTGTTTGGAGAGGAGAACGAAACATTCCTTATAAGAGTGAAAATCTCTCCCTAGCAGACGCATTTTAAAATCTTGAGGGGAAGCCCAGAAGGGAAAACCCAAAGAGGAGAATATCTGCTAGCGGTGACTTGGGCTGTTACAAATTGTATCAGAGCCGCACATCGGCAGTAAACCAGCGAGGACGCTGTTCCCCAAGGGGGGTGGATTGTGAGATCCCACATTGGTTGGAGAGGGAAACGAAGCATTCCTTATAAGGGTGTGGAAACCTCTCCCTAGCAGACGCGTTTTAAAACCTTGAAAGGAATCCCATAAGAGAAAGCCTAAAGATAACAACATCTGCTAGCTGTGGGCTTGAGGGCTTGAGCTGTTATTCATATATTGTGACAGTATTCGTATTCTTTCCTTGTTGTTTGGGGATGTGGTTAGAGAGGAGTTGAGAAATCTCAATTTCTTGTTAGATTTATGCATCTCTTTGAGAATCCATTATGACTCTTTGAAATTATCCTTTAGGCCGTGTTTTTTTTAGGATTGGACCCCTTTTCTGAATAGTTAGTTCTGGATGTGGTCGTTCCCTTTTGTTGGGCTGTTTTCTTTATGCCCTTCTGTGTTCTTTCATTTTATTCTCAATGGAAGCATGTTCTGAATAAAAATCAACCTATTAGGCTAAAACAAATGTTTAGACCATGGTACAATTCTTTGTCGTCTGCCATTTTCCTTCCCAAGGCGTCTTGCTTTTGGATCTTTTCTGTAAGATTGCAGTTCCAATGTTGCAGGTTCGGTCATGTTTACAACACCCTGCAGACAAAGCTCACAAAAACTCTTCTCAATGCATTTTTAGACCCAAAACGGTCTCTGACTCAACATTATGGTGCAGTTCAAGGCTTAGCAGCCTTGGGGATGAATGTGGTACGCTCTTCTCATACGCTTCATTAATTAGACTATGGGGTTGAAGGTTGGAGAAAGATGCAAAAAAGAAAATGACTTAATGGAAAGAAACCTAACGTGTTTGTCTCGAAAGTATGCAAAGCCATACCATGGGAGAAGGGAAGAGATTTAGGGAAATATTTGCCTCTGTATGCGATTTGAGATTTAAAACATACCAAGTCATGTTGAACTTTAAACAATGCGTCGGAACGACATGTTGATTTCATCTAATTTGAATTTGCACATTCATGCATTTCATCCTTGATTTAGAGGGTATTCCTTTAACGATGTCCCTCGTGATTTTCTTTTTCTCCTCGTTCCCAGCTGATTATTTGCATATCTCTCATTTGTAATTTCATTAGAAGTAGAAAACTCCAATGGTCTTTTGACTTCTTAGTTATTTATGATTGGTATATTTCAGTAATTCATGCACAGATATCAGTTTATAATAGTGATATTCTATATAGGTTCACCTCCTTGTACTACCAAATCTTGAGCCATATCTGAGATTTTTGGAACCTGAGATGCTTCTTGCTAGTCAAAAGAATGAGATGAAACGGCATGAAGCTTGGCGTGTTTATGGAGCCTTGCTAGTGAGTTTTCATGCAACTTTCTCAGTTTCTTACCAGAATGTTCTGTAGAAACTGATGCAATCTTATAATGACATAATACATTTTTCAGCGAGCGGTCGGTCAATACATATATGATCGTGTCAAGATTTTTCCTCCTCTGCCTAGCACGCTTGCAGGTTCTGTCCTTCGGACGAATGCAAAAGTTATCACCACAGCATTCTCAAGTACGTTCTTTGCAACTTTCTTTGAATTGAACTACTGAGATACAAAAAAAACCATCAACTTCAGTCTTTTTTTTCTCTAAGCTAGAAATTTTTGTTCCTAGAATGACTTAATGTAAATATTTGATACATCCTAAGTTTTGGAGTATTTTAGTTCTCGATGAAGTTCACGTGCTAAAATTCATCTATTTTCGACATGTGTAATGTTAGACAAGCGCAAGTCGAATGCAGACCACTTAGAAGGGCAGCCTCCCCTCAAGAAGATGGTAATCGATGGCCCGATGGGTGTCACGCCAACTAATTCATCAGCATCATACATGGAAGGAACAGTCATTCCAGCTGCCTCTGGCAATTCCAATCTGATTTCGCCTACATCTTCTCGACCGATGCAAGACGAAACGATTTCAGGCAGCACTAGTAGTAAGGGCAAGCGTGACGATCAAATTCTTAAAAGGTCAGCTGTCCTATCTCAAGTCTGGAAAGAGGATCTTAATTCTGGAAAGTTGTTAACATCTATGTTAGATTTGTTTGGTGAAAGTATGTTCTGCTTCATTCCATCTCCTGAATTGTCCCTGTTCTTGTAGTAACTATCATCTATTTGCGAGTAGAAAATACGGTTCGTGTTGCGGTAGAATTACGTGTAAGCTAACGGCTATATATATATATACGTTTTTCGGAATCTAGAGGAAATTTTTATGCATTGACATTCATTTGCTGAAAAAGAATTAATACAGTTCTTATGCATAAGAGCAATCAGAATGCTCAAGTTGTCATTATAGCAACTTCTCTCTCAACAGCCTTCATCAAGAAGCTGCCCTCTTCTAGCACCATTTGAACAGGTAAAGCTCCAATCCCATTAGCCATAGCTAGCATCATCCTTTTGTTCTCAGCCTTAAACTCATCCAGATCAACCGTTCCACTCGAGTTACGATCAAACTGCAAAAACATAGAACTATAGACAGAAGAAAGCTCATCTGGATCAGGCTTCACGTCGATTCCAAAATCGGCCTCGATGACCCTGAGGCTCTGCAACTCCTTCAACATCTCACTATAGGAAAGGAGACCGTCATGATTCGTGTCGAGGTGAGCAAACCGGTCTCCTATGCAGGCACCAAAGGCTGCCTCATCTTCGACGAAGTTGACAATGGTGGCACTGTCCAATATCTCCACACTCATTTCTGATCTTTAGCTGAAGAACAGAGGAGATAGGAGGAAGGTAATGGGGAATGATCTTGAATTGGGTCAGGTTATCATATAAATAATCTCTCTTGGAACCTGCATCGCTGTGGCCATTTGTTTTTTATTTCAGTATTTTTTGACCAAAAAAAGCCCAAACAAAGAAGGAATTATTCCATTTTACCAACACTTCTACCTTTTGAAAGTGAATCATATTCCCATCAATGTGAATCCTAAATTTTTTAGGCATCTATGCTTAAACATGTTTTAAAAATTTCATCTAAGCTATTTTAAAATAGAATAAATTATTTAGAGGGTATTGGAAGATGCTCACGACACCGCTCAAGAGTCGGAGAAAGAAAATTATTCTCTTATTCACACAACTTTGAAAAAACGAAAAAACTTGTATGTTTGGTAACGAACTTTACTTTGTTCTATACAAACTAAAAAAATATATCAAACAATATCAATATTCATGATTCTTCGTTGAGGCTTAGAACGTCTATTAATGTACTTATGTACTTAGTAATTCGTGTATCTCACTATTCATGTTATTATTAAATGTATTCTCCTTTAATTTGAATTTGAACCATTCAATTTTTTTTTCGTTCTCCAAGTTTAGCAAATACATCAAACTTTAGTACTTTTAAACAAGGCAATAATAGAACTATAACGGCTCAAATCCATCATCGCTGGCAGATATTGTTCTCTTTGGGCTTACCCTCAAGGTTCTTAAAACGCGTCTGCTAGGCAAAGGTTTTCACACCCTTATAAAGGGTGTTTCGTTCTTCTCCCAAACCGATGTGGGATCTTACAATCTACCCCCTTCAGGGCCCAACGTCCTTGCTGACACTCGTTCTTTTCTCCAATCAATGTGGGACTCCCACCAAATCCACCCCCTTTTGGGCTAGTGTCCTTACTGGCACACCGCCTGCTCGTGTATACGCTCCTTCGGGGAACAGCCTCCTAGCTGACACTCGTTCCTTTCTCCAATAGATGTGGGACTCCCACCAAATTCACCTCCTTTGAAGCCCAGCGTCCTTGCTGGCACATCGCCTGCCTCGTGTCTACCCCCTCAGGGAACAGCCTCCTCGCTGGTACATCGCCTGGTGTTTGGCTTTGATACCATTTGTAACGACCTTAGCCCACCGCTAGCATATATTGTCATCTTTGGATTTTTCTTTTCAGGCTTCCCTTCAAGGTTTTTAAAACACGTCTCTTAGGAGGAGGTTTCTACACTCTAATAAAGAATATTTCGTTCTCCTCCCCAACCGATATGAGATCTCACACATAGCTTAGAGTAAATCGATAAAATTAAAAGTATGATAAAAATTGATACAAACCGATAAATTTGTCGAATTTATTATGCTTCTCTTGCCCAAGTAAACCAACAAAGAAGAAGTCCATTAGGTCTAGTATTCAATATTTGAATTTAGAGGAGCATAACATATCTTAGAACTCACTTATACAAACAAAAAAGAAGCTCAATTAGCAGCCACTTTCATGGCTTCAAGAAGCTATTTTCTAACACCCTGTAGCTCCCTAAGCATCTCTCCATACGAAAGAACGCCGTCTCTGTCGACGTTGAGGTGACTAAAACGCTCTCGAATCGTCGCGCTAAAGGCTTCTTCATCTTCCACATAGCTTTTGGTGCGTTGTTTAGTTTAAGGATGTTTGATGGTTTTCTTTCTAAACGTTTTTGACTCTGTTCCATGGATTATAAGAAGAAGAAGAAGAAGAAGAAGAAGAAGAAGTCAAAGTCTTTGTGGAGGCAATTGCGGAGGTTGGTCGGACTAGGAATAGAGGTTTAAGAAATCCCTTCAAATCTAATGGCTAATAATGAAGCATTTGATAGTCAACATGCATTCATTATTATTATTATTATTTTAAATTATATTCCCATGTTCTTTTTCTAATTTTTTTGAATATTAAAGGTGGTAAATAGAAATTAAAAGAATTAGTTTTTTAAAAATATATTTTTGATCTATATTCTTTCCTAAGTAAACGTAAGTCAATTCCACTTTGGGGATAACTTCAGTACCTCATAGCACATACGTGTGTCATGGTGAGTGTGAGTCTTGCAAGACGAGTGTTTTGAGGTCTTCCATTAGAAATAGGTTTCTTAGGATAGTGTTGGGCG
The DNA here is from genome assembly GCF_002806865.2 of Cucurbita pepo subsp. pepo. Lineage (NCBI taxonomy): Eukaryota > Viridiplantae > Streptophyta > Magnoliopsida > Cucurbitales > Cucurbitaceae > Cucurbita > Cucurbita pepo. The sequence goes on along the minus strand of NC_036641.1, from coordinate 6,922,670 downwards.
GCATGCATGTGCTAATACTATGCCCTGTCCCTTAAATTGAAGGTTGATATATATTGTTGTTATCTAGCATGGTATGTATAAATGACTCGACATGGACATAGGAGGTCATTTCTCAATAATACTTGAGTGGTGGGATAATTGAGATGACTTAATGATAAAAATTCTCATAGATTGGTTTTCGATAAGTGTGTTTGAGAGAGCAACAAAGACCAATGATATTCCAAGGCTCGAGATGACATCATGAAGTATCGATGAGATTCGAAAGTTCTTGGTTAGTACTGAGTTGATATGTTTCAATAGACATTGTAATGCTATGATAAGCTCTAGATTGCATCAATATGCCATGATAAACGTTATAACGTTTCCAAAGGTTTCAGTAAGTGCAAATATCACCCAATAAGCTCTAGTTGAATATTTTCAGCTTGTTCTGACCCAATAAAGGGTCCAAACTCATCTCGAAAAAAAATCTAGATCCATGGAGAAGCATGTGAGCCATGTTGTTAAGAACCAAGATTATGTAATCATATGTGACGTTGCATTTGAAGGACTTTGGCCTGGAGTAGAGGCAAGATTGAACCTTAAGACTTGACCGAGAGTAGAGTCAAGTTGGTTAGAGTCGCAATCGAATGAAAATATACATATAGGTAACGTGTGATACCCGAGTAAAGGAGGGATACATGAATGAACCGAGATCACATCCAAATGAGAGCGATCTTGATGATAGGATAACTAAGAAAAATTAAAAGAATTGAAAAAGTTACTACCTATACAAACAATTTGTAGAAAAAATATACCGAACGTGATTATATCGTAAAAGAAGTAGGGAAATGTCGGTCAAATCACTTTCATTAAATATACTTCACCAATTAAGTAAACTCTTTAATTCAAAATTTCAATGAAATTCAAAATTAAACACAATTACATAATACACAACATAACAAAATCATGAAAGAGCACTTTGAATTAAGCACCAACTTTGGTGGATTCTCTCTCCACCGCTTTCTTCAAAAGACTATTCTCTTCCAACACCATTTGAACCGGCAAAAGCCCTATTCCATTCGCCATTGCCACCATCATCTTCTTGGTTTCTTCCATGAACTCACCAACATCAACTTTCCCATTGCAGTCTCGATCAAATTGCAGAAATAACGAGCCATAAACAGAAGAGAGTTCGTCCGGGTCAGGTTTCACATCGATTCCAAAGTGCGTTTCGAACACCCTAAGACTTTGCAACTCCCTTAACATCTCTTCATAAGAAAGAACACCATCTCCATCGATATCAAGGTGACTGAAACGCTCTCGAACTATTGCACCAAAAACTTCGTCATCTTCCACAAAGTTGACAATGGTGGCACCGTCCAAAATTTCTACGCTCATTTTGAATCGTGGTGGGAAAAATAAGAGGGAAAATGTTCAAAAGTAAAGAGGAGAAGGCTGAGATTGTGAAGAAGTGAAATGTTCATTGTGATATATATAGAGAGAAATTTGATTCCGGAGGAAGTACTTCGTTAGGATTGGGAAATTGCTGCGATTCGTCCTAAATAGCGTGGATTCTCCCGTTTTGCGCGTTGTTTAAGGATTATTTGAGTACTTTAAGGTTTGAGCCGTTGGTTTCTTGTCTCCATGTTTCTGACTGTCTTCCAACCAACGGATGGCATTATTAATTGGTCGGACTCGGGAGAAGAGCTTTAAGAAATGCCATCAAATCAAATTGCACCACTTTAGTAATAAATTATTAATAGTCCATTACAACTACAAAGAGCTAATTGGTTTTTTATTCTTCATGCCCCAAGCTTTAGTTTTGTTAATAGAGCTACAATTTTATAATTTAACTTGAAAAAAAAAAAAAATCATAGAATCGAACATTTTTATTGAAAGTGGAACGACCCGTGTTTAAGATTTGGATCACGATTTAGAATCTAGATTCGACACTATGAAGTTCTTATGATTGAGCCATAGGTAGTCATTTTCAATTCTTTTAAGCATTTTTAATTCATTCTATCATCAGAGTCGCTCTTATTTGGTTGTAGTCTCGATTCAATTCATGTATCTTTCACTATTCAATAAAAAAGAGTCTTAACAATATTGAGACCGTATAAAAATTATCCCCAAAGTGGAATTGACTGATGGTAGTTGGTTGAAACTCCAATAGATAGCCACTCCCTCATAAGGGAACCATCTTGCCCATGCTGTGGTTTGAGATGATTGTCTCTTGTTCCTTGTCTGCTGTTTCACTGTTAAGTTTTGTTATTTGATTTAGATTTGATTTAATTATTTGAAAGACTTTGTTAATTGACTTAAATTTGATTTAATTATTTGAATTAGATTTGATTTAGTCACCTAATCATATCAGATTGATTTTTATTGATACAACCTTAAAAAAAAATTTAGATGTATAAATTAATTTAATTTTTGACCAAAAGGTATTAGAAAGATATCATTTTCATGTATAGAAAAAAATCTGTAGAAATTTGTTTCATACGATATTCGTATTTGCATTTAGTAATATGAATGAGCGTACAAATACTCTTTAGCTAATTTATAAGTTCTTAAATCTTTAAACAATTTTTAGTACAAAATTTAGAAATTTAAATGAATAGGCATAAAAAAACAATTATGATTTAAATATTCTATTAATATTTTGTTGTTTCCTAAAGAACAAAATTATATTATTAATGAAGTAATTGGAAAATTGGAGAAAGTTTGGCGACTTAACCTTCAATTATTTGTAACTTTTACTCAAATCAAACTTTATTTCTTTCGTTTTTTTCAAACACGCGATTTCTAGGCAAGCTCATAAACGTACCATTAGACATGACCTTTAGCCAGTGTATTTTCAAAAAATTCGAATGAAAAGGAGCACGCATAATATCATGGTGTACATAATATCATAGTATACACGTCCGTACTAATCATAACGGGAAAGTATCCCAATGCACATGACTTACAAAATGCATGAGGTTCCCAAAGCTTTAAATCATGATATATGCGTACGATGTATGTCATACCTCGTTTCTTTCGTAACATAACTTTCATGAATCCATATGTGGCTTAACAGTTTTTCCTAAACCTGAAATAAACATGCTAGTGTGCATGTCATAACATATAGAGGTATCCCGCATCATACGACATAGAAGTCACAACTAGATGTATAACATAAATAATGTCTCATGATATCACATATAACATGATACATGTCAAACAGTCACAAAGTACGACACATGGAGGGGCCACAGAGCATGCGCCGTTCATACTTCATACAATTTATACAACCAAGCCAATAGTAAAGTCATTTAAGCCGAAATTACTACGCTCCAAATCTAATTCTACCCTAAGGAGTCCGACAATCATATAACTTAGAACTCTGCTATGAAAAATGACTCACCTCATTTACATAACCGACAGAAAAGGGTTTGAACATATTAGGCCTAAACCCGATTAGCTGAAAAGTCAAGCTAAAGCTGTTAGAAGATGTATTCTCCAACTGATTTGGAACGGTGGGATGAAAGTATAACCGTTATTATTTTAATTATTTCTTTATATATTTCAAATTTTTAGTGGCTAACATCCAAGACTCGAAGATATTTATAATATATTGAAATAATTTGTCCCTCTCCCATGGCCTATAAAAACACATTAGAAAGAGGAAACCAATCACTCAAGTTCATCTCAAACCCACCATAGTTGTTGTTGAGTATAGTGATAAGAGATATCAACTAAAATGAGTGGTCGGAAGGGTTCAGTTCTTTTGGCTTTCTTGCTCTTCTTTTTCCTCTTCTCCTCCGAGCTGGCTGCTGCCCGGAAGCTGATGATGGCCGGAAACAACGGTGAGGTTCTTACATATTGTGCAGCCTACCGTTTTAGTTTTGCTCAAGTATATATAGTGAAAGCTTAAATTTGTTTGTGGATGCAGCAGCGGCCATACATGAAGACCCCACCGTTTTCAGCAGCCCCGCCACACAAAACCCCGACGAGCAAAATTGCTATTGTTATAGTGATTGCAACTCTTGCCTAACCTCGGTCTGCGATCCTTATACACAAGACTGCCCTCCGCGGAACTGAAGTGGACCCTAAGATCAAACACCATGGAAACTAAATAAACTAACCCACACCTACCTGGGTTTTTAATTACTATCTATCTTACCTTTGTTGTCTGTATTGAATCCTATTTATATGGTTATAAGTTTGGGAGATTCATGTTTTATGCCGATGATGCATGGGTATGATTCGTAACTCGATCAATAGTACATGTATGTCATGCTCTGTGTGTGAGTGTGTGTGTGAGTGTTGCAAGATGAGTGGATGATGTAATCATACGTGACATAGCATTTGAAGGACTTTGGCCTAGAGTAGAGACAAGGTTGAACCTCCGAAAACAGAGGGAAGTTGGCTAGAGTCACAATTGAATGACATACGCATACAGGCAATATGTGATACCCGAGTAAAGGAGCAGTGTGTGATACCTGAGTAAAGGAGCAGTACATGAATGAACCGAGACCACATCCGAATGAGAGCGATCTTGATGATAGGATAACTAAGAAAAACTAAATGAATTGAAAGTTAATATCTATACTAACAACATTGGTGATTGTGTGGCATCAACTTTTCACAAAAAATATAAGAGAAGAAAATGGAAAAAGGGAGAACAAAAGTTTGTTGCGAACGAGGAAGAGTTGGAAATTGTCCACGATCCAAATATGTCGAAACAATTAACGGAAGGGGAAGAACAACTCGAGGGGAGAAAGCTTTTGAATAGAAAACTTTAAGCACTTAGTGCTTTATTAAATCAGATTGCACAATCGATGTCCTAAACTTCCTCTTCAAATTCCTAAACTTTCTCCTACAATTCAATTACTAATAAATTTTACTAATCGATTCCATAAACTTTCAAATTAATAACAACGGAATCTTACTAATGGATCTTCTAAACTATCAAATCAATAACTACTGAATAATTATCCTAAAATTCGTCTAGGTTAATAACTTTTCTATTTTGTTAAGTCAAGCTTATAAACTCACATCCTCCTCCGTAAACTTGACTTTGCTCGAGATTTTTCACTTCGAGCAACTCCCAATGTCTGCCAATTTAACCTTTGCTAGGTTCTTGGTGAGAATGTCTGCACGTTGCACTCTACTTTCAACTTTGCTTGGTTCCAAAGAAATTTTAATTTGGCAACATACAATTTCTTCCACTCAACTCTTATGTGGAGAGAATTTATCATTAGGCTTACATTTATGAAATTCTTATGATGCACTCTATTTTTCCACCTTATATTTAGGCCTCCCCTAGGTTTCTTTGGTTAGATGAAAAGTTTGAAATCTCTTTTCTTTTTATGTCTGGTCTTCCTCTAGGTCTCTTTGGTTGAGATGATAAGTCGATGAAACACATTGACTTGTAGGCTATACTTCGCTGATTGAAGCATACTCTGGTTGCTTCTTGGATTTATTTTTCGATTCCTTTTCTCTTGACCCATTGGTTTCTTGTTCACTTTCTTGCTGCCAACGCCAATAGATACTTTTGGAAGATGTTGATAGTTTTTTAATAGTATCTTATATAGGCGATTTCACGACCGTTTAACCTTCATCAATAGGGCTCCATTTCGGTCCTATATCTTGAGAAACGAGTTGATTATCTTCACTCTACTACCTTCTTCTGTCATTTGACCAAGGCAAATAATATTTCTCTTTAAACTCGAGATGTAATACACCTTGGTCAATAGACGTTGATCGTCGTTCTTACACTGAAACAAGATAGATCCTTTGCCTTGGATCGGTACAATTGATCCGTCGCAAAGCTTCACGTTTCCAGTGAACTTCTCATTAAGCTCCTTGAACTTTGCTCAATCTCTGGTCATGTGATTGCTCGCTCCGTTGTCTAGGTACCACATGCTAGTCTCCACTTGATCTTCTCTTTTTGTGAGAAGGTTCGCCATAATCTTTTCTTCGTTGAGCATCAACAGTTTGGGCATCATCTCGGCCAACATCAGTGTGGGCTCTTGATCTTGCGTGAGTGTGAGGTTTGCCTCCTCATCTTGCTTTTTGCTGCGGCACTCAGCCGCATAATGTCCATATTTTCTACAAGAGTTACATTTGATCATACTCTTGTCCTTCCAAGTGTTGACATTTTCATGGGTTTGTGAGATATTTTCATGACCTCCTTTGCCACCACGTTTGCGACCACATCCATGACCTCTTTTTTCTTTGTTATGGCTGCCATGTCCGCTCGAACTTAAAAAAGAAGAGTCATCTGCATCTTTTCTTTTCGTCCGTGCGAGCCACTCCTCATTTGTGAGTAAGAGGTATTTCTTCTCCTCTTTGCCTTCGTAGCCACGAAGTCTCTCCTCATGAACCTTAAGATGACCAACAACTTTCTCAACAGACATGTTCTTGAGGTCGCCAAAGTGCTCGATGGAGGTAACAATCTGCATGAATCTTTGGGGAACAACTTGAAGGAACTTCTTGACAACGGAGATCTCCTCCACCACGTCGTCTAATGAACGGATGCCACTGACGATCGTCATCAACTTCATGGAAAAGTCGTCTATTGACTTACCGTCCTTCATGCGGATAGCCTCAAACTCAGTCTTCAAGGTCTGCACCTTTGCCTCCTTGACACGTTTCACACCCACATGCATTGTTTGCAGCGTCTCCCATGCTGCCTTTAATGAGTCCTTCTATGCCAACATGAGAAGGACGTCTTCTGGGATTGCTTGGTAGATGGCGTCAAGAGCCATCCTGTTCTTATGCTCCTCAACGTCACCATGCTCGACGGCGTCCCACACGCCCTGTGCTTGTAAGTTAACACGCATCTTTATTAACCATGCTGCATAGTTACTCTTCGTGAGTAACGGGTACTGGAGCATTACACTCCCCTTCCTTCCGCTCCTTATCATTGTCACATCTNGACAACTTTGTGGGGGGGGGGGGGGGGCTCTGATACCAAATATGTCGAAACAAATAACTGAACAAGAACAACTCGAGAAGAGAGAGTTTTTAGGAACCTTAAGCACTCATGCTTTATTAATTCTTTCTTTCTTTCTTTTTCTTTTTTTTTTTTTTTGGAAACAACCTGCATCTCATGAATCTCATGAATAGTTACAGTGGAGAGATTGCAATCCATCTCCTAAACTTACCCAAGTTCCTAAACTTTTAAATCAATAACTACTAGATATGAGTTAATAACTTCTTTTCTTTTGATAAGTCAAACTTTTAGGGAGTCAAATCACTTTGATTAAATATACTCCAACTCTTTAATTCAAAAATTCTTTTTTTTTTCTCAATAATGTTTTTGATAAAATATAAGTATCCTTTCAAAGAAATTCAAAATTAAACACAATTACATAATACTCAACAATACAATGCAATATCAAAGAGTTCTTTGAATTAAGCACCAACTTTGGTGGATTCTCTCTCCACCGCTTTCTTCAAAAAACTATTCTCTTCCAACACCATTTGAACCGGCGAAAACCCTATTCCATTCGCCATTGCCACCATCATCTTCTTGGTTTCTTCCATGAACTCACCAACATCAACTTTGCCATTGCGGTCTCGATCAAATTGCAGAAATAACGAGCCATAAACAGAAGAGAGTTCGTCCGGGTCAGGTTTCACATCGATTCCAAAGTGCGTTTCGAACACCCTAAGACTTTGCAACTCCCTTAACATCTCTTCATAAGAAAGAACCCCATCTCCATCGATATCAAGGTGACTGAAACGCTCTCGAACTATTGCACCAAAAACCTCGTCATCTTCCACAAAGTTGACAATGGTGGCACCGTCCAAAATTTCTACGCTCATTTTGAATCGTGGTGGGAAAAACAGGAAGGAAAATGTTCAAAAGTAAAGAGGAGAAGGCTGAGATTGTGAAGAAGTGAAATGTTCATTGTGATATATATAGAGAAATTTGATTCCGGAGGAATTACTTCGTTAGGATTGGGAAATTGCTGCGATTCGTCCTGAATAGCGTGGATTCTCCCGTTTTGCGCGTAGTTTAAGGATTATTTGAGTACTTTAAGGTTTGAGCCGTTGGTTTCTTGTCTCCATGTTTCTGACTGTCTTCCAACCAACAAATTGCATTATTAGTTGGTCGGACTCGGGAGAAGAGCTTTAAGAAATCCCATCAAATCAAATTGCACCACTTTAGTAATAAAGTATTAATAGTCCATTAAACTACAAAGAGCTAATTAGTTTTTTATTCTTCATGCCCCAAGCTTTAGTTTTGTTAATAGAGATACTTTCAATTTTATAATTTAACTTGAAAAAAAAAAAAACAAAAATCATAGAATCAAACATTTTCATTGAAAGTGGAACGACCCGTGTTTAAGATTTGGATCACGATTTAGAATCTAGATTCGACACTATGAAGTTCTTATGATTGAACCACCGAAAATGAAGGTACATCTTGTTAGCATAGGTAGTCATTTTTAATTATTTTAAGCATTTTTAAGTCATTCTACCATCACAGCTCTTATTTGGTTGTAGTCTCAGTAGTTCATTTATGTATCTCTCACTGTTAAATAAAAAAGAGTCTTAACAATAAGGAGACGGTTTAAAAATTATCTCCAAAGTGGAATTGACATGTAACGACTCAAGCCCAAGCCCATTGCTAGCAAATATTTTCCTCTTTGGGTTTTCCCTTTCGAGCTTCCCCTCAAGGCTCTGAAACGCGTCTGCTAGGGAAAGGTTTCCACACCCTTATAAAGGGTATTTCGTTCTCCTCTCCAACTAATGTGGGATATCACATGACCGATGGTAGTTAGTCAAAGTTCTAGTAGGTAGCCACTCCCTTCTCAGGAAACTGTCTTGCCAGAAAGTTGGTGGGCTTGCTTGTAGGTTGTGCTATGCCTTGAGATGGTCATCTCCTGTCCCCCCGTGGCGACTATTTCAATAGGCAACCACGGAACAATCTCAAAAGAAAATGCTCCAAAGAACATATACATGGTCGGCTTATGTACGTCTCCTTCAACTAGATATGGCACAAAGTGAATAGCTTAATCAATATACTAAATAAAGAAGAAAAAAAAAAAGAGAAAATGCATACTCAATGCTCATCTAAAAGACAATAAAATATCTAAATCAACATAGCTGAGTGATAATTGATCTGTGCCCCTTAAAAGAGTTTGAAGTTCCAATCTCCCTATTCCACATATTGTAAAAAAATAAAAATAAAAAACTCTTAACTAAAATAACAGATGATATGTTCTCGTGGATTCTCTCCCTACTATTTCTTTAAAGACGACTTATTTGAATTATCGATTCGAAAATAGAAGTGGCAACTACTACTGAACTAAGTTCATGTTATTGACAAAAAAGACTTTATTACTCTATACTATTCACATTGTCACAACCACATTCTTTGTTTTCATTATGAACACATCCGATTCAATCTTTTCAAACAAACCATCTCGATAGCATCACTTTAAGTCAAAAGCGGGTCGCATCTCTTCATACGAAAGAAATACAATTTCTATAAGTATGAAGGCCACTAAATGGTCTCATATTGATATACTCAAAACTTCTTCCATTTAACACAAGTTGTTGATAGTGGCGTAGCTATTGCTGTTCAAAAAGGCCTTCAACCAGTTTTCGGCCGTTGGTTTCTTTTGTCTAAAAGTGTTGTGATTTAGAGCTGCTTGAACCGACCAACAACATTTGAAACATTCTGGACTGTCGATGGGTTGGTCGGCAGAAAAGCAAGAAAGTGCTGGTCAAATAATGATGAAACATGGTGAAGCTTATGAATTTTGATATTTATTAGTTTTTTTATTTTAAAAATGACCCATGTTCTATTTTTTTCTTTATATTAAAAATTTAAGAGATAGCACATGTTGTGAAGAAAAAATCAAAACATTACGAGTAAGAGTGTGAAAATTAATGGTAGACCCGTTTTAAAAATCTTGAAGNAAAAAAAAAAAAAAAAAAAAAAAAAAAAAAAAAAACAAATATATGTTAGCAGTGTGTTGAGGAGAAAGTCGTAAAGAGGACAAACTTTTTAGTTAAAATTATACGAGAAAGCTCAAACAAGATAATATTTACTAGCAGTGGACGGAAGGAAAGCAAATGACAAACTTTCTCATAAAAATTATCTATTTAAATATATTTTGTGAATGATTAAATAAAATAAAATTCTCCAATTTTTATGACTTTTCAAAACAAATAATGATGGTTTGATAGACACTTCTTGTTTTTGTTCTTTCATTTGATAGGTACTTAAAAAGGATAGGTAGGAATCTTAAATTGTATTGAATGGGAATAGTTATAAATCAATTCTAATAAAATAGACTAGTTTTAGTGAATCAAATCAAAGACTCTTCTATTTATATAATTGATGATTTTCAAATGACGTGAGATCTCATACCGGTGGATGGGGGAACTAAACCTTTCTTATAAGAGTGTGAAAATCTCTCCGTAGTAGATGTGTTTTAAAATCATGAGACTAACAACATTATATAATGGGCTAAAGCGGATTATATCTACTAGCAGTGACCTCTAACTGTTACGATTGGTATTGGAGCCAAACAAAGCGGTGTACCAGCGAGAACGATGAGCCTTAAGGGAGTAGATTGTGAGATCTCACATTGAGTGGAGAAAGAAACGAAACATTCCTTATAGTGTGAAAACCTCTCCCTAGTAGGCTCGTTTTAAAACTGAGGTTCATGACCCTACGTAACACGCTAAAGTAGACAAATAAAGTTCTAAGTATTTTAAGAAGCTTACACAAATTTAATTGATAGAATTATAACTTTGCACATTTGTAAACTAACGTATCAATTCAAATCTAAAAATAAAAAAAAATAAATAAAATAATTGATTGATAAAATTATGGGTTTAGAAATATTTTTATTCATGAAAATTATTCTATAAAATATGTTGGTATGTTCATGAATAAATAAATAAATAAGTAAATAAAACAAAACTCGGTTCCTAATGCAATCTAATGCAATCTAATGCAATCTAATGCAATCTAATGCAATCTTGGTTAGATACACTTGTTGTCTTTTGATGGGCACTTGAAAGGTTAGGTAGGAATCTTTAAATTGTATTGAATGGAAAATATTATAACAAAATAGACTATTTTTGGTACAAAATTTAGAAATTTAAATGAATAAAAAAAAAAAAAAAAAAAAAAAACAATTATGATTTAAATATTCTATTAATATTTTGTTGTTTCCTAAAGAACAAAATTACATTATTAATGAGGTAATTGGAAAATTGGAGAAAGTTTGGCCACTTCCTTTTCTCGTTGAAAATTCAAATATGTATAAATTTTTTCTCTCTCAATTAGGATAAACAAAATAGACTCATATTTCCATACCCTTCAATTATTTGTAGCTTTGACTCAAATCAAACTTTTATCTCTTTCGTTTGTTTTAAACACGCGATTCACACACGTGTGCATAGATTTCTTGGCGGGCTTGTAAACGTACCCTTAGACATGGCCTTCAGCCAGTGTACATTCACAATGGTGAAAAAGCCCGAATGAAAAGGAGTACGCATAATATCATGGTGTGCATAATGTATACACGTCCATACTAATCATAACGAAAAAGTATCCCAATGCACATGGCTTACAAAATGCTGAGGTTCTCATCGCTTTAAATCATGGTATATACGTATGATGTATGTCATGTCTCGTTTCTTTCGTAACATAACTTTCATGAATCATATGTGGCTTAATAGTTTTTCCTATATCTCAAGCAAGCATGCTAACATAGTATGGATGTCTCATGACACATAGAGTTAAACAGTCACAAAGTACGACACATGGAGAGGCCACAGAGCATGCACCGTTCATACTTCATACAATTTATTCAACCAAGCCAATAGTAAAACAATTTAAGCCGAAATTACTACGCTCCAAATCTAATTCTACTTAAAGAGTCCGGCAATCATATAACTTAAGATTCTACCATAAAAAATGACTCACTTGATTTGCATACAATAATCTAAACTTAGCTTGAAAAGTAGTAATACTAACTTAAACTTAACCGCCTCCCAATGAGTCAAAACCAATAGAAAAGGATTTGAGTGTAATAGACCTAAGCGGGATACGCTGAAAAGTCAAGCTAAAACTGTCAGAAAATGTATTCTCCAACTGGTTGCGAACCATCAAAGTGGAATGAAACTGTGCAATTGTTGTGACACACACCCACCTTTTCGGTAGTTAACATCCAAGACTCGAAGATATTTATAAGGTGTATGCGTTTGAAATAACATGTCCCTCTCCCATGGCCTATAAAAACACAATGGAATGAGGAAACCAATCACTCAAGTTCATCTCAAACCCACCATAGTTGTTGTTCAGTATAGTGATAAGAGATATCAACTAAGATGAGTGGTGGGAAGGGTTCGGTCTTTTTGGCTTTCTTGCTCTTCTTTTTCCTCTTCTCCTCGGAGCTGGCTGCTGCCCGGAAGCTGATGGTGGCCGGAAACAATGGTGAGGTTCTTACATATTGTGCAGCCTACCGTTTTAGTTTTGGTTAAGTATATATAGTGAAAGCTTAAATTTGTTTTTGGATGCAGCAGCGGTCATGCATGAAGGCCGCACCACTTTCGTCACCCCCCGCACACAATACTCCGACAGACCCCCTTGCTATAGTAGCAGTCCTTATGGAGATTGCCCCTCAGTCCAACCCCCGGTCTGCGATCCTTATACACAAAACTGCCCTCCCAAGAACTGAAGTGGACACTAAGATCAAACACCATGGGAACTAAATAAACTAACCCACACCTACCTGGGTTTTGATTACTATCTATCTTATGTGTATTGAATCCTATTTATATGGTTATAAGTTCGGGAGATTTGTGTTTTATGCCGAGGATGCGCGATATAATTTGTAACTCGATCAATTTATACCATATGTTAGAAACGTTAATTTATGTGTGCAAATTTTTTAACGGTTGACCTACATTAAATTAAATTCACAAAATTGTTTTTATTATTAATCTTTAGGACACTTTCTTCACTTGTAACATAAGCTCAATACATTCTAACATAGTCCCGTGACATATTTAGTAAACATCCATGGTCATATGTCTCGAGGCATGGTGTTAGTTCTCCACAACTTCTAGATTCTGTGGCTTAGGTGGGATACTTCATAGTACATATGTGTGTCATGGTGTGTGTGAGTGTTGCAAGACGAGTGTCTTGAGTGTCTTCCTTTGGAAATGAGTTTCATAGGATAGTGTCTGGTGACACACAAGTGTGCTAATATTGTATCTCGTCCCTTGAATCGAAGGTCGATATATATTGTTGTTATCTAGCAAGATTTGTAGAAATGACGCAGACATGGACATGGGAGGGTTCATGTTTCAATAATACGTGGGTGGAAGAATAATCAAGATGTCTCAATGATAAAAATTCTCATAGATTAGTTCTTGATAAGTGTGCTCGAGTGAGCAACAAAGATCAATGATATTCCAAGACTCGGGATGACATCACGAAGTATCAAGCAACGTGTGATACCTGAGTACAGGAGTCGTACATGAATGAACCAAGACCTACCTCTGAATGAGAACAATCTTGATAATAGGATAATTAAGAAAAACTAAAAACTAATTATAGTCATAAAAACGTCATTATCTCCTCTAACAACTCTTGTTTTTCATCTATCTACAACACCATTGACCTTTCACTTTTCCACTAGCTTCTGAATTAAAATCCACTAAAGAAAAAATAACATTTAATATTTATTCAAACATAAAAGCATGAAAGTTGGTCAAATAATGATGAAAACATGGTGAAACTCGTGAATATTGATATATTTATTAGTTTTCTATTTTAAAAATTACCCATGTGCTATTTTTTTTAAATTAAAATTTTCCAAAACATGAATCACTCCATCGTTATCAAATTACTCGTATTTGCATTCACATCAGCCACAAAAGATTAGATATCATTTTTAAAAGAGGAGTATGAATGAGTATAAAAATATTTCGTAAGCAATTTACTTGTAGGTTCTTAAATCTTTAAACGATTTCAATTACTATGTCTAAAGGATATATTATTCTAAGACGATTTCAATTAGACGCAAGTCAATGGTCGTCCACCTTATCTCTTTCATTTTTTTCAAACACACAAAAACTCTCAGTCGGGTTCGTATACGTATTCTTGGACATGGCCTTCAGCCAGTGTACACTAACAGTGGAAAAGCCTTTAAAAAAATAAGCGTTCATAATATTATGGTGTACATAATATCATAATATACATGTTTGTAATAACCATAACGTGAAAGTATTTCAATGCACATGACATACAAAATGCATTAGGTCTCCATAACTTTAAATCATGGCATATGTGTATAATACATGTCATGCCTTGTTTCTTTCATAACATAACTTTCATGAATAACATATATGGCTTAACAGTTTTTCATAAACTTAAAGTGAACATGGTAACGTAGTATTTGCTTGTCATAACATATAGAGGTATCATGCATCATACGACATGGAAGTCACAACCAGATATATAACATAACACAACATCTCACGGCATCACATATCACACAACATAAATTAACACATGTCAAACAGTCACAAAGTACGATACGTGGAAGGACCACAGAATATGTGCTTGTTCCTACTTCATACAATTAATTCAACCAAGGGAATAGTAAAACTATTTAAACCGAAGTCACTATGCTCCCTTGATTCTAGCTCAAAGCTACTCATTGGAATCTAATTTTACCTAATGAGTCCCACAATCATATAACTTAGAACTCTACTATAAAAATTGATTCACCTTAATTACATAAAATAATCTAAACTTAGCTTGAAAAATAGTCATACTAATCTTAAACATCTGCAAAAGTGTCAAAAACACCTTCTGAAGAGTCAAAACTGATAGAAAAGGGTTCAAACGTATCAGACTCAAGCTAGATTAGCTGAGAAGCCAAGCTGGAACCGTCATAAAATGTATTCTCCAACTGATTCCGAATCACCTAGAATGAAACTGTACAATTATTGTGATACAGTCAGTCAAGTGACCTCCCTTTTATATTGAACTCAAACTTCCCACTTTCTTAACCTAAGAAACATGGATAAGCTTTCTTATTTTAATTAATTATTTATATATTTCAAATTTTCGGTGGTTAACATCGAAGGATCGAAGATATTTATAAGGTGTAGATATTTATAAGGTGTATAGGATTGAAATAACATGTCCCTCTCCCATGGCCTATAAAAACACATTAGAAAGAGGAAACCAATCACTCAAGTTCATCTCAAACCCACCATAGTTGTTGTTGAGTATAGTGATAAGAGATATCAACTAAAATGAGTGGTCGGAAGGTTTCAGTTTTTTTGGCTTTCTTGCTCTTCTTTTTCCTCGTCTCCTCAGAGTTGGGTGCAGCCAGGAAGCTAATGGTGGCCGGAAAAAATGGTGAACTTCTTACATATTGTGCAGCCTACGGTTTTAGTTTTGGTTAAGTATATATAGTGAAAGGTTAAATTTGTTTGTGGATGCAGCAGCGGTCAATCCCCGCACACAAGACTCCTACGACCCCTATTGCGATCGTAACAGTTATAGGAGTTGCCTCCCACAGCCCTGCGATCCTTATGTAGAATACTGCCCTCCGAAGAACTGAAGTGGAAACTAAGATCAAACATGGAAACTAAATAAACTAACCCACAACTACGTGGGTTTTAATTACTATCTATCTTGCCTTTGTTGTGTGTGTTGAATCCTATGTATATGGTTATAAGTTTGGGAGATTTGTGTTTTATGCCTAGGATGTGCGATATGATATAATTCGTAACTCGATCAATTTATACCATATGTTAGATTCTATCTTAAAAAAACGTTAATTTATATGTGTAAATTTTCAACGGTTGACCCACGTTAAATTAAATTAAAAGAAAAAAATATCAATCACGAAATTGTTTTTATATTAATCTTTAGAGGCTTTCTTTACTTATAACATAACTTCAAAAGAAAATTAAACATAAAACAACATAAACTCAATACATTCTAACATGGTCTCGTAAACATCTCTAGTCATAGGTTGGAGGCATGGTGTTAGCTCTAAAAAACTTTTAGACTTTATGGCTTAGGTGAGATACTTTATAGTACATGTGTGTCACAGTGTGTGTGAGTGTTGCAAGATGAGTGTCTTGAGTGTTTTTCTGTGGAAATGAGTTATAGAATAGTGTCGAGCAACACGAGTGTGCTAATATTGTGTCTCGTCCCTTGAATCGAAGGTTGGTATATATTGTTGTTATCTAGCACGGTATGTAGAAATGACTCGACATGGACATGGGAGGGTTCATGTCTCAATAATACTTGGGTGGAGGAAAAATCAACATGTCTCAATGGTAAAAATTCTCATAGATTAGTTCTTGATAAGCGTGCTCGAGTGAGAAACAAAGACCAATGATGTTCCAAGGCTCGGGATGTAACGACCCTAAATTTCTGCATACTTAGAGTCGCTACTAACGTCTCGTTCTTATCTCTTAATCTGAAAATATAACTCTTAAAATAAACATCATTTATAACATAAATTTTGAAAACACATAAAACAACATCATCTTCTAGAAAACACTATCAGTTTTACGTGTTTCAAACAATATACTAGAATTAAAAAATAAAAACAAATACAAAATAAAATAATGAAATGAAGACAACCTATATTAACCTAAGACTAGGAATTTAAATATTCATCTATCATATGCACGTGCCACAATCTCTACTCGCGATGCCGTCGTCATTCGTACATCGGCGCCTTGCCTTTACCTGAGAAAAATGATGTGGCACACAGCCTAAGTATTTCGAAAAAATCTTTGTAAGTGACCCCACTATAGAGCCCATGCTAAATCCAAAATCACATGCAAATATGATGTAGGGACTTGTTTCTATCTTATCTAGGGGTGACCTCCAATCTCGCTATGGATGTGTAGTACTTTTCTACACACGACCCACACATGCGAGTGTAAATCCCCAAGCGACTTGCACACCCTCTAGACCCTCTCTGGTCAAGCTAGCTATATGTAGCGACGTCTGGAGGTTAGCGAAACCCCTAATGTCGTGCTCCCCATGAACACCTTCATGATCATACTGTGCGCGTCCGCACTCATCATCTCTGGGGAAGTATCCCCATGATTATAATTCTACAACATTCATGAGGTCCTCTAAATAAGAGAATATTTGCTAGTAGTGGACTCACCAAAAGCCTAAAAAATACAAACTTTTAGGTAAAAATTATCCCATTTGAATTTTGTGATTTGATCGGAATTTAGTGATCATTTGTAGTATTTTAACTAATATGAAAGTAAATTAAAAACTCATTACAATAAGAAAAAAAATATATATATATTTATGAAGGGTTCACTTTTATTAGAGTTCGTATTATTATATGTTTGAAGATATTTTATGGGCAATTAAATAAAATAAAATTCTCCAATTTTTATGACTTTTCCAAACAAATAATGCTAGATTGATAGACACTTCTTGTTTTTGTTCTTTCATTTGATAGGTACTTAAAAAGGATAGGTTGGAATCTTAAATTGTATTGAATGGAAATAATTATAAATCAATTGTAACGATGTGAGATCTCAACTTGGTTGGACAGAGTAGAACGAAATATTCTTTATAAGAGTGTGAAAACCTCAATCTAGTAGATGCATTTAAAACTATGAGGCTGATGGCAATATGTAACGGGCTAAAATGGACAATATTTACTAGCAGTAGCCTCGGACTGTTATGGTTGATATTGGAGCCAGACACGGATGTGTCAGCGAACATGCTAGACCCAAAGGGAGTGGATTGTGAGATATCACATTAACAGGAGAGGGAATCGAAATATTCTTTATAGTATGGAAATCTCTCGCTAATAGACATTTTAAAATTGTGAAGTTGACGATGATGTGTAATAGACTAAAGTGAACGATACTGCTAATAGAGACCTCATACTGTAACAAATAAAGTTCTAGGTATTTTAAGAAGTTTACACGATGACATTATAAGAAATTTAATTGATAGAATTATAATTTTGCACATTTGTAAACTAACGTGCCCTTTCGAATCTAACAAAAATAAAAAGATTGATTCTCTTATAAAAATTCAATATTTAATTGATAAATTATCGGGTTTTTGAATTCTTATTGATATAACCTTCAAAATTTTAGATTCATAGATTAATTTTTGACCAAAAGATATCATTTTCATGCCTAGAAAAAATCTACGAGGACCTGTCTTATGAGCAAACTTAAGTTACATACACATGACTCAACTCTATCTATAATTTTATTATCTAACTACTCGTGTTTGCATTTACATCAATCATATAAGATCAGATATTATCTTAAAAAGAAAAGTAATATAAATAAGTATAAAAATACTCTTTGTTCTTAAATCTTTAAACGATATCTATGTCTAAATCATTCTATTATTAATGAGATAATCGGGTAAAATTGGCAACTTACTTTTCTCTTTGAAAAGTCAATATATAATTTTTTTTTTCTCTAGACCTAAAGAAAAGACAATATTGAATAATAGGAGTCAATGGTCGTCAACTTGGTAGGGTTGTGGGGGGCATAACTTTGATTATTCTAACTTTTTCTCACAAACTTATCCTTTTCATTTTTTCGAACATTGACTTCGAAGGAGACTTGTATATGTATTCTTGGATATGGCCTTCCACGCACTCACGCTCGTGAAAAAGCTTGGAGGGAAGGGAGCGCGCATAATATCATGATGTACATAATATCATAGCATACACGTTCGTACTAATCATAACGGGGAAGTATCTTAATGCAAATGACATATAAAATGTATGAGGGCCCCAGCTTTAAATCCCGGTATATGCGTATGATACATGTCATGCCTCGTTTTGTCATAACACAACTTTCATGAATAACATAGGGGGTTTAATAGTTTTTTCATAAACGCGAAGTGAACATGGTAACATAGTGTGCATGTCATAACATATAGCGGTATCATGCATCATACGATATGGAAAGTCACAACCAGATATATAACATAACACAACATCTCATGACATCAAATATAACACGACTGAACATAATACGTGTCAGACAATCACAAAGTACGACACGTCAGAGCGTGTGTCGTTCATACATCATACAATTAATTCAATCAAACCAATAGTAAAACCATTTAAGCCGAAGTCATTATACTCCCTTGATGCTATCTCAAAGTTGCTCCTTAAAATCTAATTTTACCTAAGGAATCCCATAATCATATAACTAAAAACTCTACTATGAGAATTGACTCATCTGATTTGCATAAATTAATCTAAGCTTCGCTTGAAAAGTAGTCATACTAATCTTAAACGTCTTCGAAAGCGTAAAAAATACCCTTCAAAGAGTCAAAATCGATGAGACTCAAGCTAGATTAGCTGAGAAGTCGAACTGGAGCCGTCAGAAAATGTATTCTTCAACTACCTCCGAATCACCAAAGTGAGACGAAACTGTGCAATTATTGTGACACGGTAAGTCAAGTGACCTCCCTTTTATATTGAACTCAAACTTCCCGATAAGCTTTCTTATTTTAATTAATTATTTATATATTTCAAATTTTCGGTAGTTAACATCGAAGACTCGAAGATATTTATAAGGTGTATGCGAATGAAATAACATGTCCCTCTCCCATGGCCTATAAAAACACAATGGAATGAGGAAACCAATCACTCAAGTTCATCTCAAACCCACCATAGTTGTTGTTGAGTATAGTGATAAGAGATATCAACTAAGATGAGTGGTGGGAAGGGTTCGGTCTTTTTGGCTTTCTTGCTCTTCTTTTTCCTCTTCTCCTCGGAGCTGGCTGCTGCCCGGAAGCTGATGGTGGCCGGAAACAATGGTGAGGTTCTTACATATTGTGCAGCCTACGGTTTTAGTTTTGGTTAAGTATATATAGTGAAAGCTTAAATTTGTTTTTGGATGCAGCAGCGGTCATGCATGAAGGCCGCACCACTTTCGTCACCCCCCGCACACGAAACCCCAACAAACCCGTTTGCGATCGCCCAGGTCGTTATGGTGATTGCTTCCCACGGCCAACCCCACCCGGAGTCTGCAATCCTTATTCACGAAATTGCCCTCCGCAGAACTGAAGTGGACACTAAGATCAAACACCATGGAAACTAAATAAACTAACCCACACCTACCTGGGTTTTGATTACTATCTGTCTTATGTGTATTGAATCCTATTTATATGGTTATAAGTTTGGGAGATTTGTGTTTTATCTCGAGGTTGCGCGAGTATAATTGGAGTAAGATACGTGATTAAGTGTTCACAAGCTATTATTTATCTCAACGTTCATACCTAACCGTAACTAAAAATTTAAAATTCTTACCTTTAATTATCTTTCGATCGATATCGGTGATTCAAAAGTCTATATTAATCGTTCTTAATGTTTTGAGCAACTTTTAAGAAGGATGCTCGACCAAAAGACGCTTTTAAATACTTATCTTATGTGTAAACAATTATGAATTTTGAGCAAATCCTATCAATTAAGTTTATGAATTTTCAATACTTATCTGATTTAGATTTTTCATTGCAAATATTTGACGATTTTCAAGTGAATAGTTAGATTGATGTATTGAACAAATTTCAAATTGACTCTCATATGGGTTTAAATATATTTTATTAATCAATTTTCATTTCTTGACGGTAGGTCACCCTACCCTACTAAGGATCTATAGTTGAACTCACATGCGTGATAGGACAAATTGTTTCTATTGATATAATCGCTAAACGCAAGTTGATCCTTCACAAATTGTTCGTAATTATAACTAGGTCAAAATTTCATTTTACACATCATTACATCTTTTAAAGTACCATTCATTCCTTACTTAACAATTTGTTTATCATCCAACTATAAATTAAATTCCTCTCGGGCCAATGAGAGGATGGGACCATTGTTAAGTCCCAAAATTAACACTTAATGAAACTATTCATCTACTTCTCCTATGTGGGTAGACATATTGAATCCGCTACAAAAACAATTCCCATTCATACAAATCAAAGAATAAGTTCTCACAGGTAGAAGTTCTTAACTCAATTGAGATTAAAATTGGGTTGCATATGGTCATCCTATGAAATATTAATCTTCATAATTAACAAATTTACAAAAAAAAAGATTAAATATTTCATGGTTTAGTCATATACAAACTTATTATATATGATATCTCCACTTACATGTCTCTATATGAACAATTTAGATCAAATCATTTGTGACGATTACAAAGTTGGTTGTATTAGTAGCGTTACCAAGATAAGACACTTGACTTTATGATAATTATAAACCCTTTAAGTTATTACTTGAATATGATATTCACACCTACAATATTAAGTGCCATCTAAACAAAAATGTTGCATAAATAGGTTAGTAGTTCTTAAATTTTTAAACTATTTCAATTACTATGTTTAAGTTCCATATTATCCTATAGATTAATATTATTATCTATAAAATATCTTCCTATGTTCTTGAATAAATAATAAAACAACACTCGTTTCCTTTAATGTAAGACTTTTCCAAACAATAATGCAATCTATGCTTGGTACACTTTTGGTTATTCTTCCGACAGGTTTGATGGGCACTTAAGGGTTTTATTGATATAGTTACAACTTTGTATGTGTGTAAACTAATTTTTTTTCAAAGAAGGTAGGTCAAAAGACTTACCATGTGAGATCACATATTCGTAGGAGAGAAATGAAGCATTTTTTTGGAAAGGTGTGGAAACCTCTCACTAGTAGAGACATTTTAAAATTGTAAGATTGACGACAATACGTAATGGGTCAAACCAAACAATATCTCCTAGAGGTGGGCTTGAGTTATTAAAAATGGTATCAAAGCCAGACCCGGGCAGTGTGTTAACGAAAACGTTGACCCTCAGAGGTAGATTGTGAGATCTCACATTGATTGGAGAGAGAAACAAATCATTCCTTATAAAAGTGTGGAAACCTCTCTTTGGTAAAATACGTTTTAAAACCGTCAAGCTAATAAAGATGTGTAACAAGCCAAAGTTGATGATATTTACTAGCTATGAGCTCGTAAGATCCATACTGCCAAANAAAAAAAAAAAAAAAAAAAAAAAACAACCCACATGAAAAAGTTGGCAAATTTCTTAGCCGTTCTCTTTTAATATCTTAAATTTAATGAATTTAGTAGATATTGTCTGTTTTGGGTTTCTTCCTTTAAAAAATTTTCAGACCCTTATAAAAAGTGTTTAGTTCTGCTCCCCAACCGATATGAGATCTCACATTAAACTTGTTTCGAGATGCAGGAGCGGCCAAACGTAAACCCTACCCCATTTTTTACAGCTTAATCCCCATCAGACCCAATTGCAGTAATCCCAACCATTATCATAAATGCAGCTCAAAATCGGTCCCAAAACACCAAGATCACTGCGATACTAAGTCAAAAAAGTGCAATGATCCACAAAACTGAAGTGGAAACTAAGTAAATAAACTCACAACTATGTGGGTTTTAATTATGTTTTAATCTCTTTAAACCCTTCATCTCCTTCTTTACTTCCCATAATTATCCATCTTATGTGTTCTTGGATCTTTGTTGTGTGTATTGAATACTATTTATATGGTTACAAGTTCGGGAGATTTGTGTTTTATGTCGAGGATGCGCCGGTATAATTCATAACTCGATGAGTTTATATCATCTGTGAGGTTTTATCTAGAAAACGTTAATTTACATGTGTGCAACTTTTTTTTGATTTTCAAGTGAGTAGTTTAATTTTTCTAAAAAAACGTGCATACCTATGAGAATTGATGTATGAACGAGTTGTAAATTGATTTTCATATAACAATTTATAGGGCTAATCGATAGAATTATAACTTTGCATACGTGTAAATTATCGAATGAACTCTAAACTTTTAAATAGATATAAAATATAATTGTCAAACGTATAAAGTGATTTCAAGGTCCGAAAAAAAAATTAATTTGAAACTAGCCAAATTTTAGGATAAAAAAAAAAAAAAATTAGAGAAGCAATTGAGCAAGCTACCAATCAAACAAAATGATAAATTCAACTAGTGGGTGCTTTTTTCTCTACCTAAATTTCATTTGTCGGTCGTTATTAGGTTGAAAGTGTGAGATCTCATCTCGATTGGAGAGGAGAATGAAACATTTCTTATAAGGATTTAGAAACCAATTCGTATTAGACGCGTTTCAAAACTATGAGGTGGACAATATTTGCTAGCGATGAGCTTGAACTGTTATAAATGGTATCAGAGCCAGACACCAAGCGGTGTACTAGTAAGGACACTGTCTCCAAGGAGGGGTGTGATTATGAGATCTCATGGAATGGAGAGAGGAACGAAACATTTCTTAGAAGATGTGAAAATCTATTAGACACTTTTAAAAGTGTGAGGTTACAGCAAAACGTAACTGGCCAAAACAGACAATATCTGTTAACGGTTAGCTTGAATAGAAAAACTTAGATTAAATCAAGGATAGACTTTTGGTGACAATAGGGGAGGTCGTTCCCCAAGCAACAAGTACCACATACGAACAAAATATCGAGATGAAATTCTAACTTTTAAAATTAAAAAAAAAAAAAAAAATTAAAACTTATTTTAGTCTCTAAATTTTTGAAAGATGACAATAAATCTAGTTATAGCTATTGTTCTATCACCTAATATCTGCAAACTCAATATTCACCTTAATGAAGTGTCACTTATGAAAAATAACAATAGAAAAATATATAATTAAAAGTTTATTTATTAAAATGGAATAAATTTAACCAAACTAAACTTAATTAATTAAGATATATACAACTAAAATTATTAATAATTCTAATATATTTAAAACAAAATTTGCAATTTATTTAGATAATAAAAAAAAAAGGAAATAATCTAAAACAAATTTAAATGGAAAAATTCAAACTCAAATATATCATGCAAATAAGGACAATATTTTAAAGTATAAAATTCGGAGAAATTAAGGAAATAAATTCAAAACAATAAATAAAAATTATGAAGCATCATCTATTAATATTTTCCATTAAAGCTCAATTTCCATCCATTCCCATCCAAAAATACCTATAAAATTTTAAATTTTTTAATAATACCTTTAAATTTTTTTTTAAAAAAAATTATGATAAAAACCGTTAATAATTTATTTCAAAATACCGAAAACGCCCCTGAATTTTGAAAAGGGTTTCAAAAAGTACTCAAACTTCCAAATTTTCATTAATACTCTTAAATTCTTTAAAAACTTATATAAAAAAATACTTTTACCGTTAATAAAACCGTCACTACCCCATTTAAAAAAAAAATAAAAGTAATAAACGGTCGCTACCACATTTTAAAAATACCCATAAATTTTGTATTAGTACACTAAACCTAATTTTTTTTTTTTTTTGGGTAATTTCTTTAACATCTAATTAATAATAAGAAACCCTATATCAATAATTAACCAAACCCCTCTTCCCTAAAATAGCAATAGAAGTGGCCGCCAAGGGCTTTTATAAAATCTCCCTCCAAAGAATCATAAGCCATTAGGGTTTTTGAAGATGAGCGTAGAATTGCTAGACAGCGCCACCGTAGTGAGCTTCGTGGAGGACGAGGAAGCCTTCGGCGCCGCCATTAGGGAGCGTTTCAGGCACCTTGACGTCGACGGCGATGGCGCGCTGTCGTACACAGAGATGTTGAAGGAGTTTGGAAGCGATGAGGTTTGTTGTGCGTACGAAACGGAGTCGAATGGAAAAGTTGATTTGGAGAAGTTCATGAGGGGAATGAAGAAGATGATGATGGCCATTGCTGAGGGATTAGGGTTCTTGCCGATTCATATGGCGCTGCAAAAAGATGGGTTGTTGATGAAAGCTGTTCAGAGAGAAGCCGCCGCCATGGTAGATGCTTGAATTGTTCTTGTTCTTGTTCTTTATTTTTTTTACTAGTTCTTTAAAACAATTTTACTAGGAATATGTCATCTTCTCTATCAAAAGTTTTTAAGTTTCAATTCTATACTTTTCACAATTTTGATTCATTCTTTTGTTTTTATATATAATATTTTATTAGATTAAATAGAATAGCTCTAATTCAATGTGTTAATTCATGTACTCGCGTGTTTACTGGCTTCTGCCTTGGTTTGACCTTAAACTATTTCTTATTGGGAGGGGTATCACTATAATATAATTTGTAAGGACCCAAAACTATTTCTTATTGGGAGGAGTATCACTATAATATAATTTGTAAGGACCCATTCCTAACATTTAGAAACATTTAGATCAGGATTCAAAATTTGGATTATTTCCCTACATACACCCTCACAAATCAACATAGATCCTTTCAACATGCTATGCCATCACTCACGTGCATCTTAGAAAAATCTATGTCATCGCTCGCAATCGCTCGCATGCAACTTAGGGAAATCTATGCCATCGCTCGCGTGCAACTTAGGGAAATCTATGCCATCGCTCGCGTGCAACTTAGGGAAAACTTAGGGAAATCTATGCCATCGCTCGCGTGCATCCTGGGAAATCTATGCCATCGCTCGCGTGCATCCTGGGAAATCTATGCCATCGCTCGCGTGCATCCTGGGAAATCTATGCCATCGCTCGCGTGCATCCTAGGAAAATCTTTAAAAGGTCATCTAATATAGAATTGCTCCAAGTATTTAACTTTCCATGATTGAGCTCTCGAAAAAGAAAGTGCACCTTATGTTTATGATTAACCTATTGAAAAGAAGATGCACCTCATTGTGAAAAGATAATAGATAGTAACTTTAATTTTTTCTTCAAGTTTCTTAGTTATATTTATTTTCATTAGATAGTAACTTTAATTTTTTCTTCTCATCATCACTCTTATTCAGATATGGTCTTGATTTATTTATGTATCTCTCCTTGGTGTCACATGTTAGGTAGAGTTCACCCTAAGATACACATCTAGATACACATCTTACCAATTTAGATACACGTCTCCCAATAAAACAATATAATTACTGATTTAATATTAATAGCTATTTTATTATTTTTATTTACTATCTAAATTCTGACCTAAAAATTAAAAATTATAAGTGTAAACTTGAATATTATTTGAATGGCACATTTTAAAAAAAATATAAAAAAAAAAAATAAATTAAAAGGCCTATAGTAAATTAATAAGATTGATTTTCTGGATAATATTACCTACTTTATCATAAATACAAATGACTTGATCTGAATAATTCATATGAAGGCATATGAGTGAGAGTAATGAGTTTGTATAAGATCCAATCTCAAAATATTTATTCAATCTTTACAAATTTATCAATTGAGAAAATTAATATTTCAACATAATCATCCTATGCTACTCAATCTCAACTGACCCTATTCTAGACTGCATACGTGCTATCTTGTAACGGCCCGGTTTCCACACACTATCACAATTCACCTCCTTCAGGGCTTAACATCTTTGTTTACACTTGTTCCTTTCTCTAATCGATGTGGGACTCTACCAAATTCACCTCCTTCAGGGCCCAATGTCCTTGCTGGCACACAACCTCGTATCTACTCATTCGGGGGATAGCCTCCTATAGTTTTCTTTTGGTTTTTCCTTTCAAGTTTCCCCTCAGAGCTTTAAAACGAGTCTGTTAAGAGAAAATTTCCACATCCTTATAAAGGGTGTTTTGTTCTCCTTTCCTGCCCAACGTGGGATATCNTTCGGCCCTTTTTGTCCTTTTGCAATCATCGCTCCTCCCTTTGTATATAGTATTAATTGCATTCATAAAATGTATTGTATTAAGTGCGTTTAAGAGTCTGAAATGAAAGGACCTGACATACTTCATTTCGTAGCAGTGCCAACCAAATTTGACTATGCTAGCTCCCTATTTCGAACATAATTTTAAAAAGACACAAAATGAAGTTTTCAAATAGTCTTAGAAATGGATTGGACATAGTTTTGAGATTTATTTGAAATGAATTATTAATATGATGGGTCAGATCACCCCACCATGTTACACAAGATGTTGCCCCATCCTTGTAAATGAAATAATCTCCATGAGAAGCTGTGCCTGACATAAACAATGATGTACTAGAACCCACTAGATTAATGCAAGGATCCACTTTTGATTTGCACAATGAATATCCATTTCAAAGTTTACCCTTGAGCCAATACCCTTGAGTCAAATTTTTTTTTTTTTTTCTCTTCTTTGGTTCATAACCGCCTAGACTCACCACTAGTAGATATTGTCTCCTTTTGTGTTTTTCCTTTCAAACTTCTCCTCAAAGTTTTTAAAATGTGTTTGCTAGGGAGAGATTTTCACACCCTTAGAAAGAATACATGTTCCTCCCCAACTAATGTGGGATCTCACAGGTCCACTTGCATGAAAATAATTTGACAGAACGATATTTAGACATGTCGACTTTTCGTCTAAAATTCTAACGAGTTTTGAACTTTAAAATAGTTTTAAAACAGTTGAGAGATGTCGATTTGAATTTAAAGTTGCACGATGATAACCAGTGTGTTGATGATTGTGGGGAGGAGTCTCATTGGCTAATTAAAGATTTGATCATGGGTTTATAAGTAAATAATACTTCGAGGCTTTTAAAAAAATTTAAATGCAAAATCATGAGAACTTATCATACCATTGTAGAGGTTCGTAGTCGTGAAACATTATTTTTCCCTACGGATAAGATTTTGAAGAGAGCTGAGTCATTTCAAAATGTTTTTCAGTTGGTTCATTAACACCCAACTAAATTATGGGTCAGTCATAAATCCCCATGTCATAATTCAACTCATCTCTTTTACTCTTTATGCCTATAAATACTTCAAGAAGGATGCAAATCTTACTCATCCCATCTCAAAAAATCAATCTTTACTACACACAAAAAAAATGAGCTCCAAGGCTTTTGTTTTCCTCGGCCTTCTTTTCGCCTTTGTTCTCCTCATCTCTTCGAACGTGGCTGCGAGCGACCTCGCACACACCTCGGTCAAGACCGAAAATGGTGAGTCTCACATGATAAGATTCTATGACACTAAAAATCTTGACCGTAATGTTTAGCTTTGTTTAACTTCGAGTTAATTTTAATGATAATGTTGTAGTGGCTACAATGGAGACCAATGGCGTAGAGGATGCCAAGTATGGAGGATATGATAGGGGCTACCGTCGTGGTCGCTACGACCATGGCGGCCATGATGGGCACGGTCATGGTGGCTACCGTTGCAGGCATGGTTGGTGCCGCTACCGGTGCTGCAGCTACGCCGGTGAAGTGGTGGAGGGTGCAAAGCCATAAGGCATAGTGGATGTGCTGAAATAATGAAATGGTTTAATGTTTGAGAAATAAATGCATGGGGAATGGAATGCCTCGGCTGTTCTTTCTCCATGTTTGGTTTTTAGTGTGTTTCTGTTTTGCAAATCCGATTTCTATCTCCATAACTTGAGCATAGTTCAATCGTTGAAAATATCTATCTAAGTAAGCGGTAATTAGGAGATATTTATTTCTTTGAAGTTCACAAAAACATCATCGTTTTGGCAACTTGTACGTCCATAAACTCCAAACTCTTCGCCCACTATGATAACAAGAAAAAACCAAATCAAATTCAAACGACACTAAGTCCACACATTGTCCCCCTTTCGCCATTTCCTATGTTTATAAAAATGTTCATAAGCTTGACACCATGCCAAAATAAAATGATTGATTATCCTTGCGTTTCCATTTCACTCTACCTACTTTTATAGGTTGATAGAAGCGAAACCAACTAATCTATTGATTTTCTGGTATGTATCGTCGTCTGTTAGGGAGAGATTTCTAAACTCTTACGAAAGATGTTTCGTTTTCCTCTCCAATCGATATGAGATCTCACAATCCATCTCTCTTGGAGGCCTAGCATTCTCGTTGACACACCGCTCGGTATCTCACTATGATACCATTTGTAACCGTTCAAGCCCACCGTTAGCCGATATTGTCCGCTTTTGCCTGTTATGTATCGCTGTCAACCTCATAATTTTTAGAATGTGTCTGTTAAGGAGAGATTTCCACACTCTTATAAAAAAATGTTTTGTTCCGCTCTCTAACCGATGTTAAATCTCACACTCTCTATTTTCTTCTTCACTCCACCCTTAGATTTGAGGTCGAAATCAATACCAATAGAGTAATTAGCTAAAGGACATCCCTAGTTTTGAAGCATGACTATATATGTATAGTATTAATGGTATTAACTACATTTAAGGGCTCTTTTGTGGCCTTTCTCTAACACGCCGGCCATATTTGAGTATTAAATTTTAGGAAGAACAAAAGATGTTGCCAACTGACCCCATGTTACACTAGTGGTTATCCTCATCTCTGCAGCTGAAATAGTGTCCCCAATAAGCTTTGCTCTGACATAAACACCGATGAATTAGACCCCTCTTAATAAATGCTAAGAACTACTTCTGAATTTCTCAATCAATATGCCAATTTGAAAGTTTGAAAATGGTGCACCTACATTTATTAAAAAGAGTTTTAGGCATTAGAAAAGGCTTACCTTCTCTTTGAGTTAAAAAGAGAGCGCTCACCCATTCTATCTCGATCATATCATCTTTCTAATATCGTTCCATTTTTTGTAGTTACGTTCTTTGATTTCAACTAATCATCCACTCGGATACCTTTGTTGAAAGATCAATTTTTTCTTACCACTAGATCATGTGAACCTTTTATGTTGTCGTTGAACTGTCTAAATCCACGGTTAGTACATGTTGTTTGCTTTGGCTCATTCTGTATTGTTGTCATCCGTCTTACAATTTTAAAATGCTTCTACCAAAGAGAGATTTTCACACCCATCTCTCCAACCAATCATAGATACTGTGAGATCCCACATGAGTTGGAGAGAGTAACAAAACATTTTTTATAAATGTATGGAAACCCGATTTAAAATCATAAGGCTGATGACAATACATAACGGATTAAAGTGGACAATATATACCACCAGTGGGTTTGAACTATTACATAGCCTCTCTGTTGATGCCTATAAATACGTTTGGAGTGATGCACATCTTATTCATCACATCTTCGAAAACAAATCTCTTACTACACACAAAAATGAGTTCCAAGGCTTTTGTTTTCCTCGGTCTTTCTTTTCGCCTTTCTTCTCCTCATCTCTTCCGAGGTGTCCAATAGAGACCTGGCGAAGACCTCGGAAACGGACAATGGTGAGTCTTATCGTATAAAAACTTTCTTTAAAAAATGTGAAATGTTTATTTATTGATAAATTTTTATGTTGTAGAGGTGAGGTTGGAGATCAATAGCATAGAGGATGCCAAATATGATAGAGGTTATGGAGGCCATGATCATGGTGGTTACCACGGTGGTGGTTACGGCGGCCGTGGAGGTTATGGCCATGGTGGCTACGGCGGCCACAATGGGCACGGTTGCCGGTATGGTCGATGTTGCTACAGGTGCTGCAGCTACCCTGGTGAAGTGGTGGAGGGTGCAAAGCCCTAAGGTTTGTGCTTGGTTAGTGTGTGAGTGAAGTTTGAGTAATAAATGCATGGGGAATGGAATGGATTAGGTTTTCTTTTGTATTTGGTTTTTATTGTACGCTAGAAATTTGAAGTCACGCCGATCAAATCAAGACGTTTTTGGGTATCTCTATAACGTGAACATATTTCAATTTTATATATAGAAATGAAGATATAATATTACTTAACCTTATTTGAATTCGAAAGAGAATAAAAGTTACTATTTTGGTAAATTATTCAATATGATTGGTTGCTACAACTTTTAAAAATGTTACGAGAACGTACCATTGGCAGCTGATAATTTTACGACATTAGATGAAAAAGAGAAAGACGGTAAAAATATTTCAAATATGGATATGGACGACATTAATAAATTTATAGATTTTTAAATCAACTCTAACAAGTATATACAACTATATTATGATCGCTTCATTCAATGAGTTTTCTAATTGTAGATGGGAGAAAATAAAATTTTCTTCGAGAAAATTCGATACTCGAAGTTAATCTATCATATAAACATACAATTATGTTAAAATACTTATTATTAATATTATATTCATTTAGCTGTATTTTATTACTGTGTATCAAAATTTTATGGTGTAATAGAAATGTTAGATTCATTCTCGTGTGATATGAAAGGAAAAAATTTTCAAGTGTCACAATTATCCTCGACCGTTCAAAAGTTTTCAAAAATACCTTTGTAAAAAAAATGTCTCTTGTTCGTGTTCTTCTCTCATAAATTCTTCCTTTACGAGGAAACGAATGAGAAGTTTTGCTTATTTGCTTGGTTTCAACGAAGTAAAAAAAATTTTGAACGGTCGAAGATAATTGTGACACTTGAGTTAATTCTCCAACTATGTGCAATCCACCTTGTTTTGAAAATGGGAATAAAACATTTCTTATGAGGGTGAGGAAACTTCTCTTTAATAGATGTGTTTTAAACCATGCGGCCTACGACGATACGTAACGGACTAAAACGGATAATATCTACTAATAGTAAGCTTGAGTTGTTACAAATGTAAGAGCTAGTCACAGGGCAATATGCTAGTGAGAACGCTGAGACCTCAAGAGCGTGGATGGAGAGATCCTACATCGGTTGAAGAGGGGAACGAAAAATTTCTTATAAGAGTATGGAAACCCTATTTACTAGATGCGTTTTAAAACTATGAGGTTAACGACGATATGTAATAGGCTAAAGCAGATAATATCCATTAGTGGTACTTGAAATATGTTTTGTATTATGAAAACTACGAGTTTATATAGACCAGAGAGATTGTGAACTAATTGTGTCTTTCCAATAACTTTGGTTTACTTTGCTTACCTGCATATTTCAAATGTTTGAAAACATGAAAAATAGCGAAAATTTTCATCTTAAACCGAAAAAGGAAATGAAAAGTTTTACGAAAATGAAAATTGAAACGAGTCGAGGACGAAAATGCCCCTCCACATGGATATCTCTTTTATCTCTAATTTGATAACATGTGCATTAACTAAATAGGCATATTTGAAAACGACAACGTCAAATAATAAATCAAACTTAATGGCCATTGTTTATTATTGATTGGACATTCAACCACCAAAACCCAAATTATTTTCCATTGCACGAGTAGCTGCCTAGTTTACCAAGTGGATGAAATTTTTTTAAAATCCTCCTTGGGATAGAGCTTGCATGGAATACTAATTTTAATATTAACAAATATACTTCTATTAAAATAAAACGTGTAAATAATTTACGTAGATAAAATTAAAAAAACGTACGTGACATCATCTATAGCTATGTAGAAGATTTATTTATTTAATATGAATCTATGTCGTTAAAATCATTTTCTATATATCCAACCACGTGTCCATGAATGTGAATAATGTTGTATATAATGTCATGTGTATCTTTCCATTTTTACACGTTATCCACCATATAATTCTATTGTATTTGTAACAATCCTAGATTTTACTAACGTAACCATTTTATGCGTAAATAAGGGGGTGGATATCGACCGGTATGTCAGCGAGGACGTTGGACCCTGAATGAGGGTGGATTGTAAGATCCCACATCGATTGAAGAGAAGAACGAGTGCCAACGAGAACGCTAGGCCCCAAAGGTGGATGAATTGTGAGATTCCACATCAATTAGAGAAAATAATGAGTGCTAGCAAGAACACTGGACTCTAAAGATGGGTGGATTGTGAGATTCTACATCGTTTGGAGAAGTGAACAAAGCATTCTTTATAAAGGTGTGGAAACCTCTCCGAACATACGCGTTTTAAAAACGTTGAAAGGAATCTGAAAAGAAAAGTCTAAAGAGGACAGTGAAGACAATAATTTTAAAAAAATTAAGAATAAAAATATTTTAAAAAAAAAATTAGGTGGCTATCCATTCAAATTTTTGAAGAAATATCAACTAAACTCATCTCCAAACAAAATTGAAGCCATTGTACACCAACTCAACTATATAGTAGGGACAATCTTTAATTGCCATTTAAATCCAATGAAACCCATCTTCCTATCTTCTCCTATAAATACATTCAAAATTCTACTACTCTTCTCATCTCTTCTACAACTTTCTCTATATTTCTTTAGCTCGAGCGTTTACAATGAATTCTAAAGCTTTCATCATCCTCGGTCTCCTTTTCGCCGTTGTCATCCTCCTCTCCTCGGAGGAGGCTTCAGCTACCGCAAGAGGTCTAAAGAGCGGTAAAATTTTACTCCATATGTTCGTTCGATGATATCGTTAATGATTACATTTAAATTATGGACTTAGCTTACTATTCCTACAGTTGAAGAAGTCGTGATGGAGACTAACGGAGATGGAATCGAGGATGACAAGCGTCGTTTCGGGGGAGGCCACCATGGGCACAGACATCACCACAGGCACCACCACAGGCACCGCCACCATTGTCGTCACGGTTGCTCGGCTGATGAGGATGTTAATGAAGATCCACAAGCCAAGCCTAACAATTGAAAATGGTGTTGGTTCAAGTCAATGTTATAGTGATTATTATGCTTGAGTTGTTAAGGCTTGTTCGTGTCCATGTAAGCTTGCCCAACTACAAGGGCATTAGTTAATCTCTAATAAAGAGATTAATTGTGTGTATTTTGAGCTTTATTGTATAAGTTAATTAAATAATCATGTGAAATATTGTTCCTAATAATTTCTTTCTTCTAATTCTAACACTTTTTTATATTCTTTTTATATACTTTTTATAATTTAACTTAGCCTTAATAATTCATTTTTATGACTAGTATATCAATTATCGATGATGCAACATGTTTCTCTCTTGATTGAAGGTGCATGTATAATAAGATATATATAACAGGTCGTAGTAGACAAATTATTCAATCAGACAGTACTACGATTAAGGTTGTCTTATTAAGACTATCAAAGGTAAATCTTAAAATTTGTTTCTTTTTTAATGCTTGTTGATATCCAACGTTGGAAGAGAAGAACAAAACATTCCTTATAACAGTGTACAAACCTCTCCCTAATAGATGTATTTTAAAACTGTGAGGCTGCCGGCAATGTGTAACGGGTCAAAGCGGACAATATTTGTTAGCGGTGAGTTTTGGCTGTTATAAATGGTATCAAAGCCACCTCGTGGTGTGCTAACGAGGACGCTGGGCTCCAAAGGGGTGGATTGTGAGATCCCACATTGGTTAGAGAGAAGAACGAAACATTTCTTATAAGGGTGTGGAAATTTCTCCTAACGAACTCGTTTTAAAACTGTGAGGCTGATGACTTCACTTTTCAAATTATAACCCTATTTGTAAGGTACCATACTAGTGGAAAAATTTATTCCCAAGTTATATGCCATAAATATTATCACTATTATTGTTGTGTTTTTATTGATGGCTAGCCCATACATTGCAAACATATTCCAAAAGTTATTCTAACCTTATTTCCTAAAATATTTTTTAAGAACGGGCGGAAGACAATATTTTAGAACAGGCCAAAGACTTGAACATATATCGTTGTTATAAAGGTGGCCCACGTTTTAGTTGACTGACTTACTCTCCTTCTCTCCCTCTCTCACTTTCAATATTCGTCCTCGACTTGCTTAGTTAATGGAGAAAAACTTATCTTCACTCCCTCCCCATTTTCTGATTAAACGGAATTCTCTCCCATGTTCGAGGTAGCTTCCTACAGGACCTTGACCTCGGAGGCTAAATAGACCTATAGTTATGAATTTGAGAATTCATTAACTATTAAAAAAATGATATATGTGTTCGAGCTTTGACTTGACAAAACATATTATTCAATATTACTTTTAGGTGACTTGTATTTCTCATCACTTTCGTTGTTGCTAATTCATCATCATTAAAAGGATCATTTCTAAATTTGAAATAACATGTCACATGAATATCGTATTCTTTTCAGAACTATATATTATGTTCATAAGTTAAATGTTTATCAAAAGTAATAATATCTATGGCGTCACATCAAAAAGATTAAAAAAAGCATTACATTTTTTAAGATATGTGAATTACTTGTAATTAATCTTAAGCTAAAACACTACTATAGTCATAAAGTCCAAAGGACATAATAATAGAATTTGGTGTGAAATTAGTCCCTTTTTTCTTTTTAAATTTTCTATGATTGACTAGATATGGGTGGAAGAAGGACCATTTAATACAATAATTGACATCTACCTCTACCAAACGACATAATAATTTACCTTTTGAAAGAATGGAACACAACTCTCCGAGAAAAAAAGAAAAATTATAC
Organism: Cucurbita pepo subsp. pepo; assembly: GCF_002806865.2. Taxonomy (NCBI): domain Eukaryota; kingdom Viridiplantae; phylum Streptophyta; class Magnoliopsida; order Cucurbitales; family Cucurbitaceae; genus Cucurbita; species Cucurbita pepo. Next base: position 6,887,564 of record NC_036641.1, on the reverse strand, counting down.
ACCAAGTTAGAAGATTTACAACTATGTAGAAAATGAAGATCGGTATCTCTATTTATTTTATTTCAAAAGATATCGTCACATTAATTTACATAATCAATTTTTACTATCAGTTGCCATGTCAATTTACATAGATGATATTATAAATCGTATCATGTGTATTTTCAATTTCTACGTTTTAACTTTGTTGCATCATTTTTTGTTCTTATTTTAATGAAAAAAAAAACCCTTCCATCAACTGTTTTAGAACGAATTTTGAAGTTAGAAAGTAATAGTATATACGGATTGGATGGGATTAGAAAATCTTTCGGACCAAATCAAAACTTCAGATTGGTTAGGTTGGTGACTCGAGCAATTCCAATAGAATTTACAACTCATCACAAGTTACAACACATCACCAACTATTTACAAACATCAAATATTCTTAATCCCGGTAATGATTTAAAAAATAGGGTTAATAGGATTATAACTTGACCAAAAAAATATGTCAACGAGCGAATTGCCCTAGATTTTTCAGTTTTTCAAAAGTTCAACCTATCCAACCAAAAAAATCTAACTCAACCTAACTTTTATGGTTTGGATTAGATAATCTGTTAGTTGTCAGTTCTCCACAATGGCATGATATTATCCACTTTGAGCATAAGTTCTCGTAGCTTTGCTTTGCGCTCCCCCAAAATGCGTCATACCAATGGAGATGTATCCTTACTTATAAACTCATGATCATTTCCTAAATTAGTCAACGTGGAATTCCGCGACAATCTTGGACATTAGGTCAAAAAGGTAAACTTTTTAATTTGGTTGATTTTGCCATTTCCACCTTTAAATAGATTAAGAAAGGGTGCAAGATCTCCTCATTCCCTCTCCAAATTACAAGTTTTTAGAGAAACAAAGAAATGAGTTCCAATTTCATTAAGGCATTTGCTTTTCTGGGTCTTGTCTTGGCCATCGTCGTGGTCGACATCTCCTCAGAAGTGGCCGCAAGAGACCTTTTACAGACCAAGTATAGCCGAGGAGATAACGGCAGCGGCAGTGGCGTCGATGACAACCCCGGCTGTGGTAATTACATTGACAGTTGCAGGGGTCACGGTCCTGTTGGTGGTTGCCAGCATGGTTGCTGCGGCACCAAAAACGGCGGCCGGTGCAGCAAGTGCTGCAGCAATGTTAGTGAAGTTGGTGAATTCATCAAATCTTAAAGGGTTGGTTCGTGCAACAAATTTAGAGATAGAAACGAGGAAGCGTTCTTAATACATTAAGAATGATGCTCTGATATCATCTTAAGAATAAGAAATAAAAGTGAGAATGAAAGTCTCAAAAATATAAGTGGGATCAAAAGTACTCGTTAATCAAATCTTAACGGATTTGGTTAAGAATTATAAAATATATTTCAATATAATACCCATAGTAAAAGATTTATGGATGTAGTTATAGAGATAATATATTTCTTTGTCTACCTTTTCTAACTTGCTCTTATTTTTTATTTGCAATTCTAATTTAAATATAATTAATTAATTAATAGATTTCATATCCGTTAGAGAGAAAAAACAGAACCATTTCTTACAAGGGTGTGAAAACCTTTCACTAACAGATGCATTTCAAAACCGTGAAATTAACGGCGATACGTAACGGGCCGAAGCGGACAATATTTGTTAGTGGTGAGATTGAGCTGTTATAAATGGTATCAGAGTTAGGCACTGGGAGGTGTGTTAGCGAAGACACTCGCCCAAGGGATGGATTGTGAGAACCCATATCGATTGGAGAGGAGAATGTTTTAAAACCGTGAGACTGACGACGATATGTAACGAGCCAAAGTGGACACCTCAAGGGGGTGGATTGTGAGATCCCACATCAGTTTGAGAGAGGAACATTTTAAAATTATGATGCTAACAACGATATGTAACGAGTCAAAGCAGATAATATATGTTAGCGGTGAGATTGAGCTGTTACAGGCACTGGGAGGTGTGTCAGCGAAGACGCTGGCCCCCAAGGGATGGATTGTGAGAACCCACATCGATTGGAGAGGAGAACGTTTAAAACTGTGAGGCTGACGACGATATGTAACGGGCCAAAGCAAACACCTCAAGGGGGGTGGATTGTGAGATCCCACATTAGAGAGATGAACATTTTAAAACTATAATGCTAATGACGATACATAACGGTTCAAAGCAAATAATATCTGTCAGCGATGGGCTGAGAGTGAATTATGAGATATGATATTTTGAATTATTTTGAACGTCCCTTGTCTTTAATTTAATTTAATTTTTTTCTTTTCAAATATTTTTATTAATATATTCTTGACTTGTAAGTCAACTTACTCAAAGACCATTTAATACAAAAATTGAAAGCTACCTAACCAATGCCAATAATATTTTAACCTACACGAGTCTTAAAAATATCATCGACTTTTAATAGTGGATATGTGAGATCCCACGTTGGTTGGAGAGGAAAACAAATCATTTCTTATAATGGTTTGGAAATCTTTCTCCATTCGATGCGTTTTAACGAACCAAAGCGGACAATATCTTCTATATTATGTTTTAAAACTGTGAGACTGACGACGATACGTAATAGGTCAAAGCGGACAATATCTCCTATATCATACAGGATGGATATGAAAACTTGATAACGGGGTTCAAATAAAATCGAGAAAATTAACTAAAAGTTCTAGTTAGGCTAGTATTGTTGAATGTGATGATAGTGATGATCCGTTAATTGCTTCTGATAATAACTTAGACTCGTCTAGTGAATAGATTATGGATTCAAAACGTTTGTTTCATATCATAATAAGGATTAATCTTCAACATACGATACAACGTTTAAAGGTGCAATATTGATTAGAAATATACATCTTGTAAGAAATATTTGATTAATTTTCCAAGTAAGAAATACGTGAGATTTCATATTGGTTGGAGAGGGTAACGAAACATTCTTACAAGATTGTAAAAATCTTTCCCTAGTCCAAAGAGGATAGTATCGTTAGTGGTGGGCTTGAATTGTTACAAATGATATCAAAGTCAAACACGGAGCCCCCAAGAAGAGTGGATTATGAGGTTCCCTACTCCCCTCAATGAAAAGTTCAAAGAGAATAATATCTGTTAGCGGTGGGCTTGAGCTGTTACAAATGGTATCAAAACCAAACACGGAGCCCCCAAGGAGAGTGGATTGTGAGATTCCCCACTCCTATCAAGGAAAAGTTAAAAAAGGATAATATGTGTTAACGATGGGCTTGAGCTGTTACAAATAATATCAGAGCCAAACACGGAGCCTCCAAGAAGAGAGGATTATGATGTTCCCCACTCCCCTCAAGGAAAAGTTCAAAGAGAATAATATATGTTAGCGGTGGGCTTGAGCTGTTACAAATGGTATCAAAGCCAAACACGGAGCCTCCAATAAGAGTGGATTATGAGGTTCCCCACTCCCCTCAAGGAAAAGTTGAAAGAGAATAATATTTACTAGCGGTGGGCTTGAGCTGTTACAAATGGTATCAGAGCCAAACACGGAGCCCCCAAGGAGGGTGGATTGTGAGATTCCCCACTCATCTCAAAGTTCAAAGAGGATAATATCTGTTAGCGGTAGACTTGAGTTATTACAAATGGTATCAGAGCCAAATACGGAGACCTCAAAGAGAGTGGATTATGAGATTCTCCATTTTCTTAACGTGACAGACGTAGGATTAACTTTCTTATTTTAATTATTTATTTATATATTTCAAATTTTCGGTGGTTAACATCCGATACTCGAAGATATTTATAAGGCGTATAGGATTGAAATAACATGTCCCTCTCCCATGGCCTATAAAAACACATTGGAAAGAGGAAACCAATCACTCAAGTTCATCTCAAACCCACCATAGTTGTTGTCGAGTATAGTGATAAGAGATATGAACTAAAATGAGTGGTGGGAAGGGTTCGGTCTTTTTGGCTTTCTAGCTCTTCTTTTTCCTCGTCTCCTCAGAGCTGGCTGCTGCCCGGAAGCTAATGGTGGCCGGAAAAAATGGTGAGGTTCTTACGGTTGGATGATGAAAGTCCCACTCGGCTAATTTAGGAGATGATCATGGATTTATAAGTGATGAATACTAACTCCATTGGTATGAGGCCTTTTGGGGAAGCCCAAAGCAAAGCCATAAGAGCTTATGCTCAAAGTGGACAATATCATACCATTGTGGAGAGTCGTGTTCGTCTAACATGGTATCAGAGTCATGCCCTAAACTTAGTCGTGCCAATAGATTGGTAAATTCTCAAATATCGAACAAAGAACTCCAAAAGAAAAGGAGCCAAGCCTCCTCGAAGGCAGTAAAAAATGACTAAGACTCCAAAGGAGTCGAGCCTCGATTAAGGGGAGTCGCACTTTGTTCAAGGGGAGGTGTTGGATGATGAAAGTCCCACGTCGGCTAATTTAGGGGGTTTAATAATTTTTTTTTTTAGTGTTATGAACTAGCAAATGGACTTTATAGACCTACATATTTTAAGCACCATACATGTTACGTCTTACCCTACTATAGACCGATAGTTGAACTCATATGTGTTGTAGGACAAGTTGTATCCATTGTACATAATTGATCCTTCATAAATTGTTCGTAATTACAATTGGGTCAAATTTTATTTTATTCTCTCATTACATCTTTTATCTTAATTTCACTGATTCTCTAATCAACATTTGTTTATGATCCAACTATAAACTAAGTTTCTCTTGAGCTAGTGAGAGGATGAGGCTTCATTGTTTAAGTCTCGAACTAAACACTTAATGTAACTACTCATCTACTTCTATATGGGTAGACATATTGAATCAGCTACAAAAACAATTCAGAATCTAGATTCGACACCTGAGGTGTTTATGATTGAGCTCCTGAAAAATAAGATGTACCTTGTTGGTATTGGTAGTCATTTTCAATTCTTTTAAGTCTTTCTTGATCATCCTATTCTCGTAATCGCTCTTATTTGGATATGATTTCAATTTATTCATGTATCACTCATTTAATCGACTGTAAAAGAGACTTGGAAAATACAGTAAAAGAAGCATTTGTCCTTCTCTTTAGCCAATGACTAAGTTTCTTTGCAATTGTATGTAGTTTAGGTTGCATATAGAATCATTCAAGTTTAAAATGATCAATCTTGCTTGTAAAGTGATTTGAATCTCAAACAAGTGTTCTTGCTTGAGATATTCGATCAACAAGATAATCTGAATTTTACTTTCAGTTGGAGTGATTCTTTATTATTAGGGCTAAGTTTAGATTGCATTTTCAGAATCATTCAAGCCATGATCAATCTTGCTTGAAGTGATTCGGATCTTAAATAAGTGTTCTTGCCGAAATATTCGATTAACAAGATAATCTGAATCTTACTTCCCTTGTACTGATTCCTTCTGAATCTTACTCTCCTTGTAAGTGATTCCTTATTGAATCTTATTTAGTGATTCCTTATCATTTGGTAGTACAAAAATAAAAAAATAAAAACTCTGTGACGACGTGTTTGGGTGGATTGATGACGTGTTTGGGTGGATTGTCTCCCTGCTGTTATTTGGAGAAGACTAAGTTTCGACTCGAAGGTTTGGCACATAAAAGTGGGGTGGGGCAAGAAAGGAGTCAAGTACAAGGAAGGGTATTCCCACCCTCGACCCCGTTTCGCTAAAAAAAATCTCTACACTCGCTCTCTCGTTCTCCATTCAAATTGAGATTCTCCACCCTATAGGTTACTATTTGTGATGTCCCATTAGTTGGGGAGGAGAACAAATCACCCTCTATAGGGGTGTGGAAACCTTCCCCTAGCAAGCCTTGAGGGGAAGCCCGAAAGGGAAAGTTGTGGAACTGGGTTGTTACAAATGGTATCAGAGCCAGTCACCGGACGCTGGGGAGGTGGTGTGCCAGTAAGGACGCTGGGCCCCAAAAGGGGGTGGATTTGGGGGCGGTCCCACATCGATTGGATTAAGGTGTGTGGAAACCTTCCCCTAGCAAACGCGTTTTAAAGCCTTTAGGGGAAGCCCGAAAGGGAAAGCGGGAAAAAACGTATCCTTTCAAACTCAAAGAAGTACATATTAATTACTGTTAAACAACGCTCACTTTGGTTGGGTCGAAAAAATGTTAGAACAGATAACGAAAGGATAAGAAAGTAATCCTTAACCTTTCACATTATTATTGTATAATATTTATTATAATTGTTGAAAAGAAAATTACAGCCCTAATTAACAAGATTTTCTAGTTCAAAATTTCCAGAAAATGAATATACAGTCTATTTCCTCCACAGGTAAACCATTACCAAACAGTAGAATAAGCTAAACTGTAACCATTTTTTTCCTGTATTATATATTCTCCCAATAAATAAATTTAATCAAAAGGAAAAAAAAGAATGCTGCCTTGCTCTTCTGGGTTGGTCTCTATTACGAATTTGCACTTTGATTTGCTAAGGATTCTTCTGGAGACTCGTCCTCATTTTGGGCCAAAGCACACGCCTTGTTAGCCGAGGACAATTCCGTCCCGTCCGTAGTTTCTGTGTTCGTATCTGAAACGTTATCGTCGTTCATGATTGACAGCTCGGACTCGTCTGCTTGTTGTAGCAGGCTCCAGTACATGATGCTAGCAGTTAGTATGAGGATCATCTTTTGGTTCACCTGTCAAAACGTTGGAATGGCAAAACAAGAATTGAATAGGATGTCAACGCATACATGGCCTAAGTCTGCCTAAGTCTACCGCTAGCAAATATTGTCTGTCATCTTTGGGCTTTCCCTTTCGAACTTTCCCTCTATGTTTTTAAAACGAGTCTATTAGAAAGAGGTTTCCACACCCTTATAAGGAATGTTTCGTTCCCCTCTCCAACCGATGAGGGATCTCTCGATCCACCCCCTTTGAGGCCTAGTGTCCTTACTCGCACACCGCCTCGTGTCCACCCCTCTATGGGGCTCAGCTTCCTCGTTGGCACATCGTCTGATGTCTGGCTCTAATACCATTTGTAGCCGTTCAAGCCCACCGCTAGCAGATATTGTCTTCTTTGGACTTTTTTCTTTCAAGCTTCCCCTTAAGATTTTTAAAACGCGTCTGTTAGGGAGAGATTTCCACACCCTTGTAAAGAGTGTTTCGTTCTCCTCCCCAACCAATGTGAGATCTCACAGTCAAACACCGAGTGGTGTGCCAACGAGGATGCTGGCCCCCGAGGGGGTGCATTGTGAGATCCCACATTGGTTGAAGAGAGTAACGAAACATTCATTATAAGGGTGTGGAAACCTCTCCCTAACAAGCGCGTTTTAAAACCATAAGGTTGACGGCAATACGTAACAAGCCAAAGCAGACAATATCTATTAGTGGTGGGTTTGAGCTGTTACAAATGATATTAGAGCCAGACACTGGGCATTGTGTCAACAAGAATTATAGTTCCCCGAGTGGGGTGGATTGTGAGATCCCACATCAATTAGAGAGGAGAAAGAAGCATTCCTTATAAGAACATGGAAACCTCTTCCTAACAGACGCATTTTAAAACCGTAAGACTGACGGCAATACGTAAAGGGCCAAAGTGGACAATATCTTTTAGCGGTGGGGTTGGGGTATTACACAAGTTTAGCATGATAATGTAGTTTGCTACTTACTTCAATAATGTCTTCAGGTAGCAAGAAAAGGGAGCAGCCAAGCTTTCGAGCAACACTAATAATGTACGTCGCGTTCAGCTTCTTGTCTTCCTCTGCAATTTCACCATTTTACAGTCAAAATTAAGACAACCCCACATGGAAAGATGTAACACTAACCAGTTTCTCCTTTTGTAACAACAGCCCAATTCACCACCCTTGGCTCCACAGAGCTAAGAAGCTCCAGGAAGAACATGCCATTTGAAAGATTCTTGTCCTGAAACCAGACGTTAATATCATCACATCACACAATCAACTACAGACAGTGAAGGAAGAACACTAATGTTCTTAACTTGTTTACCTTGAAGCTCTCCATTTGGTGGGTTCTTCCAGCTTTCTTCACTTTGTTGTTAGCCCAGTTCAGAATATCAGCATCCGTGATCTCCTTTCCCTCTTTGCCTTGAGAATGTGATCTCAGGTTTCTCAACAGTTGAAGCATTGTAAACCTCATCAGTTGCCATAAAAATGCTGTTCAATAACAATGTAATTGTCTTTAGATGTTACTCTCTCTGCCTCTCGTGTAACGACCTACACGGCTGAAGTGAAGCCGTAACAAGGTAGGTATGGCTCGATAACCTCCTTTTCAAGGAGAACTAATGCTCGTTGGGTATTTTAGTTTGACACTACTTCACACCCAAAAAGAAGCAAGCTACGTTTGAGTTAAGCTTGGAGATGGAAGTTTTCGTTTGTTTCTCAATAGTAAAATAAGACCAAGCTCATGAGCTTATTATCCTAGGTCGGAACAAGTTGATAGTGTGAGATCCCACATCGGTTGGAGAGAAGAACGAAACATTCTTTATAAAAGTGTAGAAACCTCTCCCTAGCGCGTTTTAAAAACCTTGAGGGGAGCATGAAAGGGAAAGCCTCATGAGCTTATTATCCTAGACCGGAATAATTTGATAGTGTGAGATCCCACATCGGTTGGGGAGGAGAACGTACCATTATTTATAAGAGTGTAGAAACCTCTCCCTAGCAGACGTGTTTTAAAAACCTTGAGGGAAGCATGAAAGAAAAAGCGTCATGAGCTTATTATCCTAGATCGGAACAAGTTTATAGTGTGAGATCTCACATCGGTTGGGGAGGAGATGGGGAGGAGAACGAAACATTCTTTATAAAAGAGTGTGGAAACCTCTCCCTAGCAGACGCATTTTAAAACCCTTGAGGGGAACCCGAAAGGAAAAGCTTTTAGAAGACAATATTTACTAGCGGTGGGGTTGAGCTACTACAGATAGAATCCCCTATTTTATGTATCCGTGTTTCCTAGCCTCTTTTAACTATGTTTGTAAGAACGAACCTATTCAAGTAAGTTCGTTGCTTAAGACAAGTTCATCTACTAAAGCTACCAATTCGTTTCGTTCTTCTTTCGAATATATTTAGCTCACAAGTACAGTCTATTAACCGTTCCACCACCAACCAGTGAATCAAACAAACTATAAACACTGCACGATAACATCCCGTTTCAAGATCAAACGGGCATACCAATAAGAGTTGTAAATAAATGAAGAGTAGAAAGATAGATACCTAGTATAAGCTTCTTGTTTCCCTGCACAATATCATTCCCAGCAACGTTTACAAGAGAAAATTTCAAGTCCTTCCCAAGTTTTACAACTTGGTTGCAATTCTCAACTTTTCTAAACGGCATCTTGATAGGAGGCTTCGTTGCCTGTTTCCAGATTACTGATCCAGGACAAACTTTGTCAAGAACTTCCAAAAGAACCCATCTGCAGTATGAACGTCATATCTCAAGCTCGTCCGTAAGGACGTAAAAGTAATTCATAAGTCGAAGGAAGAACAAAAACAATACCCAGTTCGAACGTCCTCGAAGACATTGTTGACATATGTGCCTATGCCTAGACTGTTAATCCACAAACGGAAGCATCGCTCTTCCCGAGATGTTTGCGCATCATCCGTCATCATTTCTGCAAATGACATTTTCGAGGTATCCGCAGTCAACCCATTCCTGCATTTACAAGTTCGCAATTTGGAATAGACATTCAGCTATGCAGCATCAGTCAACATATCTATTGATTAAGATGAAAAGGCAATGGTGTAGCCAACAGCCGAACAAAGATTCGACGAAAAGCTCGAGGGAAAGCACTCGAATAAGGCTTCAAATGGTTCGAGTCTGAAAGAAACATTTCTCACCTGTGCTGAAAAATTTGGGCAACAAATGCAAGATTAAGATTAGGTGAACCCTCAACAATGTCCTTGGGAGTTAGATATCTTTTACAATCCAATTTTTCTGCATGCTCAAGAACCATATTAGCTCTTTCAGTAGGATCTTTAACATTCAAAGTAGAGGCACCAGAGAACTCTGGTGCAAGAGCATTAAGCAGATAAGCATATGCCTCCCCATCCTGCATATAAAAAACTTAATCAATACTGGTTCAAACCACACGAACTTCAAACGTGTTAGGAATCACGACTCTCCACAATGGTATGATATTGTCCACTTTGAACATAAGCTCTCATGGATTTGCTTTTGGTTTCCCCAAAATGCCTCGTACCAATAGAGATATATTCCTACTTATAAACTCACGTCATCCCCTTAATCTATAGCATAAGAGTTGATTAACGTTTTCCGTGCAATATATACAACCGGTGGGTATTCTCTAACCTTCACGTCGGACGAAAAGTTCGTGACTTGTTTCTCATAGCCAGCTTTCTTTAAATGGAAGTTCATCCATTTGAGTAAAACTTTGTCTGGTGCCAACCCAATGAGTTCTTCCACTTCCTGCACGTTATAGAAAACATTGGTAAGAATCGTTACAAACCGACCCAAACCGACCACGCTATGCTAATAGCTTCATCTTTCAACAAGGCAAAGAAAAAAACACCTTGCTATCAGCCACCAGTTCCACAAGTTGAGGAGTTTTCTTCAGATTAAGATCAGCCAACAGTTGAATCTACATTCCCAGCACATTAAAAGAGATAAATAAAACCCGTTCCGTGAAGACCTCGGAAAATCATGTCCTTATATTAAAAATATTCGACAAGAAAAATGAAAAATAACAATTCATTAATACCTTAACTATTTGTGATATCAATCCAAGCAGCAGATGCGGCTAGAAAATAAATTTAAAAGAAAGAAACAAAATTAGGAAACTTTACATTAACTTTATTAAAATAGTTATGCTAACATGTAGATTCAATTAGACGGGCTAGAGAGGTAGTTTTAACGCACTCGAGCTTCGACCAAATCTTGTGTGCCAATGTTAACCACTGTGCATCCAATAGCCTTTGCAGAGTTAAGGCCAAGGGTATGGTTTTCGTTCCTCTCCCAAGGATTAAGGACCTTTTTCGTATTGATAGCTCGTTCGTCTATGGTCCCTGGAACAGCTACATTGATAAGCTTACTGCACGGAACAACCAAAAGCAAAGATCATTACCATACATCAACATAAAGTTACATTGAAAAGTCTAAATTCAAGTTGTTTCGATTACCAAAGAAGAACACCGTCTTTCGCGAGGTCAAACAAATCATTCGTAGCGGGATCAAGAGGGAGATAATTCTTCAGAAATGGATCTTCAGCTAAATAACTGTTTATGTGTGCAACATAAGATGCCTTCTCGGATTCGTTAATTGCATGATGAAACGTTGTTGTGGCGGTCTTCAAGAACGAAGAAGAACTTTTTTCTCCGCCTGATTTAGCTGTTGCTCGGGCTTGTAAATCTAAGTATGCCTATAGTAATGAATCTTATAAAATCAGTCACTTCAAATGATTGCTTATACTTGTAGAAAAGAAAATCAACATGAACAAAAAGCAATCCAAATCCGAATAAACAAACTCACCCGAAGATACGACTCGAAATCTATTTCTTCACCGACATCTCGACTTGTTTCCTTCAAGAAATCTTTAATCTCATCCTCAGTGAAAATTCCACTGAAAGCTTTCAATTTCGCAAAAACAGGAGGCAAATCCTCCACCGTTACACGACCCGATTGACTCCTCACGGAAAGAAACTGAATTCAACACAACAATTCCTCATATCAACTGAAAAGAATTCACAATTCACTAGAAAAGAACCAAAACAACCTAAGAAACACAATAGAAACTTAGATACATACTCTGGATTTGAGCGTTCGAAGCTCGACTTGAGTGAATTGACTTTGAAGCCATGGATCAGAAACAAGAACACCCACAAAGCTTGACATCTTCACCTATCTTTTTTGGCAGAATATCTCAACACAAAGAAAAACTCCTAACTACTGAAACAATAAATTTCAATCGTCAAACAGATAACAGAGCTAGATATCCACAACATAAACATAGACAATCATGAAGCAAATAGACAAACAAAAGAACAGAAAACTATGGCAATTGAATCAACATCAGAAACATGAAGAAAAAAGATGATCATAGATGAAATGAAACGAAAAAGCAACAAAAACCCAGTTGAAGAGGCCAAAGTTTACCCACAATTCAACGTGCTATGCAAAAATTTCCAAACACAACACATGGGGTTCATCCGAAACCAACGAATTGAAGGGAAATAACAGATAACAGAGCTAGATTAACACAACATAAACATAGACAATCATGAAGCAAATAGACAAACAAAAGAACAGAAAACTATGGCAATTGAATCAACATCAGAAACATGAAGAAAAAAGATGATCATAGATGAAATGAAACGAAAAATCAACAAAAACCCAGTTGAAGAGGCCAAAGTTTACCCACAATTCAACGTGCTATGCAAAAATTTCCAAACACAACACATGGGAATTCATCCGAAACCAACGAATTGAAGGGAAATAACAAAAACCCAGAAAGGAAAAACAATGAAGAACACTGAAAAAGGAGATTAAAAGACGTAATACCTAAAGAAAAAGTGATAAAAGTGAAGTGGAACAGATTAAACGAAACGCAATCTCATCGTGAAGAAAGAGAGGTGAAGGGTAGAATGAAGGGATGTGAGGAGGGGCAGGAATAGGCAAGGAAAACGAGAGAAAAGCGTGCTTGTTTTAAGGAACTGCTGAGTGAGACCCAGAAAATGGGGACCCAAAAATCAAAATCAGCCACTGAAACCCTCAACTAATGAATAATTCGTGATTTTATTGATTACCCTTTTTTTCTTTCATTATTTATTGCTTTCATTCTCCTGTTTTTTTGAGTTTTGAAAATGAAAAATCATTGCTTTCTCTCATTACGCAATGCCTCTAAATTAATGCTCTTTTAAAGATTTAGTGGATATGCATTTTGAAGATCATTAATTATTGAATATGGATGAAGAGTGTGATAGAACATGGGCAATATTCTTTCTATTTTCTTGTAAGGAAGGGATCTAACTTTCCATTTTGGAATGAATTTCTCTTTTTGCCTCACTTTTTCTTTTTTAATTAGGAAAAAAATCATTTTTTTATTTTAAAACCGGTCCGTGTTACACGAGTAAATTGATGGAAAAGATATGGTTAATGAAGTATAGGGCTTGTTCATGAACAAAGAAGTGAGACGAGTAGGAGCATGCTCTGATTTTCGATATTTCCCTAATGAATACAACTAGACGTTTGCAGGGAAAGTGTGCTATTACGATGGAGAATAACTACACGGTACCTTTCGTGCCTTGAATGCATGAATCTGTAATCATTAAGTGTATACATTCTTGTGACATGTGAATTTTATACGAGATGTGATTTTTTATAATTTTAGCATTTTGGTTAGATATTTTTCTTCGGTCATTTTTGTTATTAGATAAACCTATTTAAATTTTTGAGAAAATCAATGGATCGGTTATTCTATCTCAGGATAATATTTGATCTTTCGTGTTAATTGGCCTAAACTATTTGGCATTTATTATCTCTTGGTGAGGGACTTGGGGATGTGAGCCAACATATCTTTTGGGTTTGGACAAGACATGATACCAAACATGGAAACATTTTAGGCATATGCTTATGTTTTACATGTATGTCTTAAATCAACGTTCTTTGTCCATAATCTTTTCATTCGGTCATATTTTCTTGGACGGGAATCAAAACTCGATCAACCCAACTCAATTTATACCGTTTAGATTGAATTTATCCTGAGTTTTCTTTAAAATTAGTTTGAGTTGAATCGAACCGATTTCAATTTGGACAAAAGTGCTACTGAACTTGCTTAATTCCTAAAAGATTGGAAACTACAAAATAATAATAATTCTTATTATTATCAAACTTTTCTTAATTATTCAAAAAGTGTTTCAATAGTTCAAATCATTTCAAATTTAAAGTAAATTGATATTGGCCCTTTCATTTGTTCTTTACACTTTGTCTCTTTCTTTTTTGTTGGGTAGTTTGTAGTCCCTTTCATGGCTTCATCTTTCCATGACAATAACTCTCGAATCTTGAAATGGTCCCGGAGCTTCGAGATCAAGCTATTCAAACCGTTGGTACTAGAGCTAGAACGATCGATTTATCTATCGATTGAAGTGGATCGGTCGAAACTGTGAGATCCTACATCGGTTGAAGAGAGGAACAAAACATTCTTTACAGGGGTGGAAACCACTCCCTAACAAACTAGTTTAAAAACTGTAAGATTGATGGCGATACNCAAAAATTTCCAAACACAACACATGGGGTTCATCCGAAACCAACGAATTGAAGGGAAATAACAGATAACAGAGCTAGATTAACACAACATAAACATAGACAATCATGAAGCAAATAGACAAACAAAAGAACAGAAAACTATGGCAATTGAATCAACATCAGAAACATGAAGAAAAAAGATGATCATAGATGAAATGAAACGAAAAATCAACAAAAACCCAGTTGAAGAGGCCAAAGTTTACCCACAATTCAACGTGCTATGCAAAAATTTCCAAACACAACACATGGGAATTCATCCGAAACCAACGAATTGAAGGGAAATAACAAAAACCCAGAAAGGAAAAACAATGAAGAACACTGAAAAAGGAGATTAAAAGACGTAATACCTAAAGAAAAAGTGATAAAAGTGAAGTGGAACAGATTAAACGAAACGCAATCTCATCGTGAAGAAAGAGAGGTGAAGGGTAGAATGAAGGGATGTGAGGAGGGGCAGGAATAGGCAAGGAAAACGAGAGAAAAGCGTGCTTGTTTTAAGGAACTGCTGAGTGAGACCCAGAAAATGGGGACCCAAAAATCAAAATCAGCCACTGAAACCCTCAACTAATGAATAATTCGTGATTTTATTGATTACCCTTTTTTTCTTTCATTATTTATTGCTTTCATTCTCCTGTTTTTTTGAGTTTTGAAAATGAAAAATCATTGCTTTCTCTCATTACGCAATGCCTCTAAATTAATGCTCTTTTAAAGATTTAGTGGATATGCATTTTGAAGATCATTAATTATTGAATATGGATGAAGAGTGTGATAGAACATGGGCAATATTCTTTCTATTTTCTTGTAAGGAAGGGATCTAACTTTCCATTTTGGAATGAATTTCTCTTTTTGCCTCACTTTTTCTTTTTTAATTAGGAAAAAAATCATTTTTTTATTTTAAAACCGGTCCGTGTTACACGAGTAAATTGATGGAAAAGATATGGTTAATGAAGTATAGGGCTTGTTCATGAACAAAGAAGTGAGACGAGTAGGAGCATGCTCTGATTTTCGATATTTCCCTAATGAATACAACTAGACGTTTGCAGGGAAAGTGTGCTATTACGATGGAGAATAACTACACGGTACCTTTCGTGCCTTGAATGCATGAATCTGTAATCATTAAGTGTATACATTCTTGTGACATGTGAATTTTATACGAGATGTGATTTTTTATAATTTTAGCATTTTGGTTAGATATTTTTCTTCGGTCATTTTTGTTATTAGATAAACCTATTTAAATTTTTGAGAAAATCAATGGATCGGTTATTCTATCTCAGGATAATATTTGATCTTTCGTGTTAATTGGCCTAAACTATTTGGCATTTATTATCTCTTGGTGAGGGACTTGGGGATGTGAGCCAACATATCTTTTGGGTTTGGACAAGACATGATACCAAACATGGAAACATTTTAGGCATATGCTTATGTTTTACATGTATGTCTTAAATCAACGTTCTTTGTCCATAATCTTTTCATTCGGTCATATTTTCTTGGACGGGAATCAAAACTCGATCAACCCAACTCAATTTATACCGTTTAGATTGAATTTATCCTGAGTTTTCTTTAAAATTAGTTTGAGTTGAATCGAACCGATTTCAATTTGGACAAAAGTGCTACTGAACTTGCTTAATTCCTAAAAGATTGGAAACTACAAAATAATAATAATTCTTATTATTATCAAACTTTTCTTAATTATTCAAAAAGTGTTTCAATAGTTCAAATCATTTCAAATTTAAAGTAAATTGATATTGGCCCTTTCATTTGTTCTTTACACTTTGTCTCTTTCTTTTTTGTTGGGTAGTTTGTAGTCCCTTTCATGGCTTCATCTTTCCATGACAATAACTCTCGAATCTTGAAATGGTCCCGGAGCTTCGAGATCAAGCTATTCAAACCGTTGGTACTAGAGCTAGAACGATCGATTTATCTATCGATTGAAGTGGATCGGTCGAAACTGTGAGATCCTACATCGGTTGAAGAGAGGAACAAAACATTCTTTACAGGGGTGGAAACCACTCCCTAACAAACTAGTTTAAAAACTGTAAGATTGATGGCGATACATAACGGACTAAAACGGACAATATCTGCTAACGGTGGGCTCGAAAAATATATACTAGCAGTGGGATTGAGCGAGGCTGACAGCAATATGTAACGGGCTAAATCAGACAATATCTATTAGCAGTATTAGTAATGGGCATGGGCTGCTAGACGCGTTTTAAAACCATAAGTCTGACGATGATACGTAACGTATTTGTTAGCGGTGGAGAGAGGAACGAAAAAGGAAACCTCTTGCACAAATCCAACAACATATATGTTCACAAAAAAAAAATGAAGCTTTAGATCAATAACATAACAAAATGGGCAATATAGTTTTTCTTAATGTAATAAATGGGTGGTAGGATTTCTGATCACAATCAAAACAAAAATCCACATGAAATTGCCAAAACAACGTGAATCAAAATCCCCCAGTTGATGATCCTATGGGAAGATGATGGCTTTGGTTGTGAAGATGGAGCAGCCTTTCCATCACTGTCAGCTGAAGGAGCATCTGCCGTGGGAGCGATAGCGATATCGGGAGCTGGTGCGGGGGCTGGGGTTGGGGGGATATCGGTTCCGAAGATCGCCTCAGGCAGCAGAATTCTGTCAACTTGGTAAACTGCAACAGGATCACTTGAATGCACACTGCTACTCACTTTTGTGTTGGTCCAACCTGAGCCAATGTGGATGGTCCCTGAAACGTCTGTGAAGTTCAAACTATATTGCCCACCCGCTAACGTTGAGATCGGGTTCTGCAGGCTGAGGTTCCTGAATTCAGCAAGAGAATAGTAATGTGGCAAGCCATGAAATAGCATAAGAGACTTGAGCTGATCCTCGGTGAGGTTCGAGAGAGACGGTTTCTTTTGTGCCGAGAACGCGCTGTCTTTCGGGACAAAGATGGTCACTCCTTCTTCTGTGTTATTGGCTTGGTTTTGGAAGGTCTCAATAACTTTGGTAGACTGGAGGTAGCTGAGGAAGGTATGAAATGGACCTGCTACAGTGAGCAGATCTGTGAGGTTAACAAAATCCGGGGCTGGCGCTGGTGCCGGGGTCGGGCTAAGCAACGGAGGGCTGGCTGTTTTGGCATCTGCAGGTGAAGAGCTCAGAAGCAACAATGCACTACAAACAGTGAAAAACATGGACAATTCCATTCTCCAAAACCTGCCCATCATCAGATCTCAGCAATCTTAAACAAACTGATATGCTTCATAAGTTCACAGTGACATTTTCACAAACAGTTGATATGCATTCATGAAAAATTCAATAAAATCCATTCCCAAAGCTTGTATAATTCCCCAAATGGATCAAATCTCAGCAAGAACTACACTAAACAAGTCCAAAACAGCATTTAACAAGATTAAAAGTAATGTTTATAGACTTAAATTTCAAAATCCAGATCTCACTAGCTGCTCACTAACTAGCCAAAACAGAGCAAACACATACCAGCAAGAAGAACAAGAAAACAGCACAATCAAAGATCCAGACAAGTAAATCAAACAGTACAACATGAAAAACAAAGCCAAAAACAGCAGAATTCAAAGACAAACAAACACAAGAACACAATTCAAAATGTCCCATCAGCCCATCAAATCCTCAACAAAACCCCAAACAAAAAAGTAAGAAAAACCCAGATCTAGATCAGCCCATCACAAGTTACAGCAGCCAAAACCAAGCAAATCCAAACCCAAAAGAGGCCTAAATTAGCAATGCAAAAAGGCAGAGACAATGAGAGAAGGAGACTGACCAGGCAGGCTAAGAGAGAAGCTCTGACAGAGAAATAATGGGGAAAGAGATGAAGATTGAAGCAAGTATTTAAAGAAAATGAAGGAGAAAAGCAAATGGGGTGAAGAAGAGAGAGTAATTGGGTGATGAACAAAGAGCTGGGATCTTCCTTGAGACATAAAATAAAAAACCATACTTTATTTGTAAGGCATTTCCTTAAGAACTTGGGCATGTAGGGTAGCATTTCTTAATCACATTTGAACTAATTCTTTTTTTACCCTTTTTTTTTTCCTCTTCTTCTCAAGCCAACCTTGTACTCTACCCCATGCACGATTTAGGTCGTCGGTTAGGATAGCTACTTACATCGGCTACCAATCCAGACAAATAAATAGCTGACTTCTATTACGGAGATATTTAGTTTTAACCTTAAAGATACCTTTAGATCTTTAACTCCCAACAAGTGTCGTTTTGTCAATTTAGACTTCAAACACGGTGAGTATTCTGAAATTGAGTAAAAACATATCATGGTTATCTTTAAATCACAATCTCTCCTTAATAGACGCTGATTTAAAACTATGAGGTTGATGGTGATATGTAACTAGCTAAGTTAGACAATATCTTCTAGCATACGCGTTTCAAAGCCATGAGAGCTTATGCACAAAGTGGACAACATCATATCATTGTGGAGAGTCGTGATTCCTAACATGGTATAAGAGCCATACCCTAAACTTAACCATGTCGATAGAATCCTCAAATATTGAACAAAGAATTGTGAGCTTCGAAGGTGTAGTCAAAAGTGACTAAAGTGTGAACAAAGGGTGTACTTTGTTCGAGGGTTACAAAGAAAGGAGTCGAGCCTCGATTAAGGAGAGGTTATTCGAGAGCTCCATAAG